>NC_067488.1:82035892-82635892 GCF_947179515.1 Apodemus sylvaticus | reverse complement strand
ATCTCTCTCTTTAGGTTAGGGAAGTTTTCTTCCATAATTTTATTGAAGATATTTGCTGGCCCTTTAAGTTGTAAATCTCCACTCTCATCTATGCCTATAATCCTTAGGTTTGGTCTTCTCATTGTGTCCTGGATTTCCTGGATATTTTGGGTTACAAGCTTTTTGCATTTTGCATTTTCTTTAACTGTTGAGTCCATGGTTTCTATGGAATCTTCAGCATCTGAGATTCTTTCTTCTATCTCTTGCATTCTGTTCTTGATATTTGCATCTCTGTCCCCTGATTTCTTCCCAAGGCTTTCTATCTCCAAAGTTGTCTCCCTTTGAGTTTTCTTAGTTGTTTCTACTTCTGATTTTAGATCCTGGATGGTTTTGCTTAGCTCCTTCACTTGCATGTTTGTGTTTTCCTGTAATTCTTTAAGAGATTTTTGTGTTTCGCCTTTCATGACCTCAGCCTGTTGACCAAAGTTCTCCTGTATTTCTTTAAGAGATTTTTGTGTTTCGTCTTTCATGACCTCAACCTGTTGACCAAAGTTTTCCTGTATTTCTTTAAGTGTTTTTTGCATTTCCTCCTTGTTGGCTTTTGTATTCTCCTGGATTTCTTTCAATGACTTTTGTGTTTCCCTTGCAATGGCTTCTAACTTTTGATCCATTTTCTCCTGAATTTCTTTAAGTATGTCCTTCATGTGTTCCTGTACCAGCATCATGACCAGTGATTTTAAATCCAAATCTTGTTTTACTGGTGTGATGGGGTATCCAGGACATGTTGGTAGAGGAGAATTGGGTTCAGATGTTGCCATATTGCCTTGATTTCTGTTAGTGACGTTCCTGCGTTTGCCTTTTGCCATCTAGTTCTCACTGGTGTTAATTTGTCTTGTCAGTGCTGGACTCACCAGTGCAAGCTGCCCTTTCCCAGTTGGCCTCTGGTGCACAGCTTACCTCCTGCACTGCTTGTAGACAGGGTGCTGCTGCCCAGGCTGTTCAGATCCCAAAGCAGGCACCCGAAGGCTCCCGCTGGGGCCCGCTGGATTCACTGGAGCACACTGACTTCTCCCAGCTGGCCGCCCGGAAACCCAGCTAGCCACTTGCAGGGCTTGGAGATGTGGTGCTGCCGCCCAGGCTGATCTGGGCAGCAGAACTCCCAACCGGGTTGGTGGACACAAGCCTAGCCTAGTTGCTCAGGCCCTGAGTCTAGGCAAAAGCATTGCAGGCCAATGTCGGTGCAAAGTTCCCCTCAGCTGTGGGTGTTAATTGGGTGTGTCAGGTGGCTAGGATGGTCGCGTGCGCGAGTTCCCTGAGAGTGCTGGGAGAGTCTGCTGGGCTAACAACCTCCTGGCTGGGTTAGCACACAGATGTCCCAACGAGCAGCCCAGGGCCTGGGGGCAGTCCAGGGCTTGACCGTCTGAGGCCCCTGCTATGTCCGCCTTGGGCTATGCCTGTTAGCTGGTTTGATTTTGCCTGTTAGGTCTCTCTGGCTTCCCGTAGGCAAAATGGCGGTGGTGCGCAAACTGGCCCGGATAAACAACCTCCTGGTCGGGTCGGCACACAGATGGCCCACCGAGCAGCCCAGGGCCTGGGGGCAGTCCAGGGCCTGACCGTCTGAGACCCCTGCTATGTCCGCCTTGGGCTATGCCTGTTAGCTGGTTTGGTTTTGTCTGCTAGTCTCTCTGGCTTCCCGTAGGCAAAATGGTGGCGGTGCGCCAGCCTGGGCAAACAAGCTCCCGGCTGGGTCGGCACACAGATGGCCCACCCAGCAGCCCAGGATCTGGGGGCAGTCCAGGGCCTGACCGTCTGAGCCCCCTGCTATGTCCGCCTCGGGCTATGCCTATTAGCCGGTTTGGTTTTGCCTGCTAGGTCTCTCTGGCTTCCCATAGGCAAAATGGCGGTGGTACTCAAACAGCCCAGATAAACAACCTCCTGGCCGGGTTGGCACACAGATGGCCCACCGAGCAGTCCTGGGCCTGGGGGCAGTCTAGGGCCTGACCGTCTGAGACCCCTGCTATGTCCGCCTTGGGCTATGCCTGTTAGCTGGTTTGGTTTTGCCTGCTAGGTCTCTCTGGCTTCCCGTAGGCAAAATGGCAGCGGTGCGCGCCAGCCCAGGCAAACAAGCTCCTGGCTGGGTCGGCACACAGATGGCCCGCCGAGCAGCCCAGGACCTGGGGGCAGTCCAGGGCCTGACCGTCTGAGACCCCTGCTATGTCCGCCTCGGGCTATGCCTGTTAGCCGGTTTGGTTTTGCCTGCTAGGTCTCCCTGGCTTCCCTTAGGCAAAATGGTGGTGGTGCGCGCACCATCCCGGGAGGAAAAAAACCTCCTGGCCGGGTTTGCACCCCGGTGGACCCCCGATCAGCCCAGGGCCTGGGTGCAGGCCAACGCCCGTCGGGCTTAGACCCCCACGATGTTGGTCTCGGGTTATATTTGCGTACCTCAGTCTGAATTCTCTGGCGACCGAGAACCAATATGGAGCCCTCGTAACTGACTGGCGGGAGGCAGAGTTCTGATGTGGCTTCTGTGTGGTGAAAGGCACCATAAATCCGCCGCTGCTTGCAGCCTGGCTGGCCAGCGATGGCCAGTGGTCATGGGTGCCGGGTCTGCCGGGACCCTGTCTGCTTGGTTCTACTGCTGATGGCCCTTCCTCTGGACCAGCCGCTGCTGCTGCTGCTGCTGCCGCCACCCGGCAAGTCCCCAAGATTAACTATTTCTAATACATCCGTGTTTGTCTTTATTCTGCAACCCTGTATTTCCTTAAAATTTGGTATTCACACATATTCTTCCGAGAGAAAACTATACAGTGCATTCTCTGTGGAAGATACACGCTTAGACATTCACGCAACACCAAAGCACATATAGTTACGTGTTGTTTAGGAAAAACAAGAGAGTTTCGCACAATGCACGATTTCTTTTCATCCAGTTAGGTATTTCTAATACATTCGTGGTTGTCTTTACTCTGAAACAATGTATTTCCTTAAAATGGTGTATTCGCACATATTCTTCCTGAGAAAATTGTAAGGTGATTTCTCTGTGGAAGATACACACTTTGACAAACAGGAAACAACAAAGCACATAGAGTTACAACGTGTTGTTTAGCAAAAACCAGATACACATTAGACATACATGTAACAGCAAAGCACATAGAGTTCCAATGTGTTGTTTAGGAAAAACAAGATAATTTCACACAATGCGGGATTACTTCTTGTCCAGATTAAGTATTTCTAATAAATTCCTGGTTGTCTTTACTCTGCAACACTGTATTTCCTTAAAATGTGGTATTCGCACATATACTTTCAAGAGAAAACTCTACAGCGTATTCTCTGGGGAAGATACATGCTTAGACATACACACAACACAAAAACACATAGAGTTACACTGTGTGGTTTAAGAAAAACAAGGTAATTCGCAAAATGAGGGATTTCTTCTCGTCCAGATTAAGCATTTTTAAAACATTCGTGGTTGTCTTTACTCTGCTACCCTGTATTTCTTTAAAATGTGGTATTCGCATACATTCTTCAGAGAGAAAATTGCACAGTGCATTCCTGTGGAAGATACAAGCTTAGACATACAGGCAGCACCAAAGCACATAGATTTACAACGAGTTGTATAGGGAAAACAAGATAATTTCTCACAATGTGGGATTTCTTCTCGTCCAGATTAAGTATTTCTAATACATTCGTGGTTGTCTTTAATCTGCAACACTGTAATTCCTTAAAATGTGGTATTTGCCCATGTACCTTTGAGAAAAAACTGTACAGTACCTTCTCTGTGGAAGAAACAAGCTTAGACATACACGCAACACCAAAGCACATAGAGTTATAACGTGTTGTTTAGGAAAAACAAGATAATTTCACACAATGCGGGATTTCTTCTCCTCCAGATTAAGTATTTCTAATACATTCGTTGTTGTCTTTAATCTGCAACACTGTATTTCCTTAAAAGATGTTATGCGCACATATTCTTCTGAGAGAAAATTGTACAGTGCATTCTCTGTGGAAGATACACGCTTAGACATACACACAACACCAAAGCACATAGAGTTACAACGTGTTGTTTAGGAAAAAAAAGATAATTTCACACAATGAGGGGTTTCTTCTTGTTTAGATTAAGTATTTCTAAAACATTCATGGTTGTCTTTACTCTGCCACCCTGTACTTCCTTCAAATGTGGTATTCACACTTATACTTTCAAGAGAAAACAGTGCAGTGCATTCTCTGTGGAAGATATAAGCCTTGACATACACGCAACACCAAAGCACTTACAGTTTCACCATGTTATTTTGGAAAAACAAGATAATTTCGCACAATGAGGGATTTCTTCTTGTCAAGATTAAGTATTTCTAATACATCCGTGTTTGTCTTTATTCTGCAACCCTGTATTTCCTTAAAAGGTGGTATGCGCACATATTCTTCCGAGAGAAAACTATACAGTGCATTCTCTGTGGAAGATACAGGCTTAGACGTACACGCAACACCAAAAGCACATATAGTTATGTGTTGTTTAGGAAAAACAAGAGAATTTCGCACAATGCAGGATTTCTTTTCGTCCAGTTAGGCATTTCTAATACATTCGTGGTTGTCTTTTCTTTGAAACACTGTATTTCCTTAAAATGGGGTATTCACACATATTCTTCCCAGAGAAAATTGTATGGTGATTTCTCTGTGGAAGATACACACTTAGACAAACATGCAACAACAATGCACCTAGAGTTACAACATGTTCTTTAGCAAAAACCAGATAACCATTTAGACATACGTGTAACAGCAAAGCACATACAGTTCCAATGTGTTTTTTAGGAAAAACAAGATAATTTCACACAATGCGGGATTACTTCTTGTCCAGATTAAGTATTTCTAATAAATTCCTGGTTGTCTTTACTCTGCAACACTGTATTTCCTTAAAATGTGGTATTCGCACATATAATTTCAAGAGAAAACTCTACAGTGTATTCTCTGGGGAAGATACATGCTTAGACATACACACAACACGAAAACACATAGAGTTACAATGTGTGGTTTAAGAAAAACAAGGTAATTTCACAAAATGAGGGATTTCTTCTCGTCCAGATTAAGTATTTCTAAAATATTCGTGGTTGTCTTTACTCTGCTACCCTGTATTTCTTTAAAATATGGTATTCCCACATATTCTTCAGAGAGAAAATTGCATAGTGCATTCCTGTGGAAGATACAAGCTTAGACATACAGGCAGCACCAAAGCACATAGATTTACAACGAGTTGTTTAGGAAAAACAAGATAATTTCGCACAATGTGGGATTTTTTTCTCGTCCAGATTAAGTATTTCTAATACATTCGTGGTTGTCTTTAATCTGAAACACTGTATTTCCTTAAAATGTGGTATTTGCACATATACATTCGAGAGAAAACTGTACAGTGCCTTCTCTGTGGAAGAAACAAACTTAGACATACACGCAACACCAAAGCACATAGAGTTACAACGTGTTGTTTAGGAAAAACAAGATAATTTTGCAAAATGAGGGATTTATTCTCGTCCAGATTAAGTATTTCTAAAACATTCATGCTTGTCTTTACTCTGCTACCCTGTATTTCCTTAACATGTGGTATTCGCACATATTCTTCCGAGAGAAATTTGTACAGTGCATTCTCTGTGGAAGATACATGCTTAGACATATTTGCAACAACAAAGCACATTCAGTTACAACGTGTTGTTTAAAAAAAACAAGATTATTTGGACAATGCGGGAATTCTCCTCGTGATTAATGATTTCTAATACATTCATGGTTGTCTTTACTCTGCAACCCTTATCCTTAAAATGTGGTTTTCACACGTATTCTTCCGAGAGAAAACTGTACAATGCATTCTCTGTGGAAGATACAAGCTTAGACATAGACGAAATACCAAAGCACATAGAGTTACAACGTGTTGTTTAGGAAAAACAAGATAATTTCACAAAATGAGGGATTTCCTTTGTCCAGATAAAGTCTTTCTAAAACATTCGTGGTTGTTTTTACTCTGCAACCCTGGATTTCTTTAAAATGGGGTATTCACACTTATTCTTTCGAGAGAAAAATTGTACAGTGCATTCTCTGTGGAAGCTACACGCTTAGACATACAAGCAACATTAAAGCACATGGAGTTACAACGTGTTGTTTAGGAAAAACAAGATAATTTCTCAAAATGAGAAATTACTTCTCTTCCAGATTAAGTATTTCTAATATATTCATGGTTGTCTTAACACTGCCACACTGTATTTCCTTAAAATGTAGTATTTGCACATATTCTTCTGAAAGAAAACTGTACAGTGCATTCTCTGTGGAAGATACCCGCTTAGACATACATGCAACACCAAAGCAAATAGAGTTACAATGTGAAGTTTAGGAAGAACAAGATAATTTATCACAATGTGGGATTTCTTTTAGTCGCGATTAAGTATTTCTAATATATTCATGGTTGTCTTTACAATGCAAAACTGTATTTCCTTAAAATGTGGTATTCGCACATATTCTTCTGAGCGAAAACTTTACAGTTCATGCTCTTTGGAAGATACACGCTTTGACATACACCCAACACCAAAGCACATAGAGTTACAACATGTTGTTTAGGAAAAACAAGATAATTTCTCACAATGAGTGATTTCTTCCTGCTGCGATTCAGGATTTCTAAAACATTCGTGGTTGTATTTACTCTGCAACACTGTATTTTCTTAAAAAGTGGTATTCGAACATATTCTTCAGAGAGAAAATTGTGCAGTGCATTCTCTGTGGAAGATACACGCTTAGACATACACGTAACACCAAAGCACCTAGAGTTACAACGTGTTGTTTAGGAAAAACAAGACAATTTCGCACAATGAGTGATTTCTTCTTGTTGCGACTAAGGATTTCTAAAATATTCGTGGTTGTATTTACTCTGCAACACTGTATTTCCTTAAAAAGTGGTATTCGAACATATTCTTCAGAGAGAAAATTGTACAGTGCATTCTCTGTGGAAGATACATGCTTAGACATACTCGCAACACCAAAGCATATACAGTTACAGTGTGCTGTTTAGGAAAAACATGATTATTTGGCACAATGCAGGAAATCTTATCCTCGTGATTAAGGATTTCTAATACATTCGTGGTTGTCTTTACTCTGCATCCCTGTGTTTCCTTACAATGTGGTATTCGCAGATATTCTTTCAAGAGAAAATTGTACAGAGCATTCTCTGTGGAAGATACACGTTTAGACATACACACAACACCAAAGCAAACAGTTTTATAACATGTTGTTTAGGAACAACAATGATAATTTCACACAATGCGTGATTTTTTCTTGTCTTGATTAAATATTTCTAATATATTTGTGGCTGTCTTTACTCGGCAACAATGTATTTCCTTAAAATGTGGTATTCCCACATATTTATCAGAGAGAAAACTATACAGTGCATTCCTTGTCGAAGATACACGCTTAGATATACACGCAACACCAAAGCACATAGAGTTACAACGTGTTGTTTAGGAAAAACAAGATAATTTCGAAAAAAGAGGTATTTCTTCTAGTTCAGATTAAGTATTTCTAAAACATTCATGTTTGTCTTTACTCTGCAACCCTGTATTTCCTTAAAATGTGGTATTTGCACATACTTTTCAGAGAGAAAATTGTACAGTGCATTCTCTGTGGAAGATACACACTTGGAGATACACCCAACCCCAAAGCAAATAGAGCTACAACGTGTTGTTTAGGAAAAACAAGATAATTTCGCACAAAGAGGGATTTCTTCTTGTCCTGATTCAGTATTTCTAAAACTTTCATGCTGGTGTTTATTCTGAAACACTGTACTTCCTTAAAATATGGTATTCACACATATTCTTTCAAGAGAAAACTTTACAGTTTATTCTCTGTGGAAGATGCACGCTTTGACATACACGCAACATGAAAGCACATAGAGGTACAACGTGTATCTTAGGAAAAACAAGATAATTTCGCAAAATGAGGAATTTCTTCTCGTCCAGATTAAGTATTTCTAATACATTCATGGTTGTCGTTCCTCTGCAACACTGTATTTCCTTAAAATGTGGTATTCGCACATATACTTTCAAGAGAAAACTCTACAGTGCATTCTCTCGGGAAGATACATGCTTAGATATACACGAAACACGAAAACACATAGAGTTACAATGTGTGGTTTAAGAAAAACAAGATAATTTCTCAAAATGAGGGATTTCTTTTCGTCCAGATTACGTATTTCTAAAATATTCGTTGTTGTATTTACTTTGCTACCCTGTATTTCCTTAATGTGGTATTCGCCCATATTCTGAAGAGAGAAATTTGCACAGTGCATTCCTGTGGAAGATACAAGCTTAGACATACAGGCAGCACCAAAGCACATAGATTTACAACGTGTTGTTTAGGAAAAACAAGATAATTTCGCACAAGGAGGGATTTCTTCTTGTTCAGATTAAGTATTTCTAAAACATTCATAGTTGTCTGTACTCTGCATCCCTGTACTTCCTTAAATGTGGTATTCGCACATATTCTTCAGAGAGAAAATTGTACAGTGCATTCTCTGTGCAAGATACACGTTGAGACACACAGGCAACACCAAATCACATAGAGTAAAAACGTGTTGTTTAGGAAAAACAAGATAATTTCGCACAATTCGGGATCTGTTCTCGTCCAGATTAAGTATTTCTAATATATTCGTGGTTGTCTTTACTCTGCAACACTGTATTTCCTTAAAATATCGTATTCGCTCATATACTTTCGAGATAAAACTGTACAGTGCATTCTCTGTGGAGAATCCACGCTTAGAAATACAATTAACACCAAAGCACATAGATATACCACGTGTTGTTAAGAAAAAACACGATAATTTCACACAATGCTGGATTTCTTTTAGTTGCAATTAAGTATTTCTAATACATTCATCTTTGTATTTACTCTGCAATACTGTTTTTCCTTAAAAGTTGGTATTCACACATATTCTTCAGAGAGAAAATTGTACAGTGCATTCTCTGTGGAAGATACACGCTTAGACATACACGCAACACCAAAGCATATAGAGTTACAACATGTTGTTTAGGAAAAACAAGAGAATTTCACACAATGAGGGATTTCTTCTTGTTCTGATTAAGTATTTCTAAAACATTCATGGTTGTCTTTACTCTGCCACACTGTACTTCCTTCAAATGTGGTATTCACACTTATACTTTCGAGAGAAAACAGTACAGTGCATTCTCTGTGGAAGATATAAGTTTAGGCATACACGCAACACCAAAGCACTTACAGTTACACCATGTTGTTTTCGAAAAACAAGATAATTTTGCACAATGAGGGATTTCTTTTTGTTAAGATTAAGTATTTCTAATACATCCGTGTTTGTCTTTATTCTGCAAACCTGTATTTCCTTAAAATGTGGTATTCACACATATTCTTCCGAGAGAAAACTATACAGTGCATTCTCTGTGGAAGATACACGCTTAGACATACACGCAACACGAAAGCACTTATAGTTACATGCTGTTTAGGAAAAACAAGAGAATTTCACACAATGCAGGATTTCTTTTCGTCCAGTTAGGTATTTCTAATACATTTGTGGTTGTCTTTTCTCTGCTACCCTGTATTTCCTTAAAATGTGGTATTCGCATATATTCTTCTAGAGAAAATTGTACAATGCATTCTCTGTGGAAGATAAATGCTTAGACATACTCGCAACAACAAAGCACATACAGTTACAATGTGTTGTTTAGGAAAAACAAGATAATTTCGCAAAATGAGGGATTTCTTTTCGTCCAGATTAAGTCTTTCTAAAACATTCGTGGTTGTTTTTAATCTGCAACCCTGTATTTCCTTAATATGAGGTATTCACACTTAGAATTTCGATAGAAAATTGTACAGTGCATTCTATGTAGAAGCTACAGACTTAGACATACAAGCAACACCAAAGCACATAGAGTTACAACGTGTTGTTTATGAAAAACAAGGTAATTCCGCTAAATGAGGGATTTCTTCTTTCCAGATTACATATTTCTAAAATTTTCGTGCTTGTCTTTAGTCTGCAACCCTGTATTTCCTTAAAATGTGGTATTCAAACATATTCTTTTAAGAGAAAACTGTACAGTGCATTCTCTGTGGAAGATACACACTTAGACATACACAGAACACGAAAGCACGTGGAGGTACAACGTGTTTTTTAGGAAAAACAAGATAATTTTGCAAAATGAGGGATTTGTTCTTGTCCAGAGTAAATATTTCTAATACATTCGTGGTTGTCTTTATTCTGCAACACGGTATTTCCTTAAAATGTAGTATTCGCACATATTCTTCTGAGAGAAAACTGTAATGTGCATTCTCTGTGGAAGATACATTCTTAGACATATACCCAACAACAAGCACATAGAGTTACAATGTGTTGTTTAGGAAAAACAACATAATTTCGCACAATGAGGGATTTATTCTCGTCCAAATTAAGTATTTCTAAAACATTCATGGTTGTCTTTACTCTGCAACACTGTATTTCCTTAAAATGCGGTATTCGCACATATTCTTCAGACAGAAAATTGTACAGTGCATTCTCTGTGGAAGATACAGGCTTAGACATATACACAACACCAAAGCACATAGAGTTACAACGTGATCTTTAGGAAAAACAAGATAATTTCGCAAAAAGAGGTATTTCTTCTCGTCCAGATTAAGTATTTCTAAAACATTCATGTTTGTCTGTATTCTGCAACTCTGTTTTTCCTTAAAATGTGGTATTTGCACATATTATTCAGAGAGAAAATTGTACAGTGCATTCTCTGTGTAAGGTACACATTTAGACACACACACAACATGAAAGCACATAGAGTTTCAATGTATTGTTTAGAAAAAACAAGATAATTTCACACAACGAGAGATTTCTTCTGGTCCAGATTCAGTATTTCTAATACATTCGTGGTTGTTTTTACTCTGCAACACTCTATTTCCTTAAAATGTGGTATTCGCACATATTCTTCCGAGAGAAAATTGTACAGTGCATTCTCTGTGACAGAAACACGCTTAGCCATACACCCAACACCAAAACACATAGAGTTACAACTTGAAGTTTAGAAAAAACAAGATAATTTCTTATAATGATGCATTTCTTCTCGTTGATATTAAGTAGTTCTAATACATTTTTGGTTTTCTTTATTCTGCAATACTATATTTCTTTAAAATGTGCTATTCGCACTTATACTTCCGAAAGAAAAGTGTACAGTGCATTCTCTGTGGAAGATACATGCTTAGACATACACACAACACCAAAGCACATAGAGTTACAACGTGTTGCTTAGGAATACGAGATAATTTCGCAAAATGAGGGATTTCTTTTCGTCCAGTTTAAGTATTTCTAATACTTTCGTGGTTGTCTTTACTCTGCCACACTGTATTTCGTTAAAATGTGGTATTCGCACATATAGTTCAGAAAAAAAAACTGTACAGTCCAATCTCTGTGTAAGATACACGCTTAGACTTACAGGCAACACCAAAGCACATAGAGTTACATCATGTTCTTTAGGAAAAACAAGATAATTTTGCACAATTCTGGATTTCATCTCATCGTGATTAAGTATTTCTAATACATTCGAGGTTGTCTTTACTCTGCAACACTGTATTGTTTTTAAAATGTCGTATTTGCACATATTCTTCCAAGAGAAAACTGTACAGTGCATGCTCTCTGGAAGGTACACGCTTAGTCATACACGCAACACCGATGCACATAGAGGTACAACGTTTTGTTTAGGAAAACAAGATAATTTCACACAATGCGGGATTTCTTCTAGTCCCGATTAATTATTTCTAATATATTCGTGGTTGTTTTTACAATGAAACACTCTATTTCTTTAAAATGTGGTATTCGCACATATTCTTCAGAGCGAAAACTGTACAGTGCATTCTCATTGGAAGATACACGCTTAGACATACACACAACACCAAAGCACATAGAGTCACAACGTGTTGTTTAGGACAAACAAAATAATTTTGCACAATGAGTGATTTCTTCCTGTTGGGATTAAGTATTTCTAAAACATTCGTGGTTGTCTTTACTCTGCAGCACTCTATTTCCTTAAAATGGGGTATTCGCACATATTCTTCTGAGAGAAAATTGTACAGTTCATTCTCTGTGGAAGATACAGGCTTAGACGTACATGCACCACCGAAGCACATAGAGTTACAGCGTGTTGTTTAGGAAAAACAAGATAATTTCTCAAAATGAGCGATTTCTTCTCGTCCAGATTTCGTACTTATAAAACATTCGTCCTTGTCGTTACTCTTCAACCCTGTATTCCTTTAATGTGTGGTATTCGCACATATTCTTCTGAGAGAAAATTGTACGGTGCATTCTTGTGGAAGATACATTCTTAGACATACTTGCAATACCAAAGCACATACAGTTACAACGTGTTGTTTAGGAAAAACAAGATTATTTGGCACAATGCAGGAATTCTTATCCTCGCGATTAAGGATTTCTAATACATTCGTTGGTGACTTTACTCTACAACCCTGTATTTCCTTACAATGTGTTATTTGCACATATTCTTCCAAGGGAAAACTGTACAGCGCATTCTCTGTGGAAGATACACACTTAGACATACACGCAACATCAAAGCACATACAGTTACACCGTGTTGTTTAGGAAAAACAAGATAATTTCTCACAATGAGGGATTTCTTCTTGTTCAGCTTAAATATTTCTAATATATTCGTGTTTGACTTTACTCTGAAACACCGTATTTCCTTAAAATGTCGTATTCGCACATATTCTTCTGAGAGAAAACAGTAGAGTACATTCTCTGTGCAAGATACACGTTTAGACATAAACCAAACACCACAGCACATAGAGTTACAATGTGTTGTTTAGGAAAAACAAGATAATTTCACAAAATGAGGGATTTCTTCTCGTCCAGATTAAATATTTCTAAAACATTCATTGTTGTCTTTACTCTGCAACCCTGTATTTCCTTACAATATGATATTCGCACATATTATTCAGAGAGAAAAATGTACAGTGCATTCTCTGTGGGAAATACAAGCTTAAACATACACGCACCACCGAAGCACATAGAGTTACAACGTGTTGTTTAGGAAAAACAAGAAAATTTCCCAAAATGAGAAATTTCTTCTCATCCAGATTACGTATTCTAAAAACAATCCTGGTTGTCTTTACTCTGCCACCCTGTACTTCCTTCAAATGTGGTATTCGCACTTATACTTTTGAGAGAAAACAGTACAGTGCATTCTCTGTTGAAGATATAAGCTTAGACATACACGCAACACCAAAGCACTTACAGTTACACCATGTTGTTTTGGAAAAACAAGATAATTTCACACAATGAGGGATTTCTTCTTGTCAAGATTAAGTATTTCTAATACATCCGTGTTTGTCTTTATTCTGCAACCCTGTATTTCCTTAAAAGGTGGTATGCGCACATATTCTTCTGAGAGAAAACTCTACAGTGCATTCTCTGTGGAAGATACACGCTTAGACATACACGCAACACCAAAGCACACATAGTTACGTGTTGTTTAGTAAAAACAAGAGAATTTCGCACAATGCAGGATTTCATTTCGTCCAGTTAAGTATTTCTAATACATTCGTGGTTGTCTTTACTCTGAAACACTGTATTTCCTTAAAATGGGGTATTCGCACATATTCTTCCCAGAGAAAATTGTACGGTGATTTCTCTGTGGAAGATACACACTTAGACAAACACGCAACAACAAAGCAAATAGAGTTAAAACATGTTGTTTAGCAAAAACCAGATACACATTTAGACATACATGTAACAGCAAAGCACATAGAGTTCCAATGTGTTGTTCATGAAAAACAAGATAATTTCACACAATGCGGGATTACTTCTTGTCCGGATTAAGTATTTCTAATAAATTCGTGGTTGTCTTTACTCTGCAACACTGTATTTCCTTAAAATGTGGTAATCGCACATATACTTTCAAGAGTAAACAGTGCATTCCTGTGGAAGATACAAGCTTAGACATACAGGCAGCACCAAAGCACATAGATTTACAACGAGTTGTTTGGGAAAACAAGATAAATTCACACAATGCAGGATTTCTTCTCTTCCAGATTAAGTATTTCTAATACATTCGTGGTTGTCTTTAATCTGCAACACTGTATTTCCTGTAAATGTTATATTCTCACATATTCTTTTGAGAGAAAACTGTACAGTGCAGTGTATTCTCTGTGGAAGATAGACTGTTAGACATACACGCAACACCAAAGCACATATAGTTACATGTTGTTTAGGAAAAACAAGAAAATTTCGCACCATGCGGGCTTTCTTTTCGTCCAGTTAGGTATTTCTAATACATTCGTGGTTGTCTTTACTCTGCAACACTGTATTTCCTTAAAAGGTGGTATTTACACATATTCTTCAGAGAGAAAATTGTACAGTGCACTTTCTGTGGAGGATACACACTTAGACATACACGCAACACCGAACCACATAGAGTTACAACGTGTTGTTTAGGAAAAACAAGATAATTTCGCAAAATGAGGGATTTCTTCTCGTCCAGATTAAGTATATCTAAAACATTCATGGTTGTCTTTACTCTGCAACCCTGTATTTCCTTAAAATGTGGTATGCGCACATATTCTTCTGAGAGAAAATTGTACAGTGCATTCTCTGGGAAAGATACACTCTTAGTCATACACGCACCACCAAAGAACATTGAGTTACAACATGTTGTTTAGGAAAAACAAGATAATTTCGCAAAATGAGGGATTTCTTCTCATCCAGATTAGTATTTCTAAAACATTCGTGGTTGTCTTTACTCTGCAATTCTTTATTTCCTTAAAATGTGGTATTCGCACATAGTCTCCCGAGAGAAAACTGTACAGTGCATAGTCTGTGGAAGATACAGGCTTAGACATACACGCAACACTAAAAGACATAGAGTTACAACGTGTTGTTTAGGAAAAATAAGATAATTATGCAAATTGAAGGATTTCTTCTAGTCCAGATTAAGTATTTCTAAATCATTCATGGTTTTCTTTTCTCTGCAACACTGTATTTCCTTAAAATATGGTATTCGCACAAATACCCCCCAGAGAAAACTGTACAGTGTATTCTCTGTGGAAAACATACCCTTAGACATACACACAATACCAAAGGACATAGATTTACAAATTGAAGTTTAGAAAAAACAAGATAATTTCGCACAAAACAGTATTTCCCCTTGTCCAGATTAAGTATTTCTAATATATTTGTGTTTGTATTTACTCTGCAACCCTGTATTTCCGTAAAATATGGTGTTCGCACATATTCTTCAGAGAGGAAACTGTACAGTGCATTCTCTGTTGAAGATACACACTTAGACATACATGCAAGACCAAAGCCCATAGAGTTACAACGTGTTGTATAGGAAAAACAAGATAACTTCGCAAAATGAGGGATTTTTTCTCCTCCAGATTAAGAATGTCTAAAATATTCATGTTGTCTTTACTCTGTAACACCGAATTTCCTTAAAATGTGGTCTTCGCACATATTCTTCAGAGAGAAAATTGTACAGTGCTTTTTCTGTGGAAGATACCTGCTTAGACATACATGCACAACCAAAGCACATAGAGTTATAATGTGTTGTTTAGGAAAAACAAGATAATTTCGCACAAAGCTCAATTTCTTTTCGTCCACATTAAGTTTTTCTAATAAATTCGTGGTTGTCTTTACTCTGCAACACTGTATTTTCTTAAAAAATGGTATTCACACATATACTCCCGAGAGAAAACTGTACAGTGCATTATCTTTGGAATATATACGCTTAGCCATAAACGCTACACCAAAGCACATAGTGTTACAACGTGCTGTTCAGCAAAAACAGGATAAAATCACTCAATGAATGATTTCTTATGATCGCGATTAAGTATTTCTAAAACATTTGTGGTTGTCTTTACTCTGCAACGCTGTATTTCCTTAAAATGTGGTATTCGCACATATTCTTCAGAGAGAAAATTGTACAGTGCATTCTCTGTGGAAGATACATGCTTAAACATACACGCAACACCAAAGCACATAGAGTTACAAAGTGTTCTTTAGGAAAAACAAGATAATTTCGCACAAGGAGGGATTTCTTCTTGTTCAGATTAAATATTTCTAAAACATTCATAGTTGTCTTTACTCTGCATCCCTGTACTTCCTTAAATGTGGTATTCGCACATATTCTTCAGAGATAAAATTGTACAGTGCATTCTCTGTGCAAGATACACGTTGAGACACACAGGCAACACCAAATCACATAGAGTAAATACGTGTTGTTTAGGAAAAACAAGATAATTTCGCACAATTTGGGTTCTCTTCTCGTCCAGATTAAGTATTTCTAATATATTCGTGGTTGTCTTTACTCTGCAACACTGTATTTCCTTAAAATATTGTATTCGCTCATATACTTTCGAGATAAAACTGTACAGTGCATTCTCTGTGGAGAATACACGCTTAGAAATACAAGCAACACCAAAGCACATAGATATACCACGTGTTGTTAAGAAAAAACACGATAATTTCACACAATGCTGGTTTTCTTTTAGTTGCTATTAAGTATTTCTAATACATTCGCCTTTGTCTTTACTCTGCAACACTGTATTTCCTTAAAAGTTGGTATTCACACATATTCTTCAGAGAGAAAATTGTACCGTGCATTCTCTGTGGAAGATACACGCTTAGACATACATGCAACACCAAAGCATATAGAGTTACAGCATGTTGTTTAGGAAAAACAAGATAATTTCGCACAATGAGGGATTTCTTCTTGTTCAGATTAAGTATTTCTAAAACATTCATGGTTGTCTTTACTCTGCCACCCTGTACTTCCTTCAAATGTGGTATTCGCACTTATACTTTCAAGAGAAAACAGTACACTGCATTCTCTGTGGAAGATACAAGCTTAGACATACATGCAACACCAAAGCACTTACAGTTACAACATGTTGTTTTGGAAAAACAAGATAATTACGCACAATGAGGTGTTTCTTCTTGTCAAGATTAAGTATTTCTAATACACCCGTGTTTGTGTTTATTCTGCAAACCTGTATTTCCTTAAAAGGTGGTATGTGAACATATTCTTCCGAGAGAAAACTATGCAGTGCATTCTCTGTGGACGATACAGGCTTAGACATACACTCAACACCAAAGCACATATAGTTACGTGTTGTTTAGGAAAAACAAGAGAATTTCGCACAATGCAGTATTTCTTTTCGTCCAGTTAAGTATTTCTAATACATTCCTGGTTGTCTTTACTCTGAAACACTGTATTTCCTTAAAATGGGGTATTCGCACATATTCTTTCCAGAGAAAATTGTAAGGTGATTTCTCTGTGGTAGATACACACTTAGACAAACACGCAACGACAAAGCACATAGAGTTAAAATGTGTTGTTTAGCAAAAACCAGATACACATTTAGACATACATGTAACAGCAAAGCACATAGAGTTCCAATGTGTTGTTAATGAAAAACAAGATAATTTCACACAATGCGGGATTACTTCTTGTCCAGATTAAGTATTTCTAATAAATTCGTGGTTGTCTTTACTCTGCAACACTGTATTTCCTTAAAATGTGGTATTCGCACATATACTTTCAAGAGAAAACTCTACAGTGTATTCTCTGGGGAAGATACATGCTTAGACATACACACAACAAGAAAACAAATAGAGTTACAATGTGTGGTTTAAGAAAAACAAGGCAATTTCGCAATATGAGGTATTTCTTCTCTTCCAGATTAAGTATTTCTAAAATATTCGTGGTTGTCTTTACTCTGCTACCCTGTATTTTTTTAAAATGTGGTATTCACAATACTCTTCAGAGAGAAAATTGCACAGTGCATTCCTGTGGAAGATAAAAGCTTAGACATACAGGCAGCACCAAAGCACATAGATTTACAATGAGTTGTTTAGGAAAAACAAGATAAATTCGCGCAATGCAGGATTTCTTCTCTTCCAGATTAAGTATTTCTAACACATTCGTGGTTGTGTTTAATCTGCAACACTGTATTTCCTTAAAATGTGGTATTCACACATATACTTTCAAAAGAAAACTCTCCAGTGTATCCTCTGGGGAAGATACATGCTTAGACATACACGCAACACGAAAACACCTAGAGTTACAATGTATGGTTTAAGAAAAACAAAGTAATTTCGCAAAATGAGGGATTTCTTCTTGTCCAGATTAAGTATTTCTAAAATATTCGTGGTTGTCTTTACTCTGCTTCCCTGTATCACTTTAAAATGTGGTATTCGCACATATTCTTCAGAGAGAAAATTGCACAGTGAATTCCTGTGGAAGATGCAAGCTTAGACATACAGGCAGCACCAAAGCAAATAGAATTACAACGAGTAGTTTAGGAAAAACAAGATAAATTCGCACAATGCAGGATTTCTTCTCTTCCAGATTAAGTATTTGTAACATATTCGAGGTTGTCTTTAATCTGCAACACTGTATTTCCTTAAAATGCGGTATTTGCACATATACATTCGAGAGAAAACTGTATAGTTCCCTCTCTTTGGAAGAAGCAAGCTTAGACATACACGCAACACCAAAGCACATAGAGTTACAACGTGTGTTTAGGAAAAACAAGATTATTTTGCACAATGCGGGATTTCTTCTTGTCCAGATTATGTATTTCTAATACATTCATGGTTGTCTTTAATCTGCAACACTGTATTTCCTTTAAATGTTGTATTCTCACATATATTTTTGAGAGAAAACTGTACAGTGCAGTGCATTCTCTGTGCAAGATAGACTGTTAGACATACACGCAACACCAAAGCACATATAGTTACGTGTTGTTTAGGAAAAACAAGAAAATTTTGTACCATGCGGGCTTTCTTTTTGTCCAGTTAGGTATTTCTAATACATTTGTGGTTGTCTTAACTCTGAAACACTGTATTTCCTTAAAAGGTGGTATTCACACATATTCTTCAGAGAGAAAATTGTACAGTGCACTCTCTGTGGAGGATACACGCTTAGACATACACGCAACACCGAAGCACGTAGAGTTACAACGTGTTGTTTAGGGAAAAAAAAGATAATTTCGCAAAATGAGGGATTTCTTCTCGTCCATATTAAGTATTTCTAAAACATTCATGGTTGTCTTTACTCTGAAACACTGTATTTCCTTAAAATGGGGTATTCATACATATTCTTCTGAGAGAAAATTGTATGGTGATTTCTCTCTGGAAGATACACACTTAGACAAACACGCAACAACAAAGCACATAGAGTTACAACGTGTTGTTTAGCAAAAACCAGATATACATTAATTCATACATGTAACAGCAAAGCACATAGAGTTCCAATGTGTTGTTTAGGAAAAACAAGATATTTTCGCACAATGCGGGATTACTTCATGTCCAGATTAGGTATTACTAATACATTCGTGGTTGTCTTTACTCTGCAACACTGTATTTCCTTAAAATGTGGTATTCGCACATATACTTTCAAGAGAAAACTCTACAGCATATTCTCTGGGGAAGATACATGCTTAGACATACACGCAACACAAAAACACATAGAGTTACAATGTGTGGTTTAAGAAAAACAAGGTAATTTCGCAGAATGAGGGATTTCTTCTCGTCCAGATTAAGTATTTGTAAAATATTCGTGGTTGTCTTTACTCTGCTACCCTGTATTTCTTAAAATGTGGTATTCGCACATATTCTTCAGAGAGAAAATTGCACAGTGCATTCTGTGGAAGATCCAAGCTTAGACATACAGGCAGCACCAAAGCACATAGATTTACAACGAGTTGTTTAGGACAAACAAGATAATTTTGCACAATGCGGGATTTCTTCTCATCCAGATTAAGTATTTCTAATACATTCATGGTTGTCTTTAATCTGCAACACTGTATTTCCTTAAAGTGTGGTATTTGCACATATACATTCGAGAGAAAACTGTACAGTGCCTTCTCTGTTGAAGAAACAAGCTAAGACATACATGCAACACCAAAGTACATAGAGTTATAAGGTTTTGTTTAGGAAAAACAAGATAATTTCGCACAATGCGGGGTTTCTTCTCGTCCAGATTACGTATTTCTAATACATTCGTGGTTGTCTTTAATCTGCAGCACTGTATTTCCTTTAAATGTTGTATTCTCACATATATTTTTGAGAGAAAACTGTACAGTGCAGTGCATTCTCTGTGGAAGATAGACTGTTAGACATACACGCAACACCAAAGCACATATAGTTACGTGTTGTTTAGGAAAAACAAGAAAATTTCGTACCATGCGGGCTTTCTTTTCATCCAGTTAGGTATTTCTAATACATTCGTGGTTGTCTTTACTCTGCAACACTGTATTTCCTTAAAAGGTGGTATTCACACATATGCTTCAGAGAGGAAATTGTACAGTGCATTCTCTGTGGAGGATACACGCTTAGACATACAAGCACCACCGAAGCACATATAGTAACATCGTGTTGTTTAGGAAAAACAAGATAATTTCGCAAAATGACGGATTTCTTCTCGTCCAGATTAAGTATTTCCAAAACATTCATGGTTGTCTTTACTCTTCAACCCTGTATTTCCTTAAAAGTTGTTATGCGCACATATTCTTCTGAGAGAAAATTGTACATTGCATTCTCTGGGAAAGAAACACGCTTAGTCATACACACAGCACCAAAGAACATTGAGTTACAACATGTTGTTTAGGAAAAACAGAATAATTTCACAAAATAAGGGATTTCTTCTAGTCCAGATTAGTATTTCTAAAACATTCGTGGTTGTCTTTACTCTGCAATTCTTTATTTCGTTAAGCTGTGGTATTCGCACAGTCTCCCGAGAAAACTGTACAGTGCATATTCTCTGGAAGATACACGCTTAGACATACATGCAACACTAAAGCACATAGAGTTACAACATGTTGTTTAGGAAAAACAAGATAAATACGAAAATTGAAGGATTTCTTTAGTCCAGATTAAGTATTTCTAAAATATTCATTGTTTTCGTTACTCTGGCACCGTGTACTTCCTTCAAATGTGTTATTCGTACTTATACTTTCGAGAGAAAACAGTACAGTGCATTCTCAGTGGAAGATATAAGCTTAGACATACACGCAACACCAAAGCACTTACAGTTAAACATGTAGACTTGGAAAAATAAGATAATTCACACAATGAGGGATTTCTTCTGGCCAAGAGTAAGTATTTCCAATACATCCGTGTTTGTCTTTATTCTGCAACCCTGTATTTCCTTAAAATGTGGTATTCACACATATTCTTCCGAGAGAAAACTGTACAGTGCATTCTCTGTGGAAGATAAACGCTTAGACATACACGCAACACCAGAGCACATAGAGTTACAATGTGTTGTTTAGGTAAAACAAGATAATTTTGCACAATGCGGGATTTCATCTCTTCCAGATTATGTATTTCTAATACATTTGTGGTTGTCTTTACTATGCAATACTGTCTTTCCTTAAAATGTGGTATTCGGACATATTTTTCAGAGAGAAAATGGTAGAGTGCATTCTCTGTGGAAGATACAAGCTTAGACATACATGCAACACCAAAGCAAATAGAGTTACAACATGTTGTTTAGGAAAAACAAGATAATTTCGCAAAATGATTTCTTCTCGTCCACATTAAATATTTCTAATATATTCATGGCTGTCTTTACTCTGCACCACTGAATTTCCTTAAAATGTGGAATTCGCACATATTCATCTGAGAGAAAACTGTACAGTGCATTCCTTTTGGAAGATATACGCTTAGACATACATGAAACACCAAAGCACATAGAGTTACAATGTATTGTTTAGGAAAAACAAGATAATTTCGCAAAAAGAGGTATTTCTTCACGTCCAGATCAAGTATTTCTAAAACATTCATGTTTGACTTTATTCTGCAACCCTGTTTTTCCTTAAAATGTGGTATTTGCACAAATTTTTCAGAGAGAAAATTGTACAGTGCATTCTCTGTGGAAGATACAAATTTAGACATGCACACAACAGCAAAGCAAATAGAGTGACAACGTGTTGTTTAGGAAAAACAAGATAATTTCCCACAATGAGGCATTTCCTCTCGTATAGATTCAGTATTTCTAAAACTTTCATGATTGTCTTTACTCTGCAACCCTGTATTTCCTTAAAATGTGGTATTCACACATATTCTTTCAAGAGAAAACTGTACAGTGCATTCTCTGTGGAAGATACATGCTTAGACATATACGCAACAGGAAAGCACATAGAGGGACAACGTGTTTTTTTAGGAAAAACAAAATAGTTTAGCAAAATGAGGGATTTCGTCTCGTCCAGATTAAGTATTTCTAATACATTCGTGGTTGTCTTTATTCTGCAACACTGTATTTCCTTAAAATGTGGTATTCTCTCATATTCTTCTGAGAGAAATCTGTACAATGCATATTCTGTTGAAGATATACGCTTAGACATACACCCAACACCAAAGCACATACTATTACAACGTGTTGTTTAGGAAAAACATGATAATTTGGCACAATGCAGGAATTCTTCTCGCGATCAAGGATTTCTAATACATTCATGGTTGTCTTTACTCTGCAACCCTGTATTTCCCAACAATGTGGTATTCTCACATATTCTTCCAAGAGAAAACTGTACAGTGCATTCTCTATGGAAGATACATTCTTAGACATACACACAACACCAAAACACATAGAGTTACAACGTGTTGTTTAGGAAAAACAAGATAATTTCGCATAATGAGGGATTTCTTCTCGTCCAGATTCAGTATTTCTAAAACATTCGTGGTTGTCTTTACTCTGCAACACTGTATTTCCTTAAAATGTAGTATTCGCACCTATTCTTCTGAGAGAAAACTGTACAGGGCATTCTCTGTGGAAGATACACGCTTAGACATACATGCAACACCAAATCACATAGTGATACAATGTGTTGTTTAGGATAAACAAGATAATTTCGCACAATGCAGGATTTCATCCAGTAGCGATTATGTATTTCTAATATATTCATGGTTGTCTTTACAATGCAACACTGTATTTCCTTAAAATGTGGTATTAGCACATATTCTTCAGAGCAAAAATTGTAAAGTGCATTCTCTTTGATAGATACACACTTAGAAATACACCCAACACCAAAGCACATAGAGTTACAACATGTTGTTTAGGAAAAACAAGATAATATCGCACAATGAGTGATTTTTTTCTTGTTGCAATTAAGTATTTCTAAAACATTCGTGGTTCTTTTTACTCTGCATCACTTTATTTCCTTAAAATGTGGTATTCATACATATTCTTCAGAGAGAAAATTGTACAGTGTATTCTCTGTGGAAGATACATGCTTAGACATACACACACCACAGAAGCACATAGAGTTACAATGTGTTGTTTAGGAAAACAAGATAATTTCGCAAAATGAGGGATTTCTTCTCATCCAGATTAAGTATTTCTAAAACATTCATCCTTGTCTTTACTCTGCAACCCTGTATTCCCGTAAAATGTGATATTCGAACATATTCTTCCAAGAGAATAGTGTTCAGTGCATTTTCTGTGAAAGATAAACACTTAGACATATTCGCAACACCAAAGCACATACAATTACAACGTGTTGTTTTGGAAAAACAATATAATTTGGCACAATGCAGGAATTCTTCTCCTTGCGATTAAGGATTTCTAATACATTTGTGGTTGTCTTTATTCTTCCACCCTATATTTCCTAACAATGTGGTATTCGCACATATTCTTACAAGAGAAAACTGTACAGTGCATTCTTTGTGGACGATACATGCTTAGACATACACGCAACACCAAAGCACACAGAGTTACAACGTGTTGTTTTGGAAAAACGAGATAATTTTGCACATAGCGGGATTTCTTCTCATCCAGATTAAGTATTTCTACTACATTCGTGGTTGTCTTTTCTCTGCTACCCTGTATTTCCTTAAAATGTGGTATTCGCATATATTCTTCTAGAGAAAATTGTACAATGCATTCTCTGTGGAAGATAAATGCTTAGACATACTCGCAACAACAAAGCACATACAGTTACAATGTGTTGTTTAGGAAAAACAAGATAATTTCGCAAAATGAGGGATTTATTTTCGTCCAGATTAAGTCTTTCTAAAACATTCGTGGTTGTTTTTACTCTGCAACCCTGTATTTCCTTAAAATGAGGTATTCACACTTATAATTTCGATAGAAAATTGTACAGTGCATTCTCTGTGGAAGCTACACGCTTAGACATACAAGCAACACCAAAGCACATAGAGGTACAACGTGTTGTTTAGGAAAAACAAGATAATTCCGCAAAATGAGGGATTTCTTCTGTCCAGATTACATATTTCTGAAAGTTGTAAGACAACTTTCGTGCTTGTCTTTAGTTTGCAACACTGTATTTCCTTAAAATGTGGTATTCAAACATATTCTTTTAAGAGAAAACTGTACAGTGCATTCTCTGTGGAAGATACACACTTAGACATACACAGAACACGAAAGCACATGGAGGTACAACGTGTTTTTTAGGAAAAACAAGATAATTTTGCAAAATGAGGGATTTGTTCTCGTCCAGAGTAAATATTTCTAATACATTCGTGGTTGTCTTTATTCTGCAACATGGTATTTCCTTAAAATGTAGTATTCGCACATATTCTTCTGAGAGAAAACTGTACTGTGCATTCTCTGTGGAAGATAAATTCTTAGACATACAACCAACAACAAGCACATAGAGTTACAACGTGTTGTTTAGGAAAAACAAGATAATTTCGCAAAATGAGGGATTTCTTCTCGTCCAGATTAAATATTTCTAAAACATTCATTGTTGTCTTTACTCTGAAACCCTGTATTTCCTTAAAATGTGGTATTTGCACATATTCTTCTGAGAGAAAATTGAACCGTGCATTTTCTGTGGAAAATACACACTTAGATATACACACAACACCAAAGGACATACAGTTACACCATGTTGTTTAGGAAAAACAAGATAATTTCTCAAAATGAGGGATTTCCTCTCCTCCAGATTAAGTATTTCTAATACATTCGTGGTTGTCTTTACTCTGCAACACTGTATTTCCTTAAAATGTGGTATTTGCACATATACTTTTGAGAGAATACTGTCTTTACTCTCCAACATCTATTTCCTTATAATGTGGTATGCGCACATATTCTTTCGAGAGAAAATTGTACAGTGCATTCTCTGTGAAAGATACACGCTTAATCATACATGCACCACCAAAGCACATAGAGTTACAACATGTTGTTTAAGAAAAACAAGATAATTTTGCAAAATCAGGGATTTCTTCTCATCCAGTATAATTATTTCTAAATAATTCGTGGTTGTCTTTATTCTGCAAACGTGTATTTCCTTAAAATGTGGTATTTGCACATATTCTTCCGTGAGAAATTTGTAAAGTGCATTCTATGTGAAAGATACACGCTTAGTCATACACGCAACATCAAAGCACATAGAGTTACAACGTGTTGTTTAGGAAAAACAAGATAATTTCACACAATGCGGGATTTATTCTCGTCCAGATTAAATATTCCTAAAACATTCTTTGTTGTCTTTACTCTGCAACCCTGTATTTCCTTAAAATGTGGTATTAACACCTATTCTTCTGAGAGAAAATTGAACAGTGCATTTTCTTTGGAAGATACACGCTTAGACATACATGCAACACCAAAGTACATAGAGTTACTCCATGTTGTTTAGGAAAAACAAGATAATTTTGCAAAATGAGGGATTTCTTCTCCTCCAGATTAAGTATTTCCCATATATTCATGGTTATCTTTACTCTGCAACTCTGTATTTCCTTAAAATGTGGTATTCGCACATGTACTTTCATGAGAAAACTGTACAGAACATTCTCTGTGGAAGATCAACGCTTAGACATGCATGCAACACCAAAGCACATAGAGTAGCAACCTGATTTTAGGAAAAATAAAATAATTTCACAAAATGAGGGATTTCTTCTCATCCAGATTAAGTATTTACAATACATTCGTGGTTGTCTTTACTCTGCAATACTGTATTTCTTTTAAATACGGTATTCACACATATACGCCCGAGAGAAAACTGTACAGTACATTCTCTGTGGAAGATACACTCTTAGACATACAGGTAACACCAAATCACATTGAGTTACAACGTGTTGTTTAGGAAAAAGAAGATAATTTCGCAAAATGAGGGATTTCTTCTCATCCAGATTAAGTATTTCTAAAACATGAGTGGTTTTCTTTACTCTGTAACCCTGTATTTCCTTAAAATGATGTATTCGCACATATTCTTCCGAGAGAAAACTGTTCAGTGCTATCTCTGTGGAAGATACTCACTTAGACATACACACACCACCAAAGCACATAGAGCTACATCGTATTGTTTAGGAAAAACAATATAATTTCCCAATGTTCGGGATTTCTTCTCATCAAGATTAGGTATTTCTAAAATATTCGTGGTTGTCTTCACTGTGCAACACTGTATTTCCTTAAAATGTGTTATTTGCACATATAGTTTGTGGAGAAAAATGTACAGTGCATTCTCTGTAGAACATACATGCTTAGACATACACGCAACCCCAAAGCTCATAGAGTTACAACGTGTTGTTTAGGAAAAACAAATAATTTTGCAAAATGACTGATTTCTTCTTGTCCAAATTAGGTATTTCTAATACATTCGTGGTTGTCTTTACTCTACCACACTGTATTTCCTTAAAATGTGGTATTCACACATATATTTCAGAAATAAACTGTACAGTGCATTCTCTGTGGAAGAAACACGCTTGGACATACACCCAACACCAAAACACATAGTGTTACTACGTGTTTTTTAGGAAAAACAAGATAATTTCGTATAATGCTGGATTTCTTCTCGTTTCTATTAAGTATTTCTAATACATCTGTGGTTTTCTTTATTCTGCAACACTGTATTTCCTTAAAATGTGTTATTTGAACATATAGTTCCCAAAGAAAACTGTACAGTGCATTCTCTGTGGAAGACACACGCTTAGACGTACACACAACTCCAAAGCACATAGAGTTACAACGTGTTGATAATATCGCAAAATGAGGGATTTCATCTCGTCCAGATTAAGAATTTCTAAAACATTTGTGGTTGTCTTTACACTGCAACACTGTATTTCCTTAAAATGTGGTATTCGCAAATATTTTTCTGTGAGTAAACTGTACCGTGCATACTCTGTAGAAGATACACGCTTAGACATACATGCAACACAAAAGTACATAGAGTTCCACCGTGTTGCTTAGGAAAAACAAGATAATTTTGCAAAATGAGGGATTTCTTCTCCTCCAGATTAAGTATTTCCCATATATTCATGGTGATCTTTACTCTGCAACTCTGTATTTCCTTAAAATGTGGTATTCACACATGTACTTTCAAGAGAAAACTGTACAGAGCATTCTCTGTGGAAGATCAACGCTTAGACATACATGCAACACCAAAGCACATAGAGTAACAACCTGATTTTAGGAAAAATAAAATAATTTGACAAAATGAGGGATTTCGTCTCATCCAGATTAAGTATTTCCAATACATTTGTGGTTGTCTTTACTCTGCAATACTGTATTTCTTTTAAATACAGTATTCGCACATATACTCCCGAGAGAAAACTGTACAGTACATTCTCTGTGGAAGATACACGCTTAGACATACAGGTGACACCAAATCACATTGAGTTACAACGTGTTGTTTAGGAAAAAGAAGATAATTTCGCAAAATGAGGGATTTCTTCTCATCCAGATTAAGTATTTCTAAAACATGCGTGGTTTTCTTTACTCTGCAACCCTGTATTTCCTTAAAATGATGTATTCACACATATTCTTCCGAGAGAAAACTGTACAGTGCTATCTCTGTGGAAGATACACACTTAGACATACACACACCACCAAAGCACATAGAGCTACATCGTATTGTTTAGGAAAAACAATATAATTTCGCACAATGCGGGATTTCTTCTCGTCAAGATTAGGTATTTCTAAAATATTCGTGGTTGTCTTCATTGTGCAACACTGTATTTCCTTAAATGTGTTATTCGCATATATACTTTGTGGAGAAAACTGTACAGTGCATTCGCTGTAGAACATACACACTTAGACATACAGGCAACCCCAAAGCTCATAGAGTTACAACGTGTTGTTTAGGAAAAACAAGATAATTTCGCAAAATGACTGATTTCTTCTCATCCAAATTAGGCATTTCTAATACATTCCTGGTTGCCTTTACTCTGCCACACTATATTTCCTTAAAATGTGGTATTCACACATATATTTCAGAAATAAACTGTACAGTGCATTCTCTGTGGAAGAAACACGCTTGGACATACACCCAACACCAAAGCACATAGTGTTACTATGTGTTTTTTAGGAAAAACAAGATAATTTCGTATAATGCTGGATTTCTTCTCGTTTCTATTAAGTATTTCTAATACATCCGTGGTTTTCTTTATTCTGCAACACTGTATTTCCTTAAAATGTGTTATTTGCACATATAGTTCCCAAAGAAAACTGTACAGTGCATTCTCTGTGGAAGACACATGCTTAGACGTACACACAACTCCAAAGCACATAGAGTTACAACATATTGCTTAGGAATACGAGATAATTTTGCAAAATGAGGGATTTCATCTCGTTCAGATTAAGAATTTCTAAAACATTTGTGGTTGTCTTTATACTGCAACACTGTATTTCCTTAAAATGTGGTATTCGCAAATATTCTTCTGTGAGTAAACTGCATGCATACTCTGTAGAAGATACACGCTTAGACATACACGCAACACCAAAGGACAAAGAGTTAAAACGTGTTGTTTTGGAAAAACAAGATAATTTTGCACAATGCGGAATTTCATCCCTTCCAGATAAAATATTTCTAATACATTCATGGTTGCGTTTCACCTGCAACACTGTATTTCCTTCAAATGTGGTATTCACACATATTCTTCTGAGAGTAAACTGTACAGTGCATACTCTGTGGAAGACACATGCTTAGACATACAGGCAACACCAAAGCACATAGAATTACAATGTGTTGTTTCGGAAAAACAAGATAATTTGGCACAATGCAGGATTTCATCTCGTGCAGATTAAGTATTTCTAATACATTTGTGGTTGTCTTTACTATGCAATACTGTATTTCCTTAAAATGTGGTATTCGCACATATTTTTCAGAGAGAAAATTATACAGTGCATTCTCTGTGGAAGATATATACTTTGACATACACACAACACCAAAGCAAATATAGTTACAACGTGTTGTTTAGGAAAAACAAGATAATTTCTCAAAATGACTGATTTCTTCTTGTCCAGATTAATTATTTCTAATACATTCGTGGTTGTCTTTACTCTGCCACACTGTATTTCCTTAAAATATGGTATTCACACATATAGTTCAGAAAAAAAAACTGTACAGTGCATTCTCTGTGGAAGATACACCCTTAGACATACAGACAACACCAAAGCACATAGAGTTACAATATGTTGTTTAGGAAAAACAAGATAATTTCACACAATGTGGGATTTCTTCTATCCAGATTAAGTATTTCTAATACATTCGTGGTTGTCTTTATTCTGCATCACTGTATTTCATTAAAATGTGTTATTTGCACATATATTTGCGTAAAAAAACTGCACAGTGCATTCCTTGTGGAAGATACACGCTTAGACATACAGACAACACCAAAGCACTTAGAGTTACAATGTGTTGTTTAGGAAAAACAAGATAATTTTGCACAATGCGGGATTTCATTCCGTCCAGATTAAGTATTTCTAATACATTCATAGTTGTCTTTACCGTGCAGCACTGTATTTCCTTAAAATGTGGTATTCGCTCATAGTCTTCCAAGAGAAAACTGTACAGGGTATTCTCTGTGGAAGATACATGCTTAGAAATACACACAACTCCAAAGAACATAGAATTAAAACGTGTTGTTCAGGAAAAACAAGATAATTTAGCAAAAAGAGGTATTTCTTCTCGTCCAGATTAAGTATTTCTAAAACTTTCATGTTTTTCTTTATTCTGCATCCCTGTATTTCCTTAAAATGTGGTATTCGTACATATTTTTCAGAGAGAAAAATTTACAGAGCATTCTCTGTGGAAGATACACGCTTAGACATACATGCAACACAAAAGCAAACAGAATTACAACATGTTGTTTAGGAAAAAAAGATAATATTGCAAAATGAGGTATTTCTTCTCGTCCAGATTAAGTATTTCTAATACTTTCAAGGTAGTCTTTACTCTGCCACAGTGTATTTCCTTAAAATGTGGTATTCGCACATATAGTTCAGAAAAAAAAACTGTTTGTTCAATCTCTGTATAAGATGCACACTTAGACTTACACGCAACACCAAAGCACATAGAGTTACATCGTGTTCTTTAGGAAAAACAAGATAATTTCACACAATGCAGGATTTCTTCTCGTCGCAATTAAGTATTTCTAATATATTCGGGGTTGTCTTTACTCTGCAACACTGTATTTTTTTAAAATGTGGTATTCACATATATTATTCTGAGAGAAAATTGTACAGTGCATTCACTGTGGATGATACATGCTTAGACATACACGCAACAGCAAAGCACATAGAGTAACAATGTTTTGTTTAGGAAAAACAAAATAATTTTGCAAAATGAGGCATTTCTTCTCGTCCAAATTATTTCTAAAATATTTGTGGTTGTCTTTATTCTGCAACACTCTATTTCCTTAAAATGTGGTATTAGCACATATACTTCTGAGAGAAAACTGTACAGTACATTCTCTGTGGAAGATACATTCTTAGACATACACCCAACACCGAAGCACATAGAGTTATGGTGTGTTGTTTAGGAAAAACAAGATAACTTTGCACAATAAGGGATTTATTCTCGTCCAAATTAAGTATTTCTAAAACATTGATGGTTGTCTTTACTCTGCAACCCTGTATTTACTTAAAATGAGGTATTCATTCATATTCTTCTGAGAGAAAACTGTACAGTGCATTTTCTGTGGAAGATACACATTTAGACATACACGCAACATCAAAACACATAGAGTCACAACGGGCGGTTTAGGTAAAACAAGATAATTTCGCACAATGCGGGATTTCATCTCTTGCAGATGATGTATTTCTAAAACATTCATGGTTGTCTTTAATCTGCAACCCCGTATTTACTTAAAATGAGGTATTCACTCATATTCTTCTGAGAGAAAACTGTACAGTGCATGCTCTGTGGAAGATACACACTTAGACATACACGCACCACCAAAGCAAATAGAGTTACAACGTGTTGTTTAGGAAAAACAAGATAATTTCGCAAAATGACTGATTTCTTCTCGTCCAGATTAGGTATTTCTAATACGTTCGTGGTTGCCTTTACTCTGCCACACTGTATTTCCTTAAAATGTGGTATTCACACATATAGTTCAGAAAAAACTGTACAGTGCATTCTCTGTGGAAGAAACACGCTTAGACATACACCCAACACCAAAGCACAAAGAGTTACTACGTGTTGTTTAGGAAAAACAAGATAATTTCGTATAATGCTGGATTTCTTTTCGTTTCTATTAAGTATTTCTAACACATTCGTGGTTTTCTTTATTTTGCAACACTGTATTTCCTTAAAATGTGTTATTTGCACATGCATTTCCCAAAGAAAACTGTGCAGTGCATTCTCTGTGGAAGACACACGCTTAGACGTACACACAACTCCAAAGCACATCGAGTTACAACGTGTTGCTTAGGAATACGAGATAATTTCGCAAAATGAGGGATTTCATCTCGTCCAGATTAAGAATTTCTAAAATATTTGTGGTTGTCTTTACACTGCAACACTGTATTTCCTTAAAATGTGGTATTCGCAAATATTCTTCCGAGAGAAAACTGTACCGTGCGTACTCTGTAGAAGATACAACCTTAGACATACACGCAACACCAAAGGACATAGAGTTACAACGTGTTGTTTAGGAAAAACAAGATGATTTTTCACAATGCTGGATTTCATCCCTTCCAGATTAAGTATTTCTAATACATTCGTGGTTGTGTTTCACCTGCAACACTGTATTTCCTTAAAATGTGGTATTCACACATATTCTTCTGAGAATAAACTGTACAGTGCATACTCTGTGGAGGATATACGCTTAGACATACAGGCCACTCCAAAGCACATAGAATTACAACGTGTTGTTTAGGAAAAACAAGATATTTTGGCACAATGTGGGATTGCATCTCGTCCAGATTAAGTATTTCTAATACAGTTGTGGTTCTCTTTGCTATGCAATACTGTATTTCCTTAAAATGTGGTATTCGCACATATTTTTCAGAGAGAAAATTATACAGTGCATTCTCTGTGGAAGATACATGCTTAGACATACACACAACACCAAAGAACATAGAATTAAAACGTGATGTTTAGGAAAAACAAGATAATTTGGCAAAAAGAGGTATTTCTTCTCGTCTAGATTAAGTATTTCTAAAAGTTTCATGTTTTTCTTTATGCTGCAGCACTGTATTTCCTTAAAATGTGGTATTCACACATATTTTTCAGAGAAAATTGTACAGAGCATTCTCTGTGGAAGATACACGCTTAGACATACACACAACACCAAAGCACATAGAGTTACAACATGTTGTTTAGGAAAAACAAGATAATTTTGCACAATGCGGGATTTCTTCTATCCAGATTAAGTATTTCTAATACATTCATGGTTGTCTTTATTCTGCAACACCATATTTTTTTAAAATGTAGTATTCGCACATATTCTTCTGAGAGAAAATTGTACAGTGGATTCTCTGTGGAAAATACATGCTTAGACATACACGCAACAGGAAAGCACATAGAGTAACAATAACAATGTTTTGTTTAGGAAAAACAAGATAATTTCACAAAATGAGGCATTTCTTCTCGTCCAAATTAAATATTTCTAAAACATTCGTGGTTGTCTTTACTCTGCAATCCTGTATTTCCTTAAAATGAGGTATTCCCACATATTCTTCTGAGAGAAAACTGTACAGTGCATTCTCTGTGGAAGATCCATTCTTAGACATACACCCAACACAAAATCACATAGAGTTACAACGTGTTGTTTAGGAAAAACAAGATAATTTCGCACAATGAGGTATTTCTTCTCGTCCAGATTAAGTATTTCTAATACATTCATGGTTGTCTTTAATCTGCAACACTGTATTTCCTTAAAATATGGTATTCACACATATTCTTCTGAGAGAAACTGTACAGTGCATTCTCTGTGGACGATACATTCTTAGACATACACCCAACACCAAAGCACATAGAGTTATGACGTATTGTTTAGGAAAAACAAGATAACTTCTCACAATGAGAGATTTATTCTCGTCCAAATTAAGTATTTCTAAAACATTCATGGTTGTCTTTACTCTGCAACCCTGTATTTACTTAAAATGAGGTATTCACTCATATTCTTCTGAAAGAAAACTATACAGGGCATTCTCTGTGGAAGATACACGCTTAGACATACACGCAACACCAAAGCACATAGAGTTACAACGTGTTGTTTAGGTAAAACAAGATAATTTCGCACAATACGGGATATTCTCTCGTCCAGATCAAGTATTTCTAATACATACGTGGTTGTCTTATTCTGCAAAACTGTATTTCTTTAGAAAGTGCTATGCGCACATATTCTTCTGAGAGAAAATTGTACAGTACATTATCAGGGGAAGATACATGCTTAGACATACACGCAACACCAAAGCACATAGAGTTACATCGTGTTGTTTAGGAAAAACAAGATAATTTCACAAAATGAGGCATTTCAACTCGTCCAGATTAAGTATTTGTAAAACATTCATGGTTGCCTTTACTCTTCAACCCCTCTATTTCTTTAAAATATGATATTCGAACATATTCTTCCAAGAGAAATTTGTACAGTGCATTCTACACGGTTAGAGATACAGTTAACACCAAAGCACATAGAGTTACAACGTTTTGTTTAGGAAAAACACGATAATTTTGCACAATGCGGGATTTTTCCTTGTCGCTATTAAGAATTTCTAATACATTTGTGGATGTCTTTATTCTGCAACACTGTATTTCCTTAAAATGTGGTATTCGGACATATACTTTAAAGAGAAAATTCTACAGTGCCTTCTCTGTGGAAGATACACGTTTAGACATACACGGAACACCAAAACACAAAAAGTTACAACATGTTGATTAAGAAAAACAAGATAATATCGCAAAATGAGGGTTTTCTTCTCGTCCAGATTAAGTATTTTTAAAACATTCTTGGTTGTCTTTACTCTGGTACCATGTATTTCCTTAAAATGTGGTATTCACACAAATTCTTCTGAGAGAAAATTGTACAGTGTATTCTCTGTGGAAGTTGCACGCTTAGACATGCACGCACCACCAAAGCACATAGAGTTACAACGGGTTGCTTAGGAAAAACAAGATAATTTCACAAAATGAAGGATTTCTTCTCACCCAGATTAAGTATTTTTAAAACATGAGTGGTTGTCTTTACAACCCTGTATTTCCGTAAAATGATGTATTCATACATATTCTTCCGAGAGAAAACTGTACAGTGCATTCTCTGTCGAAGATACCCTCTTAGACATACTCGCAACACCAAAGCACATAGAGATACAATGTGTTGCTTAGGAAAAATAAAATAATTTTGCAAAATGAGGGATTTCTTCTCGTCCAGGTTAAGTAGTTCTAAAACATTCGTGCTTGTCTCTACTCTGCAACACTGTATTTCCTTAAAATGTGGTATGCACACATATTCTTCTGATAGAAAATTGTACAGTGCATTCTCCGTGGAGGATACACGCTTAGACATACACGCAACAACAAAGCACATAGAGTTACAAAGTGTTTTTTAGGAAAAACAAGATAAGTTCGCACAAAGCACGATTTCTTCTCGTCCAGATTAAGTATTTCTAATATATTCGTGGTTGTCTTTACTATGCAACACTGTATTTTCTTAAAATATGGTATGTGCTCATATTCTTCGAAGAGAAAATTGTACAGTGCATTCTCTGTGGAAGATACACGCTTAGATATATAAGCAACACCAAAACACATAGAGTTACAAAGTGTTGTTTAGGAAAAACAAGATAATTTCCCAAAATGCGGGATTTCTCCTCCTCCAGATTAAGTATTTCTCCTATTTTCATGGTTGTCTTTACTCTGCAACTCTGTATTTCCTTAAAATGTGGTATTCATACATGTATTTTCAAGAGAAATCTGTACAGAGCATTCTCTGTAGAAGATCAACGCTTAGACATACATGCAACACCAAAGCACATAGAGTAACAACGTGTTTTTTAGGAAAAATAAAATAATTTCACAAAATGAGGGATTTCTTCTCGTTCAGATTAAGTATTTCTAATACATTCGTGGTTGTCTTTACTCTACAATACTGTATTTCTTTTAAATTCGGTATTCGCACATATACTCCCGAGAGAAAACTGTACAGTACATTCTCTGTGGAAGATATACGCTTAGACATACAGGCAACACCAAATCACATTGAGTTACAACGTGTTGTTTAGGAAAAAGAAGATAATTTCACAAAATGAGGGATTTCTTCTCGTCAAGATTAAGTATTTCTAAAATATTCGTGGTTGTCTTTACTGTGCAACACTGTATTTCCTTAGAATGTGTTATTCGCACATATGCTTTGTGGAGAAAACTATACAGTGCATTCTCTGTAGAACATACATGCTTAGACATACATGCAACCCCAAAGCTCATAGAGTTACAACGTGTTGTTTAGGAAAAAGAAGATAATTTCTCAAAATGAGGGATTTCGTCTCATCCAGATTAGGTATTTCTAATTCATTCGTGGTTGTCTTTACTCTGCCACACTGTATTTCCTTAAAATGTGGTATTCACACATATTCTTCTGAGTGAAAACTGTACAGTGCATTCTCTGTGGAAGTTATACTCTTAGACATATACCAAACACCAAAGTACATAGAGTTACAATGTGTTGTTTAGGAATAACAAGATCATTTCGCACAATGCGGGATTTCTTCTGGTCACGATTAAGTATTTCTAATATATTCGTGGTTGTCTTTATTGTGAAACACTCTATTTCCTTAAAATGTTGTATTCGCACATATAGTTCAGAAAGAATACTGTACAGTGCATTCTATGTGGAAGATACAGGTTTAGACAAACACGCAACACCAGAACACACAAGGTGTTGTTTAGAAAAAACAAGATAATTTCCCAGAATGAGTGATTTCTTTTCGTCCAGATTAAGTATTTCTAATATATTCGTGGTCGTCTTTACTCTGCCACACTGTATTTCCTAAAAATATCATATTCACACATATTCTTCTGAGAGAAAACAGTACAGTACTTTCTCTGTAGAAGTTACACGTTCATACATACATGCAACACTAAAGCACATTGAATAACAACGTGTTCTTTAGGAAAAACAAGATAATTTCGCACAATGCGGGATTTCTTCTCATCGCGATTAAGTATTTCTAATATATTCCTTGTTGTCTTTACTCTGCAACACTGTATTTCCTTAAATGTGGTTTTCACATATATTCTTCGGAGAGAAATCTGTACAGTGCATTCTCTGTGGAAGATACACGCTTAGCCATACACGCCACACCAAAGCACATAGAGATACAACGAGTTGTTTAGGAAAAACAAGATACTTTCGCACAATGCAGGATTTCTTCTCATCCAGATTAAGTATTTCTAAAACATTCATGGTTGTCTCTACTCTGCAACACTGCATTTTCTTAAAATGTGGTATGCACATATATTCTTCTGATAGAACGTTGTACAGTGCATTCTCTGTGGAGGATACATGCTTAGACATACACACAACAACAAAGCACATAGAGTTACAAAGTGTTTTTTAGGAAAAACAAGATAAGTTCTCACAAAGCACGATTTCTTCTCGTCCAGATTAAGTATTTCTAATATATTCGTGGTTGCCTTTACTATGCAACACTGTATTTTCTTAAAATGTGGTATGTGCTCATATTCTTTGAAGAGAAACTTGTACAGTGCATTCTCTGTGGAAGATACATGCTTAGACATACACGCAAAACCAAAGCACATAGAGTTACAACGTGTTGTTTAGGAAAAACAATATAATTTCCCACAATGTTGGATTTCTTCTCCTCCAGATTAAGTATTTCTCCTATTTTCATGGTTGTCTTTACTCTGCAACACTGTATTTCCTTAAAATGTGGTATTTGCACATATACTTTCAAGTGAAAACTGTACAGAACATTCTCTGTGGAAGATCAATGCTTAGACATATACGCAACACCAAAGCACATAGAGTAACAATGCGTTTTTTAGGAAAAATAAAATAATTTCGCAAATTGAGGGATTTCTTATCGTCCAGATTAGGTATTTCTAATACATTCGTGGTTGTCTTTACTCTGCAATACTGTATATCTTTTAAATACGGTATTCGCACATATACTCCTGAGAGAAAACTGTACAGTACATTCTCTGTGGAAGATAAATGCTTAGACATACAGGCAACACCAAATCACTTTGAGTTACAATGTGTTGTTTAAGAAAAAGAAGATAATTTTGCAAAATGAGGGATTTCTTCTCATCCAGATTAAGTATTTCTAAAACATGCATGGTTTTCTTTACTCTGCAACCCTGTATTTCCTTAAAATGATGTATTCGCACATATTCTTCCAAGAGAAAATTGTACAGTGCTTTCTCTGTGGAAGATACACACTTAAACATACACGCACCACCAAAGCACATAGAGTTACATCGTATTGTTTAGAAAAGCAATATAATTTCACACAATGCGGGATATCTTCTCATCAAGATTAAGTATTTCTAAAATATTCATGGCTGTCTTTACTGTGCAACACTGTATTTCCTTAAAATGTGTTATTTGCCCATATACTTTGTGGAGAAAACTGTAGAGTTCATTCCCTGTAGAAGATATACGCTTAGACATACACGCAACCCCAAAGCACATAGAGTTACAACGTGTTGTTTAGGAAAAACAAGATAATTTCTCAAAATGAAGGATTTCTTCTAGTACAGATTAAGTATTTCTAAAATAGTCGTGGTTGTCTTTACTCTGAAACATTGGTTTTCCTTAAAATTATTTATTCACACATATTCTTCCGAGAGAAAAATGTACAGTGCATTCTCTGTGGAAGATACACACTTAGATATACACGCAACAGCAAAGCACATAGAGTTACAAAATGTTGTGTAGGAAAAACTATATAATTACGCACAATGCAGGATTTCTTCTCGTCCAGATTAAGTAATTCTAATAATTCGTGATTGTCTTTACTCTGCCACACTGTATTTCCTTAAAATGTGGTATTCGCACATATACTTTCGAGAGAAATCTGTAGAGTGCTTTCTTTGTGGAAGGTACACGATTAGGCATATATGCAACACGGAATGACATAGAATTATAATGTGTTGTTTAGGAAAAACAAGATAATTTCTCACAGTGCGGGATTTCTTCTCATCCAGATTAAGTATTGCTAATTAATTCGTGGTTGGCTTTATTCTGCAAAACTGTATTTCTTTAAAATATGTTTTTCGCACACATACTCCCGAGGGAAAACTGTACAGTTCATTCATTGTGGAAGATACATGATTAGACATACATGCAACAACAAAGGACATAGAGTTACAACCTGTTGTTTAGGAAAAGCAAGATAATTTCGCACAATACAGGATTTATTCTCGTAGTGATTAAGTATATCTAATATATTCCTGGTTGTCTTTACTCTGCACACTGTATTTCCTTAAATGTGGTATGCACACATATTCTTCCAATAGAAAATTGTACAGTCCATACTCTGTGGAAGATACACGCTTAGACATACATGCAACACAAATGCACATAGAGTTACAACGTGCTGTTTAGCAAAAACATGATAATTTCGCACAATGTGGGATTTCTCCTTGACTCTATTAAGTATTTCTAATGCATTCATGGTTGTCATTATTCTGCAACACTGTATTTTCTTTAAATGTGGTATTCGCACATATAGTTCTAAAAGAAAACTGTACAGTGCTTTCTCTTTGGAAGATACATGCTTAGTCATACCCGCAACACGAAAGCACATAGAGTTACAACGTATTGTTTAGGTAAAACAAGATAATTTTGCAAAATGAGGGATTTCTTCTCTTCCAGATTAAGTATTTCTAAAACATTCGTGGTTGTCTTTACTCTGCAACCGTGTATTTCCTTAAAATATGGTACTTGAACCTATTCTTCCGAGAGGAAATTTTACAGTGCAATCTCTGTGGAAGATAGACACTTAGACAGACACGCAACAGCAAAGTACATAGACTTACAATGTGTTGTTTAGGAAAAACAAGATAATTTCGCAAAGTGATGGATTTTTCTCATCCAGATTAAGTATTTTTAAAACATTCATGGATGTTTTTACTCTGGTACCCTGTATTTCCTTAAAATGTAGTATTCACACAAATTCTTCAGAGAGAAAAATTGTACAATGCATTCTCTGTGGAAGATACACGCTTAGACATGCACGCCCCACCAAAGCACATAGAGTTACAACGGGTTGTTTAGAAAAAACAAGATTATTTTGCAAAACGAGGGATTTCTTCTCGTCCAGATTAAGTATTTCTAAAACATGTGTATTTGTCTTTACTATGCAATCCTGTATTTCCTTAAAATGATGTATTTGCACATATTCTTCTGAGAGAAAACTGTACAGTGCTTTCTCTGTGGAAGATACATGCTTAGACATACACACAACACCAAAGAACATAGAGTAACAACGTGTGGTATAGGAAAAACAAGATAATTTCGTCAAATGTGGCATTTCTTCTCGTCCAGATTAAGTGTTTCTAAAACATTCCTGGTTGTCTTTACTCTGCAACCTTGTTATTTCCTTAAAATGAGGTATTCACACATATTCTTCTGAGAGAAAACTATACAGTGCATTCTCTGTGGAAGTCACACGCTTAGACATACATACAACACCAAAGCAAATAGAGTTACAATGTGTTGTTTAGGAAAAATAAGATAATTTCACACAATGCTGGATTTCTTCTCGTCCAGATTATTAGAAAAACGAGATGGTTTCAAAAAATGAGGGATTTTTTCTCTTCCAGATTAAGTATTTCTAAAACATTCGTGGTTTTCTTTACTCTGCAACCGTGTATTTCCTTAAAATATGGTATTCGAACATATTCTTCCAAGAGACAATTGTACAGTCCAAACTCTGTGGAAGATAGACACTTAGACAGACACGCAACAGCAAAGTACATAGAGTTACAATGTGTTGTCTAGGATAAACAAGATAATTTTGCAAAATGTTGGATTTTTTCTCGTCCAGATTAAGTATTTTTAAAACATTCATGGATGTATTTACTCTGGTACCCTGTATTTCCTTAAAATGTGGTTTTCACACAAATTCTTCAGAGAGAAAATTGTACAATGTATTATCTGTGGAAGATATACGCTTAGACATGCACACACCACCAAAGCACATAGAGTTACAACGGGTTCTTTAGAAAAAACAAGATGATTTTGCAAAACGAGGGATTTCTTCTCGTCCAGATTAAATATTTCTAAAACATGAGTGGTTGTAATTACTCTGCAATCCTGTATTTCCTTAAAATGATGTATTCACACATATTCTTCTGAGAGAAAACTGTACAGTGCATTCTCTGTGGAAGTTACACGCTTAGACATACACGCAACACCAAAGCAAATAGTGTTACAACGTGTTATTTAGGAAAAATAAGATAATTTCACACAATGCTGGATTTCTTCTCCTCCAGATTATTTCTAAAACATTCATGGTTGTCTTACTCTGTAACCCTGTATTCCCTTAAAATTTGATATTTCCACATATTCTTCCGAGTGAAAAATTGTACAGTGAAAACTCTGTGGAAGATACAGGCTTAGACATAAATGCAACACCAAAGAACATAGAGTTACAACGTGTTGTTTAGGAAAAACAAGATAATTTCGCACAATGTGGGATTTCTTCTAGTCCAGATTAAGTATTTCTAATACGTTCGTGGTTTTCTTTAATCTGCCACACTGTATTTCCTTAAAATGTGCTATTGGCACATATTCTTCTGAGAGAAAACTGTACAGTGCATTCTCTGTGGAAGATACATGCTCAGAAATACATGCAACACCAAAGCACATAGAGTTACAACATGTTGTTTAGGAAAAACAAGATACTTTCACACAATGCGGGATTTCTTCTTGTTGTGATGAAGTATTTCTAATATATTCCTGATGGTCTTTACTCTGCAACACAGTATTTCCTTAAAATGTGGTATTCGCACATATTCTTCGGAGAGAAAACTGTACAGTGCATTCTATGTGGATGTTACATGCTTAGACATACACCCAACACCAAAGCTCATAGAGTTACAAGTTTTGTTTAGGAAAAACATGATAATTTCGCAAAATGAGGGATTTCTTCTCGTCCAGATTAAGTATTTTTAAAACATTTATGTTTGTCTTTACTCTGCAAACCTGAATTTCTTTAAAAGGTGGTATTCGCAAATATTCTTCTGAGAGAAAACTGTACAGTGCATTCTCTGTGGAAGATACATGCTTAGACATACACGCAACACTAAAGAACATAGAGTAACAACGTGTGGTATAGGAAAAAAAAAAGATAATTTCGTCAAATGAGGCATTTCTTCTCGTCCAGATTAAGTCTTTCTAAAACATTCGTGGTTGTCTTTACTCTGCAACCTTTTATTTCCTTAAAATGAGGTATTCGCACATATTCTTCTGAGAGAAAAATGTACAGTGCATTCTCTGTGGAAGATACACGCTTAGAAATACATGCAACACCAAAGCACAAGTGTTACCACGTGTTTTTTTTAAGAAAAACAAGATAATTTCTCAAAATAAGAAATTTCTTCTCGTCCAGATTAAGTATTTCTAAAACATTCGTGGTTGTCTTTACTCTGCAACCCTGTATTTCCTGAAAATTTGGTATTTGCACATATATTTCCGAGAGAAAATTGCACAGTGCATTCCTGGGGAAGATACAAGCTTAGATATACAGGCAGCCCCAAAACACATAGATTTACAACGTGTTGTTTAGGAAAAAAAAAACATAATGCAGGTTTTCATCTCGTCCGGATTAAGTATTTCTAATACATTCATTGTTGTCTTTACTCTGCAATACTGAATTTCCTTAATATGTGGTATTCACACATACACTTTCGAGAGAAAACTGTACAGTGCATTCTCTGTGGTAGATACACAGTTAGACATACACGCAACACAAAAGCACATAGAGTTAAAACGTGTTGTTTAGGAAAAAACAAGATAATTTCTCAAAATGAGAAAATTCTTATTGTCCAGATTAAGTATTACTAAAACATTCGTTGTTGTCTTTACTCTGCAACCATGTATTTCCTTAAAATGTGTTATTCACACATATTCTTCCGAGAGAAAATTGTACAGTGCATTCCTGTGGAAGATACAGGCTTAGATATACAGGCAGCACAAAAGCACAGAGATTTACAATGTGTTATTTAGGAAAAACAAGATCATTTCACACAATTCAGGATTTCTTCCCATCCAGATTAAGTATTTCTAATACATTCGTGGTTGTCTTCAATCTGCAACACTTTATTTCCATAAAATGTGGTATTCGCACATATATTTCAAGAGAAAACTGTACAGTGCCTTCTCTGTGTAAGATAGAAGCTTAGACAAACACGCAACACCAAAGCACATAGAGTAACAACATATTGTTTAGGGAAAACAAGATAATTTTGCCAAATGAGGCATTTCTTCTCATCCAGATTAAGTATTTCTTATACATTCATGGCTGTCTTTACTCTGCAACACTGTAATTCTTTAAAATGTGGTATTCGCACATATACTTTTGAGAGAAAACTGTATAGTGCATTTTCTGTGGAAGATACATGCTTAGACATACACGCAACACCAAAACACATTGAATTACAACGTGTTGTTTAGGAAACACAAGATAATTTCGAAACATGAGGTATTTCTTCTAGTACAGATTAAGTATTTCTAAAATATTCATGGTTGTCTTTACTCTGCACCATTGTTTTTCCTTAAAATTAGGTATTTGCACATATTCTTCCGAGCGAAAAAATGTACAGTGCAATCTCTGTGAAGATACACACTTAGACATACACGCAACAGCAAGGCACATAGAGTTACAAAATATTGTGTAGGAAAAACAAGATAATTTCGCACAATGCGGGATTTCTTCTTATCCAGATTAAGTATTTCTAATACATTCGTGGTTGTCTTAACTCTGCAACACTGTATTTCCTTAAAATGTGGTATTCGCACATATACTTTAGAGAGAAAACTGTAGAGTGCTTTCTCTGTGGAAGGTACATGATTAGGCATACATGCAACACCAAATCACATAGAGTTAAAACGTGTTGTTTAGGAAAAACAAGATAATTTCACACATTGCGGGATTTCTTCTCATCCAGATTAAGTATTTCTAATTAATTCGTGGTTGTCTTTATTCTGCAAAACTGTAATTCTTTAAAATATGATTTTCGCACACATACTCCCGAGAGAAAACTGTACAGTGCATTCTCTGTTGAAGATACATGCTTAGACATACATACAACACCAAAGAACATAGAGTTACCACCTGTTGTTTAGGAAAAACAAGATAATTTCGCACAATGCGGGATTTATTCTCGTTGTGACTAAGTATTTCTAATATATTCCTGGTTGTCTTTACTCTGAAACACTGTATTTCCTTAAATGTGTTATGCACACATATTCTTCCAATAGAAAATTGTACAGTCCATACTCTGTGGAAGATACACGCTTAGACATACATGCAACACAAATGCACATAGAGTTACAACGTGCTGTTTAGCAAAAACATGATAATTTCACACAATGTGGGATTTCTCCTTGACTCTATTAAGTATTTCTAATGCATTCGTGGTTATCTTTATTCTGCAACACTCTATTTCCTTAAAATGTGGTATTTGCACATATAGTTCTAAAAGAAAACTGTACAGTGCTTTCTCTTTGGAAGATACATGCTTAGACATACACGCAACAGCAAAGAACATAGAGTTACAATGTATTGTTTAGGAAAAACAAGATAATTTTGCAAAATGAGGGATTTCTTCTCTTCCAGATGAAGTATTTCTAAAACATTCGTGGTTGTCTTTAATCTGCAACCGTGTATTTCCTTAAAATATGGTATTAGAACATATTCTTCCAAGAGAAAATTGTACAGTGCAATCTCTGTGGAAGATAGACACTTAGACACACACGCAACAGCAAAGTACCTAGAGTTACAATGTGTTGTTTAGGAAAAACAAGATAATTTCGCAAAATGAGCGATTTTTTTCTCGTCCACATTAAGTATTTTTAAAACATTCATGGATGTTTTTACTCTGGTACCCTGTATTTCCTTAAAATGTGGTATTCACACAAATTCTTCAGAGGGAAAATTGTACAGTACATTCTCTGTGGAAGATACACGCTTAGACATGCACGCACCACCAAAGCACATAGAGTTACAACGGGTTGTTTAGAAAAAACAAGATTATTTTGCAAAACAAGGGATTTCTTCTCGTCCAGATTAAGTATTTCTAAAACATGCGTGGTTGTATTTACTCTGCAATCATGTATTTCCTTAAAATGATGTATTAGCACATATTCTTCTGAGAGAAATCTGTATAGTGCATTATCTGTGGAAGATACACGCTTAGACATACACACAACACCAAAGCAAATAGAGTTATAATGTGTTGTTTAGGAAAAATAAGATAATTTCACACAATGCTGGATTTCTTCTCGTTCAGATTATTTCTAAAACATTCGTGGTTGTCTTACTCTGTAACCCTGTATTTCCTTAAAATTTGGTATTTGCACATATTCTTCCGAGTGAAAATTGTACAGTGAAAACTCTGTGGATGATACAGGCTTAGACATTCATGCAACACCAAAGAACATAGAGTTACAATGTGTTGTTTAGAAAAAACAAGATAATTTCGCACAATGTGGGATTTCTTCTAGTCCAGATTAAGTATTTCTAATACATTCGTGGTTTTCTTTAATCTGCCACACTGCATTTCCTTAAAATGTGGTATTTGCACATATTCTTCAAAGAGAAAAGTGTACCGTGCATTCTCTGTGGACGATACACGGTCATACATACACCCAACAACAATGCACATAGAGTTACAACGTGTTGTTTAGGAAAAACAAGATAATTTCGCATAATGCAGGATTTCTTCTCACCCAGATTAAGTATTTCCAATACATTCGTGGTTGACTTTACTCTGCAACACTGTATTTCTTTTAAATATGGTAATCACACATATGCTCCCGAGAGAAAATTTTACAGTGCATTCTCTCTGGAAGATACAGGCTTAGACAAACACGCAACACCAAAGCACATAGAGTTACAATGTGTTGTTTAGGAAAAACATGGTAATTTCACAAAATGAGGGATTTCTTCTCGTCCAGATTAACTATTTCTAATACATTCGTGACAGTCTTTACTCTGCAACACTGTATTCGCTTAAAATGTGGTACTCGCACATATTCTTCTGAGAGAAAAGTGTACAGTGCATTCTCTGTGGAAGATACATGCTTAGACATACACGCAACACGAAAGCACATAGAGGTACAATGTGTTTTTTAGGAAAAACAAGATAATTTCACAAAATGAGGGATTTCTTCTTGTCCAGATTAAGTATTTCTAATACATTCGTGGTTGTCTTTATTCTACAACACTGTATTTCCTTAAAATGTGGTATTTGCACATATTCTTCTGAGAGAAAACTGTACAGTGCATTCTCTGTGGAAGATACATGCTTAGACATACACCCAACTCCAACGCACATAGAGTTACAACGTGTTGTTTAGGAAAAACAAGATAATTTCGCACAATGCAGGATTTATTCTCATCCAAATTAAGTATTTCAAAACATTCGTAGTTGTCTTTACTCTACAACTCTGTAACTCTGTATTTTCTTAAAATGTGGTATTCGCACATATTCGTCCAAGAGAAAATTGTACAGTGCATTCTCCTTGAAGATACAAGCTCAGACACACAAGCAATACTAAAGCACATAGAGTTACAACGTGTTGTTTAGAAAAAACAAGACAATTTCGCAAGATATGGGAATTCTTGTCGTCCAGATTAAGTATTTCTAATGCATTCGTGGTTGTCTTTACTATGCAACACTGTATTTCCTTAATATATCGTATTTGCCCATATACGTTCGAGATAAAACTGTTCAGTGCATTCTCTGTGGAAGATACATGTTTATGCATACATGCAACACCAAAGCAAATTGAGTTACCACATGTGGTTTAGGAAAAACATGATAATTTCGCACACCGTGGGATTTCTTCTAGTCGCAATTAAGTGTTTCTAACACATTCGTGTTTGTCTTTACTCTGAAACACTGTATTTCCTTAAAATGTGGTATTTCACATATTCTTTTGAGAGAAAATTGTACAATGCATTCTCTGTGGAAGATAAATGCTTAGACATACACGCAACACCAAAGCACATATAGTTATAACTTGTTCTTTAGGAAAAACAAGATAATTTGAAATATGAGGGATTTCTTCTCATCCAGATTAAGTATTTCTAAAACATTCATGGTTGTCTTCATTCTGCAACACTGTATTTCTATAAATGTGGTATTTGCACATATTCTTCAGACAGAAAATTGTACAGTGCAATCTCTGTGAAAGATACACGCTTAGAAATACACGCAACACCCAATCACATAGAATTATACCGTGTTGTTTAGGAAAAACAAGATAATTTCGCTCAAGGCGAGATTTCTTCTCATCCAGATTAAGTATATCTAATACATTCGTGGTTGTCTTTTCTCTGCAACCCTGTATTTCCTTAAAATGTGGTATTTGCACATATTCTTCCAAGACAAAACTTTACAGTGCAATGTCTGTGGAATATACACACTTAGACATACACGCAACACCAAAGCACATAGAGTTACAACGTGTTGTTTAGGAAAACAAGATAATTTCGCAAAATGAGGGTTTTCTTCTTGTCCAGATTACATATTTCTAAAACATTTGTTGTTGTCTTTCCTCTGCAACCCTGTATTTCCTTAAAATGTGGTATTCGCACATATTATTCTGAGAGAAAACTGTACAGTGCATTCTCTGTGGAAGATACACGCTTAGACATACACGCAACAACAATGCACATACAGTTACAACGTGTTGTTTAGGAAAAACAAGATAATTTCGCGCAATGCACAATTTCTTTCGTCCACATTAAGTATTTCTAACAAATTCGTGGTTGTCTTTACTCTGCAACACTGTATTTCCTTAAAATATGGTATTCGCACATATACTCCAGAGAAAAAACTGTACAGTACATTCTCTTTGGAAGATATACGCTTAGATATACATGCAACACAAAAGCGCATAGTGATACAACGTGCTGTTTATGAAAAACAAGATAATTTTGCACAATGATTGATTTCTTGTGATCGCGATTGTTTCTAAAACATTCGTGGCTGTCTTTGCACTGCAACTCTGTATTTCCTTAAAATGTGGTATTCGCACATATTCGTCCAAGAGAAAATTGTACAGTGCATTCTCTGTGGAAGATACAAGCTCAGACACACCAGCAAAACTAAAGCACATGGAGTTACAACGTGTTGTTTAGAAAAAACAAGATAATTTCGCAAGATGTGGGAATTCTTCTCATCCAGATTAAGTATTTCTAATACATTCGTGGTTGTCTTTACTATGCAACACTGTATTTCCTTAATATATCGTATTTGCCCATATACTTTCGAGATAAAACTGTTCAGTGCATTCTCTGTGGAAGATACATGCTTATGCATACACGCAACACCAAAGCAAATTGAGTTACCACATGTGGTTTAGGAAAAACACGATAATTTCGCACACTGGGATTTCTTCTAGTCGCAATTAAGTATTTCTAATACATTCGTATTTGTCTTTACTCTGCAACACTGTATTTCTTAAAATGTTGTATTTGTACATATTCTTTTGAGAGAAAACTGTACAGTGCATTCTCTGTGGAAGATACATGCTTAGACATACACTCAACACCAAAGCACCTAGATTTACAACTTGTTGTTTAGGAAAAACAGGATAATTTAGAAAAATGAGGGATTTCTTCTCATCCAGATTAAGTATTTCTAAAACATCATCGTTGTCTTTACTCTGCAAAACTGTATTTCTATAAATGTGGTATTCACACATATTCCCCAGACAGATAATTGTACAGTGCATTCTCCGTGGAAGATACACGTTTAAAAATACACACAACACCAAAGCACATAGACTTACAATGTGTTTTTTTAGGAAAATCAAGATAATTTCGCACAATGCGAGATTTCTTCTCGTCCAGATTAAGTATATCTAATACATTCCTGGTTGTCTTTACTCTGCAACACTGTATTTCCTCAAAATGTGGTATTCACACATATTCTTCAGAGAGAAAATTGTATAGTGCATTTTCTGTGTAAGACACACGCTTAGACTTACACGCACTACTGAAGCACGTACAGTTACAACGTGTTGTTTAGGAAAAACAAGATAATTTCGCAAAATGAGGGATTTCTTCTCATCCAGATTACATATTTTTAAACATGTTGGTTGTCTTTACTCTGCAACCCTGTATTTCCTTAAAATGTGGTATTCGCACGTATCCTTCCAAGAAAAAACTGTACAGGGCATTCTCTGTGGAAGATACACTCTTAGACATACATGCAACACCAATGCACATAGTGTTACTACGTGTTGTTTAGGAAAACAAGATAATTTCGCAAAATGAGTGTTTTCTTCATGTCCAGATTAAGAATTTTTAAAACATTCGTGGTTGTCTTTTTTCTGCAACCCTGCATTTCCCTAAAATATGGTATTCGCACATATTATTCTGAGAGAAAACTGTACAGTGCATTCCCTGTGTAGGATACATGCTTAGACATACACGCAACACCAAAGCACATAGAGTTACTACGTGTTGATTTGGAAAATCAAGATAATTTCCCAAAATGCAGGATTTCATCTAGTCGCGATTAAGTATTTTAATACATTTGTGGTTTTCTTTATTCTGCATCACTGTATTTCCTTAAAATGTAGTAATCGAACATACAGTTCAGAAAGAAAATTGTATAGTGCATACTCTGTGGAAGATACATGTTTAGACATACTCCCAACACAAAAGCACATAGAGTTACAACGTGTTGATTAGGAAAAACAAGATAATTTCGCACAATGCAGGATTTCCTCTAGTCCAGATTAAGTACTCTAATATATCTGTGGTTTTCTTTACTCTGCAACACTATTTCCTTAAAATGTGGTATTTGCCCATATACTTTCGAGATAAAACTGTTAAGTGCATTCTCTGTGGAAGACACATTTAGACATACATGCAACACCACAGCACAAAGATTTACATTTTGTTGTTTAGGAAAAACAAGATAATTTCTCAAAAGAGGGATTGCTTCTCGTCCACATTAAGTATTTCTAAAACATTCATAGTTTTCTTTACTCTGCAACACTGTATTTCCTTAAAATGTGGTATTCGCACATTTTCTTCCAAGAGAAAATTGTGCAGTGCATTCTCTGTGCAAGATACAAGCTCAGACACAAAAGCAAAACTAAAGCACATAGAGTTACAACGTGTTGTTTAGGAAAAACAAGATAATTTCACAAGATGTGGGAATTCTTCTCGTCCAGATTAAGTATTTCTAATACATTCGTGGTTGTCTTTGCTATACAACACTGTATTTCCTTAAAATATCGTATTCGACCATATAATTTCGAGATAAAACTGATCAGTGCATTCTCTGTGGAAGATAAATTCTTAGACATACACGCAACACCAAAGCAAATAGCGTTACCAAATGTTGTTTAGGAAAAACACGATAATTTTGCACACTGAGGGATTTCATCATGTGCTATTAAGTATTTCTAATACATTCGTGTTTTTCTTTACCCTGCAATACTGTATTTCCTTAAAATGTGGTATTTGCACATATTCGTTTGAGAAAAAACTGTATAGTGCATTCTCTGGGGAAGATACATGCTTAGATATACACGCAACACCAAATCACCTAGATTTACAAATTGTTGTTTAGGAAAAACAAGTTAATTTTGAAAAATGAGGGATTTCTTCTCATTCAGATTAAGTATTTCTAAAACATCATGGTTGGCTTTACTCTGCAACGCTGTATTTCTTTAAATGTGGTATTCGAACATATTATTCAGACAGAAAATTGTACAATGCATCTCTGTGGAAGATACACGCTTAGAAATACACGCAAAGGCGGCGGCGATGGCGGCGGCAGCAGTGCAGCAGTGGCTGGTCCAGCTGAAGGGCCATCAGCAGTGGAACCAAGGCGACACAGGGTCCAGTTAGGCCCTGCGCCCACAACCACTGACCTTCGCTGACCAGGCGGGCAGCAAGCAGCTGCGGTTGTGCGGCGCCTTTCGCTGCACCGAAGCCACTTCAGAACGCGGCCTCCCGCCAGTCAGGAGAGATTCATCTCCATCTTGATTTCAGACTCCAGAGATCGGACAGACTGAGGTACACAAACATAATCCGAGGCCAACACCGCAGGGGTCTGAGCCCGACGGGCGTTGGCTTGCACCCAGCCCCTGGGCTGTTCGGGTGGCCATCTGGGTGCCAACCCAGCCAGGAGGTTATTTTGCCCTGGCCGGCACACACGCCGCCATTTTGCCTACAGGACCCAGAGTGCTCAGGAGGGCAGAGACGGCTAACAAGCATAGCCTGAGGCCAACAAAACGGGGGTCTAGGCCCCAAAAGGCACAGGACTGAAACCAGAGAACTGGGCGGCTTGGTGGGCCATCTGTGTGTCAACCCGCCCAGGAGGTTGTTAGCACAGCAGACTCTCCCGGTGCTTTAGGGGAGCACGGACATGCACGCCAGCCATCCTGGTCACCTGGCGGACCCAATTAACAGTCATAGCCCTAGGGGAACTTTGCTCGGACCTTAGCCTCCCAGGCTTTTGCCTGGACTCAGGGCCTGGGCGACCAGGCTAACCTTGTGTGCGCCAGCCCAGTTGGGGAATCGGCTGCCCAGCGGAGTGAGCGGAACACAGGGGAGGTCACAGCAGCATACAACGTCAGCGCTCCCTAGGGGTGCACACGGGCTCCATCTGGTCCACAGACACAATCTGGGGCAAGGCCTCAGGCGGAAGCCCTCAGCTCAACTCTCTCCGCTTCACATCAGCCTGGGTGGCCACACCACATCTCCAGGTCCCTCAAGAGGCTAGCGGGGGCTTCCAGGCGGCCAGCTGGGAGAAGTCGGTGTGCTCCAGTAAATCCTGCGGGCCCCAGCGGGAGCCTTCAGGTCCCTGCTTCGGGATCTGAATAGCCTGGACAGCAGCACCCTGTATACAGGCAGTGCAGGGTGTAAGCTGTGCACTAGAGGCCAACGGGGAAGGGGCAGCTTGCACTGGTGAGTCCAGCACTGACAAGACCAAGTAACACCAGTGAGAACTAGATGGCAAAAGGCAAATGCAGGAACGTCACTAACAGAAATCAAGGCAATATGGCAACATCTGAACCCAATTCTCCTCTACCAGCATGTCCTGGATACCCCATCACACCAGTAAAACAAGATTTGGATTTAAAATCACTGGTCATGATGCTGATACAGGAACACATGAAGGTCATACATAAAGAAATTCAGGAGAAAATGGATCAAAAGTTAGAAGCCCTTGCAAGGGAAACACAAAAATCATTGAAAGAAATCCAGGAGAATACAAAAGCCAACAAGGAGGAAATGCAAAAAACACTTAAAGAAATACAGGAGAACTTTGGTCAACAGGCTGAGGTCATGAAAGACGAAACACAAAAATCTCTTAAAGAAATACAGGAGAACTTTGGTCAACAGGCTGAGGTCATGAAAGACGAAACACAAAAATCTCTTAAAGAATTCCAGGAAAACACAAACATGCAAGTGAAGGAGCTAAGCAAAACCATCCAGGATCTAAAATCAGAAGTAGAAACAACTAAGAAAACTCAAAGGGAGACAACTTTGGAGATAGAAAGCCTTGGGAAGAAATCAGGGGACAGAGATGCAAATATCAAGAACAGAATACAAGAGATAGAAGAAAGAATCTCAGATGCTGAAGATTCCATAGAAACCATGGACTCAACAGTTAAAGAAAATGCAAAATGCAAAAAGCTTGTAACCCAAAATATCCAGGAAATCCAGGACACAATGAGAAGACCAAACCTAAGGATTATAGGCATAGATGAGAGTGAAGATTTACAACTTAAAGGGCCAGCAAACATCTTCAATAAAATTATGGAAGAAAACTTCCCTAACCTGAAGAGAGAGATGCCCATGAATATACAAGAAGCCTACAGAACTCCAAACAGACTGGACCAGAACAGAAATATTTCCCGTCACATAATAATCAAAACACCAAATGTTCTAAACAAGGAAAAAATATTAAAGGCAGTAAGAGAAAAAGGCCAAGTAACATATAAAGGAAAACCTATCAGAATCACAGCAGACTTTTCACCTGAGACGATGAAAGCTAGAAGGTCCTGGGCAGATCTCATGCAGACTCTAAGAGAACACAAATGCCAACCAAAACTACTATATCCAGCAAAACTCTCAATCACCACAGATGGAGAAATTAAGATATTTCACGACAAAACCAAGTTTACCCAATATCTATCCACAAACCCAGCCATAAAAAGGATAATAGGAGGACAAAACCAATACAAGGAGGGAAACTTCACCCTGGAAAAAGCAAGATAGTAACCTTTCGTCAAACCGAAAAGAAGTTAAGCAATCAAATTTAAAAAATAACGTCAAAAATGATAGGAAGTAACAATCACTATTCCTTAATATCTCTTAACATAAATGGACTTAATGCCCCAATAAAAAGACACAGACTAACTGACTGGATACGTAAACAGGACCCTACATTTTGCTGCTTACAGGAAACACACCTCAGGGTCAAAGACAAACACTACCTTAGAGTAAAAGGCTGGAAGACAATTTTACAAGCAAATGGTCTCAGGAAACAAGCTGGAGTAGCCATTTTAATATCAGATAAAATTGACTTTCAACCCAAAGTCATCAAAAGAGACTCTGAGGGACACTTCTTGCTGGTCAAAGGAAAAATACAAAAAGAAGAACTCTCAATCCTGAACATCTATGCTCCAAATGCAAGGGCACCCTCTTTCATAAAAGAAACTTTATTAAAATTCAAAGCACACATTGCACCTAACACAATAATTGTGGGTGACTTCAACACTGCACTTTCCTCAATGGACCGATCAGGAAAATAGAAACTAAACAAGGACACAATGAAACTAATTGAAGCTTTGGACCAATTAGATTTAACAGATATATATAGAACATTCTATCCTAAAACAAAAGAATATACCTTTTTTTCAGCACCTCATGGTACCTTCTCCAAAATCAACCATATAATTGGTCACAAGACAGACCTCAACAAATATAAGAAGATCGAACTAATCCCATGCCTCCTATCTGATCACTATGGAGTAAAAGTGGTCTTCAATAGCAACAGAAACAACAGAAAACCCACATACACGTGGAAACTGAACAATACTCTACTCAATGATACCTTGGTCAAGGAAGAAATAAAGAAAGAAATTAAAGACTTTTTAGAACACAATGAAAATGAAAACACAACATACTCAAATCTATGGAACACAATGAAAGCAGTGCTAAGAGGAAAACTCATAGCCCTGAGTGCCTCCAAAAAGAAAACGGAGATAGCATACATTACCAGCTTAATGACACACCTGAAAGCCCTAGAACAAAAAGAAGCTATTTCACCGAGGAGGAGTAGAAGGCAGGAAATCATCAAACTCAGGGCCGAAATCAATCAAGTAGAAACAAAGAGAACCATACAAAAAAAATCAACAAAACCAGGAGCTGGTTCTTTGAGAAAATCAACAAGATAGATAAACCCTTAGCCAGACTGACCAAAGGGCACAGAGAAAGTATCCAAATTAACAAACTTAGAAATGAAAAGGGAGATATAACAACGGAAACTGAGGAAATCCAAAAAATCATCAGATCCTACTACAAGAGCCTGTACTCAACACAACTGGAGAATCTGGAGGAAATGGACAATTTCCTTGACAGATACCAAATACCAAAATTAAATCAGGACCAACTAGACCATCTAAACAGTCCCATAAAGCCTAAAGAAATAGAAGGAGTCATAGAAAGACTTCAAACCAAAAAAAGCACAGGACCAGATGGCTTCAGTGCAGAATTCTACCAGACCTTCAAAGAAGAGTTAACACCAATACTCTTCAAACTATTCCACAAAATAGAAACAGAAGGAACACTACCCAATTCCTTCTACGAAGCCACAATTATGCTGATACCAAAGCCACACAAAGATCCAACAAAGAAAGAGAACTTCAGACCAATTTCCCTTATGAACATCGATGCAAAAATACTCAATAAAATTCTTGCCAACCGAATCCAAGAACACATCAAAACGATCATCCACCATGATCAAGTAGGCTTTAACCCAGGAATGCAGGGTTGGTTCAATATACGGAAATCCATCAATACAATCCACTACATAAACAAACTTAAAGAACAAAACCACATGGTCATTTCATTGGATGCTGAAAAAGCATTTGACAAAATTCAGCATCCTTTCATGCTTAAAGTCTTGGAGAGAACAGGAATTCAAGGCCCATACCTAAATATAGTAAAAGCAATATACAGCAAACCAGTAGCCAGCATCAAACTAAATGGAGAGAAACTTGAAGCAATCCCACTGAAATCAGGGACCAGACAAGGCTGCCCCCTTTCTCCTTATCTTTTCAATATTGTACTTGAGGTACTAGCTCGGGCAATTCGACAACATAAGGAGGTCAAAGGGATACAAATTGGAAAGGAAGAAGTCAAACTATCATTATTTGCAGACGACATGATAGTCTACCTAAGTGACCCAAAAAAATCCACTAGAAAGCTCCTACAGTTGATAAACAACTTCAGCAAAGTGGCAGGTTATAAAATCAACCCAAGCAAATCAGTGGCCTTCCTATACTCAAAGGATAAGCAGGCTGAGAAAGAAATTAGGGAAATGACCCCCTTCACAATAGCCACAAACAGTATAAAGTATCTTGGGGTGACTCTTACCAAACATGTGAAAGATCTGTATGACAAGAACTTCAAGACTCTGAAGAAGGAAATGGAAGAAGACCTCAAAAAATGGGAAAACCTCCCATGCTCATGGATCGGTAGAATCAATATAGTTAAAATGGCCATTTTGCCAAAAGCAATATACAGATTCAATGCAATAGCCATCAAAATCCCAATTCAATTCTTCACAGAGTTAGAAAGAGCAATTATCTAATTCATCTGGAACAACAAAAAACCCAGGATAGCTAAAACTATTCTCAACAACAAAAATAAATCTGGGGGAATCAGTATCCCTGACCTCAAGCAATACTACAGAGCAATAGTGTTAAAACCTGCATGGTATTGGTACAGTGACAGGCAGGAGGATCAATGGAACAGGATTGAAGATCCAGAAATGAACCCACACACCTATGGCCACTTGATCCTCGACAAAGAGGCTGAAAACATCCAATGGGAAAAAGATAGCCTTTTCAACAAATGGTGCTGGTTCAACTGGAGGTCAGCATGCAGAAGAATGTGAATTGATCCATCCTTGTCTCCTTGTACTAAGCTCAAATCCAAATGGATCAAGGACCTCCACATAAAGCCAGACACTCTGAAGCTAATAGAAAAGAAACTGGGGAAGACCCTTGAGGACATCGGTACAGGGAGAAAGTTTCTGAACAGAACACCAATAGCGTATGCTCTAAGAGCAAGAATTGACAAATGGGACCTCATAAGGTTACAGAGTTTCTGTAAGGCAAAGGACAACATCAAGCGGACAGATCGGCAACCAACAAATTGGGAAAAGATCTTCACCAATCCTACATCAGATAGAGGGCTAATATCCAATATATATAAAGAACTCAAGAAGTTAGACTCCAGAAAACCAAACAACCCTATTAAAAAATGGGGTACAATGTTAAACAAAGAATTCTCACCTGAAGAACTTCGGATGGCGGAGAAGCATCTTAAAAAATGCTCAACTTCATTAGTCATTAGGGAAATGCAAATCAAAACAACCCTAAGATTTCATCTTACACCAGTCAGAATGGCTAAGATTAAAAATTCAGGAGACACCAGGTGTTGGAGAGGGTGTGGAGAAAGAGGAACACTCCTCCACTGCTGGTGGGGTTGCAAATTGGTACAACCACTCTGGAAATCAGTCTGGCGGTTCCTCTGAAAACTGGGCACCTCACTTCCAGAAGATCCTGCTATACCACTCCTGGGCATATATCCAGAGGATTCCCCACCATGTAATAAGGATACATGCTCTACTATGTTCATAGCAGCCCTATTTATAATTGCCAGATGCTGGAAAGAACCCAGGTATCCCTCAACAGAAGAGTGGATGCAAAAAAATGTGGTATATCTACACAATGGAGTACTATTCAGCCATTAGAAACAATGAATTCATGAAATTCTTAGGCAAACGGATGGAGCTAGAGAACATCATACTAAGTGAGGTAACCCAGACTCATGCACTCACGAATAAGTGGTTATTAGCCTTGAAAACTGGAATACCCAAAACATAATCCACACATCAAATGAGATACAAGAAGAAAGGAGGAGTGGCCCCTGGTTCTGGAAAGACTCAGTGAAACAGTATTCGGCAAAACCAGAACAGGGAAGTGGGAAGGGGTGGGAGGGAGGACAGGGGAAGAGAAGGGGGCTTACGGGACTTTCGGGGAGTGAGGGGGCTAAAAAAGGGGAAATCATTTGAAATGTAAATAAATTATATCGAATAAAAAAATTAAAAAAAAGAAAAATGAACAAATGAAAAAAAAAAAAAAAGAAATACACGCAACACCAAAGCACATAGAGTTACAACGTGTTTTTTTAGGTAAAACAAGATAATTTCGCACGATATGGGATTTCTTCTCATCCAGATTAAGTATTTCTAATACATTGGTGGTTGTCTTTACTCTGGAACACTGTATTTCCTTAAAATATGGTATTTGCACATAAACTCCAGAGGAAAAACTGTACAGTGCATTCTCTTTGGAAGATATACGCTTAGATATACATGCAACACAAAAGCACATAGAGTTACAACGTGCTGTTTAGGAAAAACAAGATTATTTCGGACAATGAGTGATTTCTTGTGATCGAGATTAAGTGTTTCTAAAACATTCGTGGTTGTCTTAACTCTGCAATCCTGTATTTCCGTAAAATGTGGTATTCACACATATTCTTCCGAGAGTAAACTGTACAGTGCATTCCCTATGGAAGATATATGTTTAGATATATATTCAACACCAAAGCAGATAGAGTTACAATGTGTTGTTTAGAAAAAACAAGATAATATCGCACAATGAGGGATTTCTTCTTGTTCAGATTAAGTAAATCTAGGATTTTCATGTTTGTCTTTATTCTGCAACCCTGTATTTCCTTAAAATGTGGTATTTGCACATATTCTTCAGAGAGCAAATTGTACAGTGCATTCTCTGTTGAAGATACATGCTTAGACATACACGCAACAGCAAAGCACATAGAGTTACAACGTGTTGTTTAGGAAATATAAGATAATTTCGCAAAATGAGGGATTTCTTCTCGTCCAGATTACGTATTTTTAAACAATCATGGTTGTCTTTACTCTGCAACTCTGTATTTCCTTAAAATGTGGTATTTGCACATATTCGTCCAAGAAAAAAATGTACAGTGCATTCTCTGTGGAAGATACACGCTTAGACATACATGCAACACCAAAGCACATAGTGTTACCACGTGTTGTTTAGGAAAACAAGATAATTTCGCAAAATGAGGGTTTTCTTCTTGTCCAGATTAAGTATTTCTAAAACATTCATGGATGTCTTTTTTCTGCAGCAATGTATTTCCTTAAAATATGGTATTCGCACATATTATTCCAAGAGAAAACTGTACAGTGCATTCCCTGTGGAAGATACATGCTTAGACATACATGCAACACCAAAGCACATAGAGTTACATCTTGTTGTTTAGGAAAAACAAGATAATTTCTGAAAATCAGGGATTTCTTCTCGTCCGCATTAAGTATTTCTAAAACATTCGTGGTTGTCTTTACTCTGCAACAGTGTATTTCCTTGAAATGTGGTATTCGCACATATTCTTTCAAGAGAAAATTGTACAGTGCATTCTCTGTGGAAGATACAAGCTCAGACAAACAAGCAAAACGAAAGCTTATAGAGTTACAACGTGTTGTTTAGGAAAAACAAGATAATTTTGTAAGATGTGGGAATTCTTCCCATCCAGATTAAGTATTTCTAAAACATTTGTGGTTGTCTTTACTATGCAACACTGTATTTCCTTAAAATATCGTATTCGCCTATATACTTTCGATATAAAAATGTTCAGTGCATTCTCTGTGGAAGATAAATTCTTAGACATACACGCAACACCAAAGCAACTAGAGTTACCACATGTTGTTTAGGAAAAACTCGATAATTTTGCACACTGAGGGATTTCATCATGCGCAATTAAGGATTTCTAATACATTCGTGTTTGTCTTTACTCTGCAACACTGTATTACCTTAAAATGTGGTATTTTCACATATTCTTTTGAAAGAAAACTGTACAGTGCATTCTCTGGAGAAGATATATGCTTAGACATACACGCAACACCAAAGCACCTAGATTTACAACTTATTGTTTAGGAAAAACAAGATAATTTCGAAAAATGAGGTATTTCTTCTAATCCAGATTAAGTATTTCTAAAACATCATGGTTGTCTTTACTCTGCAACACTGTATTTCTTTAAATGTGGTATTCACACATATTCATCAGACAGAAAATTGTACAGTGCATCTCTGTGGAAGATACACGCTTAGAAATACACGCATCCCCAAAGCACATAGAGGTACAACGTGTTGTTTAGGAAAAACAAGAAAATTTCGCACAAAGCTATATTTCTTCTCATCCAGATTATGTATATCTAATTCATTCATGGTTGTCTTTACTCTACAACACTGTATTTCTTTTAAAAATGGTATTCGCACATATTCTTCAGAGAGAAAATTGTACAGTGCATACTCTTAGGAAGATACACGCTTAAACATACACACAACACCAAAGCACATAGAGTTACAATGTGTTGTTTAGGAAAAACAAGATAATTTTACAAAATGAGGGATTTCTTCTCGCTCAGATTAAGAATTTCTAAAACATTCATGATTGTCTTTGCTCTGCAACCCTGTATTTCTTTAAAATTTTGTATGCCCACATATTCTTCTGAGAAAAATTGTACAGTGCATTCTCTGTGGAAGATACACGCTTAGCCATACACGTAACACGAAAGCACATGGAGTTACAACGTGTTGTTTATGACAAACAAGATAATTTCGTGCAATGCACAATTTCTTTCATCCACATTAAGTATTTCTAACAAATCCGTAGTTGTCTTTACTCTGCAACACTGTATTTCCTTAAAATATGGTATTCACACATATACTCCAGAGGAAAAAACCGTACAGTGCATTCTTTTCCGAAGATATACGCTTAGATATACATGCAACACAAAAGCACATAGAGGTACAACGTGCTGTTTAGGAAAAACAAGATAATTTCGCACAATGAGTGATTTCTTGTGATAGAGATTAAGTGTTTCTAAAACATTAGTGGTTGTCTTTACTCTGCAACCCTGTATTTCGTTAAAATGTGGTATTCACACGTATTCTTCCAAGAGTAAACTGTACAGTGCATTCTCTATGGAAGATATATGCTTAGATATATATTCAACACCAAAGCACATAGAGTTACAACGTGTTGTTTAGGAAAAACAAGATAATTTCGCACAATGAGGGATTTTTTCTTGTTCAGATTAAGTATTTCTAAGATATTCATGGTTGTCTTTATTCTGCAACCCTGTACTTCCTTAAAATGTGGTATTCGCACATATTCTCCAGAGAGAAAATTGTATAGTGCATTCTTTGTGGAAGATACATGCTTAGACAAACACGCAACACCAAAGTACATAGAGGTACAATGTATTGTTTAGGAAAAACAAGATAATTTTGCACGATGCGGGATTTCTTCTCGTCCAGATTAAGTATTTCTAATACATTGGTGGTTGTCTTTATTCTGCAACACTTTATTTATTAAAAATATCGTATTCGCACATATACTTTCGAGTTAAAACTGTACAGTGCTTCCTCTGTGGAGGATACACTCTTAGACATACACGATACATCAAATCACATAGATTTACCACGTGTTGTTAAGGAAAAACACGATAATTTCGCTCACTGTGAGATTTCTTTTAGTCGCAATTAAGTATTTCTAATACTTTCCTGTTTGTCTTTCTTCTGCAACACTGTTTTTCCCTAAAATGTGGTATTCGCACATATTCTTCAGAGAGAAAGTTGTACAGTGCATTCTCTGTGGAAGATAAACGCTTAGACATACACGCACTACCAAAACACATAGAGTTACAACGTGATGTTTAGGAAAAACAAGATAATTTCGCAAAATGAGGGATTTCTTCTTGTCCAGTTTACGTATTTTTAAACAATCGTGGTTGTCTTTACTCTGCAACCCTGTATTTCCTTAAAATTTGGTATTCACACATATCCTTCCAAGAAAAAACTGTACAGTGCATTCTCTGTGGAAGATACACACTTAGACATACACACAACACCAAAGCACATAGTGGTACAACGTGTTGTTTAGGGAAACAAGATAATTTCGCAAAATGAGGGTTTTTTACTTGTCCAGATTAAGTATTTCTAAAACATTTGTGGATGTCTTTTTTCTGCAACACTGTATTTCCTTAAAATATGGTATTCGCACATATTATTCCAAGAGAAAACTGTACAGTGCATTCCCTGTGGAAGATACATGCTTAGACATACACACAAGACCAAAGCACATAGAGTTACATCTTGTTGTTTAGGAAAAACAAGATAATTTCTGAAAATGAGGGATTTCTTCTCGTCCACATTAAGTATTTCTAAAACATTCGTGGTTGTCTTTACTCTGCAACACTGTATTTCTATAAATGTGTTATTCACACATATTCATCAGACAGAAAATTCTACAGTGCATCTCTGTGGAAGATACACACTTAGAAATACACGCATCCCCAAAGCACATAGATTACAACGTGTTGTTTAGGAAAAACAAGAAAATTCGCACAATGCGATATTTCTTCTCGTCCAGATTATATATATCTAATTCATTCGTGGTTGTCTTTACAACACTGTATTTCCTTAAAAAATGGTATTCGTATATATTCTTCAGAGAGAAAATTGTACAGTGCATTCTCTGAGGAAGATACACGCTTAGACATACACACAACACCAAAGCACATAGAGTTACAGTGTATTGTTTAGGAAAAACAAGATAATCTTACAAAATGAGGGATTTCTTCTCGTTCAGATTAAGAATTTCTAAAACATTCATGTTTGTCTTTGCTCTGCAACCCTGTATTTCTTTAAAATGTGGTATGCCCACATATTCTTCTGAGAAAAATTGTAGAGTGCATTCTCTGTGGAAGATACACGCTTAGCCATACACGTAACACCAAAGCTCATGGAGTTACAACGTGTTGTTTATGACAAACAAGATAATTTCGTGCAATGCACAATTTCTTTCATCCACATTAAGTATTTCTAACAAATCCGTGGTTGTCTTTACTCTGCAACACTGTATTTCCTTAAAATATGGTATTCGCACATATACTTCAGAGAAAAAACTATACAGTGCATTCTCTTTGGAAGATATACGCTTAGATATACATGCAATAAAAAAGCACATAGAGTTACAACATGCTGTTTAGGAAAAACAAGATAATTTCTCACAATGAGTGATTTCTTGTGATAGCTATTAAGTGTTTCTAAAACATTCGTGGTTGTCTTTACTGTGCAACCCTGTATTTCCTTAAATGTGGTATTCACAAATATTTTTCAGAGAGTAAACTGTACAGTGCATTCTCTATGGGAGATATATGCTTAGATATATATTCAACACCAAAGCACATAGAGTTACAACGTGTTGTTTAGGAAAAACAAGATAATTTCGGACAATGAGGGATATTTTCTTGTTCAGATTAAGTATTTCTAAGATATTCATGCTTGTCTTTATTCTGCAACCTTGTACTTCCTTAAAATGTGGTATTCGCACATATTCTTCAGAGAGAAAATTGTACAGTGCATTCTCTGTGGAAGATACATGCTTAGACAAACACGCAACACCAAACCACATAGAGTTACGACGTGTTGTTTAGGAAAAACAAGATAATTTCACACAATGTGGGATTTTTTTCTCGTCCAGATTAAGTATTTCTAATAAATTCGTGGTTGTCTTTACTCTGCAACACTGTATTTCTCAAAATATCGTATTCGCACATATACTTTCGAGTAAAAACTGTACAGTGCATTGTCTGTGGAGGATACCCTCTTAGACATACATGCAACACCAAATAACAGATTTACCCCGTGTTGTTAATGAAAAACACGATAATTTTGTACACTGTGTGATTTCTTTTCATCACAATTAAGTATTTCTAATACTTTCCTGTTTGTCTTTATTCTGCAACACTGTATTTCCTTAAATGTTGTATTCGCACATATTCTTCAGAGAGAAAGTTGTACAGTGCATTCTCTGTGGAAGATACATGCTTAGACATACACGCACTACCAAAGCACAAAGAGTTACAACGTGTTGTTTAGGAAATACAAGATAATTTTCAAAATGAGGGATTTCTTCTCGTCCAGATTACATATTTTTAAACATTCGTGGTTGTCTTTACTCTGCAACCCTGTATTTCCTTAAAATGTGGTATTTGCACATATCCTTCCAAGAAAAAAACGTACAGTGCATTCTCTGTGGAAGATACACACTTAGACATACACGCAACTCCAAAGCACATAGTGTTACAACGTGTTGTTTAGGAAAACAAGATAATTTCGCAAAATGAGGGTTTTATTCTTGTCCAGATTAAGTATTTCTAAAACATTCGTGGATGTCTTTTTTCTGCCACCCTGTATTTTCTTAAAATATGGTATTCGCACATATTATTCCGAGAGAAAACTTTACAGTGCAATACCTGTGGAAGATACATGCTAAGACATACATGCAACACCAAAGAACATAGAGTTACAACGTGTTGTTTAGGAAAACAAGATAATTTCGCACAATGCGGGATTTCTTCTCGTCGTGATTAAGTATTTCTAATACATTTGTGGTTGTCTTTATTCTGCTACACTGTATTTCCTTAAAATGTAGCATTCATACATATAGTTCAGAAAGAAAACTGTACAGTGAATTCTCTGTGGAAGATATACGCTTAGACATACACGCAAAACCAAAGCACATACATTTACCACGTGTTGTTAAGGAAAAACAAGATAATTTTGCACACTGTGGGATTTCTTTTAGTCACAATTAAGTATTTCTAATACATTCCTGTTTGTCTTTACTATGCAACACTGTATTTCCTTAAAATGTGGTATTCACACATAATCTTCAGAGAGAAAGATATACAGTACATTCGCTGTGGAAGATACACGCTTAGCCATACATGCACTACAGAAGCACAGAGTTACAACGTGTTGTTTAGGAAAAACAAGATAACTTCGCAAAATGAGGGATTGCTTCTCGTCCAGATTACGTATTTTTAAACATTCGTGTTTGTCTTTACTCTGCAACCCTGTATTTCTTTCAAATTTGGTATTCACACATATCCTTCCAAGAAAAAACTGTACAGTGCATTCTCTGTGGAAGATACACACTTAGAAATACACACAACACCAAAGCACATAGACTTACAACGTGTTTTTTAGGAAAACAAGATAATTTCGCAAAATGAGGGTTTTCTTCTTGTCAAGATTAAGTATTTCTAAAACATTCATGGTTGTCTTTCATCTGCAACCCTGCTTTTCCTTAAAAGTTGGTATTCGCACATATTATTCTGAGAGAAAACTGTACAGTGCATTCTCTGTCGAAGATACATGCTTAGACATACACGCAACACAAAAGTACATAGAGTTACAACGTGTTGATTAGGAAAAACAAGATAATTTCGCACAATGCGAGATTTCTTCTCATCGCGATTAAGTATTTCTAATACATTCGTGGTTTTCTTTATTCTGCATCACTGTCTTTCCTTAAAATTTCGTATTCGAAAATATAGTTCAGAAAGAAAACTGTATAGTGAATTCTCTGTGGAAGATACACGCTTAGACATACACACAACACAAAAGCACATAGAGTTGCAACGTGTTGATTAGGAAAAACAAGATAATTTCGCACAATGCGGGGTTTCTTCTAGTCCAGATTAAATACCTCTAATACATTCGTGGTTGTCTTTACTCTGCAACACTGTATTTCCTTAAAATGTGGTATTTGCACATATTCTTCTGAGAGAAAGCAGTCCAGTGCATTCTCTGTGGAAGATAAATGCTTAGACATACACCCAATTCCAAAGCACATAGAGTAACAACGTGTTGTTTAGGAAAAACAAGATAATTTCACACAATGCAGGATTTATTCTCATCCAAATTAAGTATTTCTAAAACATTCATGGTTGTCTTTACTCTGCAACACTGTATTTCTGTAAAATGTGGTATTCGCACATATTCTTCAGACAGAAAATAGTACAGTATATTCTCAGTGGAAGATACAGGCTTAGACATACACGCAACACCAAAGGACATAGAGTTACAACGGTTTCTTTAGGACAAAAAAAGAGAATTTCTCAAAATGAGGGATTTCTTCTCGTCTAGATTAAGTATTTCTAAAACATCCATGGTTGTCTTTACTCTGCAACCCTGTATTTCCTTAAAATGTGGTATGCACACATATTATTCCCAGAGAAAATTGTACAGTGCATTCTCTGTGAAAGATACACACTTAGTCATGCACGCACTACCAAAGCACATAGAGTTACAAGTTGCTTAGGATTAACAAGATAATTTGCACAATGAGGTATTTCTTCTCTTCCAGAATAAGTATTTCTAAATCATTCGTGGTTGTCTTTACTCTGCAACACTGTATTTCCTTAAAATGTGGTATGCGCACATATTCTTCTGATAGAAAATTTTACAGTGCATTCTATGTGAAAGATACACATTTAGTCATAACGCAACAGCAAAGCACATAGAGTTACAACGTGTTGTTATAAAAACAAGATAATTTCGCACAAGGCGTGATTTCTTCTAGTCGCGATTAAGTATTTCTAATATATTCATAGTTGTCTTTAAAATGCAACACTGTATTTCTTTAAATGTGGTATCCACACATATTCTTTGGAGAGAAAACTGTACAGTGCATTCTCATTGGAAGTTACATGCTTAGACATACAACCAACACCAAAGCACATAGTGTTACAACGTGTTGTTTAGGAAAAACAAGATAATTTTGCACAATGAGTGATTTCTTCTTGTTGGTATTAAGTATTTCTAAAATATTTGTGGTTGTCTTTAGTCTACAACACTCTATTTCCTTAAAATGTGGTATTCACACGTATTCTTCAGAGAGAAAATTGTATATTGCATTCTCTGTGGAAGATACAGGCGTAGGCATACACGCACCACCGAAGCACATAGAGTTACAACGTGTTGTTTAGGAAAAACAAGATAATTTCTCAAAATTAGGGATTTCCTCTCATCCAGATTACGTATTTCTAAAAGATTCGTCCTTGTCTTTACTCTGCTACCCTGTATTCCTTTAATGCGTGGTATTCGCACATATTCTTCTGAGAGAAAACTGTACAGTGCATTCTCTGTGGAAGATACATGCTTAGACATATCGCAATACCAAAGCACATACAGTTACAACGTGTCGATTAGGAAAAACAAGATAATTTGGCACAATGCAGGAATTCTTATCCTCGCGATTAAGGATTTCTAATACATTCGTTGGTGTCTTTACTCTGCAACGCTGTTTTTCCTTACAATGTGGTATTCACACATATTCTTCCAAGAAAAAACTGTACAGTGCATTCTCTGTGGAAGATACACTCTTAGACATTCACGGAACATCAAAGCACATACCGATACATGGTGTTGTTTAGGAAAAACGAGATAATTTTGCACAATGAAGGATTTCTTCATGTCCAGATTAAGTATTTCTAATATATTCGTGTTTCTCTATAATCTGCAACACTGTATTTCCTTAAAATGTGGTATTCGCACATATTCTTCTGAGAGAAAACAGTAGAGTGCATTCTCTGTGCAAGATACAGGTTTAGACATACAAGCAACACCAAAGCACATAGAGTTACAAGATGTTGTTTAGGCAAAACAAGATAGTTTCGCAAAATGAGGGATTTCTTCTAGTCCAGATTAAATATTTCTAAAACATTCGTTGTTGTCTTTACTCTGCAACCTGTATTTCCTTAAAATGTGGTATTCGCACATATTCTTCCAAGAAAAAATTGAACAGTGCATTTTCTGTGGAAGATACACGCCAGACATACACGCAACACCAAAGCACATAGAGTTACACCATGTTGTTTAGGGAAAACAAGATAATTTCGCAAAATGATGGATATCTTCTCGTCCAGATTAAGTATTTCTAAAACATTCCTGGTTGTCTTTACTCTGCAAACCTGTATTTCCTTAAAATGTGGGATTCACACATATATGTTCGAGAGAAAATCGTACAGTGATTTCTCTGTGGAAGAAACACGCTTAGACATACATGCAACCCCAAAACACATAGAGTTACAACGTGTTGTTTAGCAAAAACCAGATAATTTCTCAAATTCAGAGATTTCTTCTTGTCCAGATTAAGTATTTCTAATACATTCGTGGTTGTCTTTACTCTGCAACACTGTATTTCCTTAAAATATGGTATTTGCACATATTCTTCTGAGAGAAAACTGTACAGTGCATTCTCTGTGGAAGATACATGCTTAGACATACACCCAACTCGAAAGCACATAGAGTTATAACGTGTTGTTTAGGAAAAACAAGATAATTTCGCACAATGCAGGATTATTCTCATCCAAATTAAGTATCTCTAAAACATTCATGGTTGTCTTTATTCTGCAACACTGTATTTCTGTAAAATGTGGTATTCGCACATATTCTTCAGACAGAGAATTGTACAGTGCATTCTTTGTGGAAGAAACAGGCTTAGACATACACGCAACACAAAAACACATAGAGTTATAACGTGTTGATTAGGAAAAACAAGATAATTTCGCACAATGCGGGGTTTCTTCTAGTCCAGATTAAATACCTCTAATACATTCGTGGTTGTCTTTACTCTGCAACACTGTATTTCCTTAAAATGTGGTATTCGCCCATATACTTTCCAGATAAAACTGTTCAGTGCATTCTCTGTGGAAGACACGCTTAGACATACTTGCAACACCACAGTACAAAGATTTACATCTTGTTGTTTAGGAAAAACAAGATAATTTCTCAAAATGAGGGATTTCTTCTCGTCCACATTATTTCTGAAACATTTGTGGTTGTCTTTACTCTGCAACACTGTATTTCCTTAAAATGTGGTATTCGCACATATTCTTCCAAGAGAAAATTGTACAGTACATTCTCTGTGGAAGATACAAGCTCAGACACACAACCAAAACTAAAGCACATAGAGTTACAATGTGTTGTTTAGTAAAAACAAGTTAATTTTGCAAGATGTGGGAATTCTTCTCGTCCAGATTAAGTGTTTCGAAAACATAAGTGGGTGTCTTTACTCTGCAACATTGTATTTCCTTAAAATATCGTATTCGGCTATATACTTTCAAGATAAAACTGTTCAGTGCATTCTCTGTGGAAGATACAAGCTCAGACACACAACCAAAACTAAAGCACATAGAGTAACAACGTGTTGTATAGGAAAAACAAGATAATTTTGCAAGATGTGGGAAATTCTTCTCGTCCAGATTAAGTATTTGTAATACATTCGCGGTTGTCTTTACTCTGCAACACTGTATTTCCTTAAAATGTGGTATTTGCACATATTCTTCTGAGAGAAAACTACAGTGCATTCTCTGTGGAAGATACATGCTTAGACATACACCCAACTCCAAAGCACATAGAGTTACAACGTGTTGTTTAGGAAAAAACAAGATAATTTCGCACAATGCAGGATTATTCTCATCCAAATTAAGTATTTCTAAAACATTCATGGTTGTCTTTATTCTGCAACACTGTATTTCTGTAAAATGTGGTATTCGCACATATTCTTCAGACAGAGAATTGTACAGTGCATTCTTTGTGGAAGAAACAAGCTTAGACATACACGCAACACAAAAGCACATAGGGTTACAACGTGTTGATTAGGAAAAACAAGATAATTTCGCACAATGCGGGGTTTCTTCTAGTCCAGATTAAATACCTCTAATACATTCATGTTTGTCTTTACTCTGCAACACTGTATTTCCTTAAAATGTGGTATTCGCCCATATACTTTCCAGATAAAACTGTTCAGTGCATTCTCTGTGGAAGACACACTTAGACATACTTGCAACACCACAGTACAAAGATTTACATCTTGTTGTTTAGGAAAAACAAGATAATTTCTCAAAATGAGGGATTTCTTCTTGTCCACATTAAGTATTTCTGAAACATTCGTGGTTGTCTTTACTCTGCAACACTGTATTTCCTTAAAATGTGGTATTCGCACATATTCTTCCAAGAGAAAATTGTACAGTGCATTCCCTGTGGAAGATACAAGCTCAGACACACAACCAAAACTAAAGCACATAGAGTTACAACGTGTTGTTTAGTAAAAACAAGTTAATTTTGCAAGATGTGGGAATTCTTCTCGTCCAGATTAAGTGTTTCGAAAACATAAGTGGGTGTCTTTACTCTGCAACATTGTATTTCCTTAAAATATCATATTCGGCTATATACTTTCAAGATAAAACTGTTCAGTGCATTCTCTGTGGAAGATACAAGCTCAGACACACAACCAAAACTAAAGCACATAGAGTAACAACGTGTTGTATAGGAAAACAAGATAATTTTGCAAGATGTGGGAAATTCTTCTCGTCCAGATTAAGTATTTCTAATACATTCGTGTTTGTCTTTACTCTGCAACACTGTATTTCCTTTAAAGGTGGTATTTGCACATATTCTTTTGAGAGAAAACTGTACCGTGCATTCTTTGTGGAAGATACATGCTTAGACATACATGCAACACTAAAGCACCTAGATTTACAACTTGTTGTTTAGGAAAAAGAAGATAATATCGAAAAATAAGGGATTTCTTCTCATCCAGATTAAGCATTTCTAAAACATCATGGTTGTCTTTACACTGCAACACTGCATTTCTATAAATATGGTATTTGCACATATTCATCAGACATAAAATTGTACAGTGCATCTCTGTGGAAGATACACGCTTAGAAATACACGCAACAACAAAGCACATAGAGTTAAAATGTGTTGTTTAGGAAAAACAAGATAATTTCGCACAATGCTATATTTCTTCTCATCCAGATTAAGTATATCTAATTCATTCATAGTTGTCTTTACTGTACAACACTGTATTTCCTTAAAAAGTAGTATTCACACATATTCTTCTGAGAGACAATTGTACAGTGCATTCTCTGAGTAAGATACATGCTTAGACATACACACAACATCAAAACATATAGAATTACAAAGTATTGTTTAGGAAAAACAAGATAATTTTACAAAATGAGGGATTTCTTCTCGTCCAGATTAAGAATTTCTAAAACATTCATGTTTGTCTTTACTCTGCAAGCCTGTATTTCTTTACAATGTGGTATGCCCACATAGTCTTCCGAGAAAAATTGTAGAGTGCATTCTCTGTGGAAGATACATGCTTAGCCATACACTTAACACCAAAGCACATGGAGTTACAACGTGTTGTTTAGGAAAAACAAGATAATTTAGCACAATGCGGGATTTCTTTTCGTCCAGATTAAGTATTTCTAAAACATTTGTGGTTGTCTTTACTCTGCAACACTGTATTTCCTTAAAATGTGGTATTCACAAATATTCTTCCAAGAGAAAATTGTACAGTGCATTCTCTGTGGAAGATACAAACTCAGACACACAACCAAAACTAAAGCACACAGAGTTACAACGTGTTGTTTAGGAAAAACAAGATAAATTTGCAAGATGTGGGAATTCTTCTCGTCCAGATTAAGTATTTCTAAAACATTCGTGGTTGTCTTTACTCTGCAACACTGTATTTCCTTAAAATGTGGTATTTGCACATATTCTTCCAAGAGAAAATTGTACAGTGCATTCTCTGTGGAAGATACAAGCTCAGACACACAACCAAAACTAAAGCACATAGAGTTATAACGTGTTGTTTAGAAAAAAACAAGATAATTTTTCAAGATGTGGGAATTCTTATCATCCAGATTAAGTATTTCTAATACATTCGTGGTTGTCTTTACTATGCAATATTGTATTTCCTTAAAATATTGTATTCGACTATATACTTTCGAGATAAAACTGTTCAGTGCATTCTCTGTGGAAGATAAATTCTTAGACATACACGCAACGCCAAAGCAAATAGAGTTACCACATGTTGTTTAGTGAAACCACGATAATTTTGCACACTGAGGGATTTCATCATGCGCAATTAAGTATTTCTAATACATTCGTGTTTGTCTTTACTCTGCAACACTGTATTTCCTTAAAATGAGGTATTTGTACATATTCTTTTGAGAGACAACTGTACAGTGTATTCTCTGTGGAAGATACATTCTTAGACATACACGCAACACCAAAGCACCTAGATTTACTACTTGTCATTTAGGAAAAACAAGATAATTTTGAAAAATGAGGGATTTCTTCTCATCCAGTTAAGTATTTCTAAAACATCATGGTTGTCTTTACTCTGCAACACTGTATTTCTATGAATGTGGTATTTGCACATATTCATCAGACAGAAAACTGTACAGTGCATCTCTGTGGAAGATACATGCTTAGAAATACACGCAACACCAAAGCACATAGAGTTACAACGTGTTGTTAAGGAAAAACAAGATAATTTCGCACAATGCGATATTTCTTATCATCCAGATTAAGTATATCTAATTCATTCGTGGTTGTCTTTACTCTACAACACTGTATTTCTTTAAAAGTAGTATTCGCACATATTCTTCAGAGAGAAAATTGTACAGTGCATTCTCTTAGGAAGATACACGGTTAGACATACACGCAACATCAAAGCACATAGAGTTACAATGTATTCTTTAGGAAAAACAAGATAATTTTACAAAATGAGAGATTTCTTCCCGTCCAGATTAAGAATTTCTAAAACATTCATGTTTGTCTTTACTCTGCAACCCTGTATTTCCTTAAAATGTGGTATTCGCACATATCCTTCCAAGAAAAAAAATGTACAGTTCATTCTCTGTGGAAGATACACACTTAGACATACAGGCAATTCCAAAGCACATAGTGTTACAACGTGTGGTTTAGGAAAACAAGATAATTTCACAAAATGAGGGTTTTCTTCTTGTCCAGATTAAGTATTTCTCAAACATTCATGGATGTCTTTTTTCTGCAACCCTGTATTTCCTTAAAATATGGTATTCACACATATTATTCTGAGAGAAAACTGTACAGTGCATTTTATGTGGAAGATACATGCTTAGACATACACGCAACACCAAAGAACATAGAGTTACAATGTGTTCTTTAAGAAAAACAAGATAATTTCGCACAATGCGAGATTTCTTCTCGTCGCGATTAAGTCTTTCTAATACATTCATGGTTGTCTTTATTCTGCAACACTGTATTTCCTTAAAATGTAGTAATTACACATATAGTTCAGAAAGAAAACTGTACAGTGCATTCTCTGTGGAAGATAAATGCTTAGACATACACGCAACACCAGAGCACGTAGATTTACCACGTGTTGTTAAGGAAAAACAAGATAATTTTGCACACTGTGGGATTTTTTTAGTCACAATGAAGTATTTCTAATACATTCCTGTTTGTCTTTACTCTGCAACACTGTATTTCCTTAAAATGAGGTATTCGCACATAATCTTCAGAGAGAAAGATGTACAGTGCATTCTCTGTGGAAGATACACGCTTAGCCATATATGCACTACAGAAGCACATAGAGTTACAACGTGTTGTTTAAGAAAAACAAGACAACTTCGCAAAATGAAGGATTGTTTCTCGTCCAGATTACATATTTTTAAACATTCCTGGTTGTCTTTACTCTGCAACCCTGTATTTCCTTCATATGTGGTATTCACACATATCCTTCCAAGAAAAAATTGTACAGTGCATTCTATGTGGAAGATACACACTTAGACATACAAGCAACACAAAACAACATAGAGTTAAAACGTGTTTTTTAGGAAAACAAGATAATTTCACAAAATGAGGGTTTTCTTCTTGTCCAGATTACGTATTTCTAAAACATTCATGGTTGTCTTTCCTCTGCAACCCTGCATTTCCTTAAGATGTGGTATTCGCACATATTATTCCGAGAGAAAACTGTACAGTGCATTCTCTGTGGAAGATACATGCTTTTACATACACGCAACACAAAAGCACATAGAGTTACAAAGTGTTGATTAGGAAAAACAAGATAATTTCGCACAATGCGGGATTTCTTCTCATCGCGATTAAGTATTTCTAATACATTCGTGGTTTCCTTTATTCTGCATCACTGTCTTTCCTTAAAATTTCAGATTCGAACATATTGTTCAGAAAGAAAACTGTATAGTGCATACTCTGTGGAAGATACACGCTTAGACATAGAGGCAACACAAAAGCACATAGAGTTACAACGTGTTGATTAGGAAAAACAAGATAATTTCGCACAATGCGGGGTTTCTTGTAGTCCAGATTAAGTGCTTCTAATACATTCGTGGTTGTCTTTACTCTGCAACACTGTATTTCCTTAAAATGTGGTATTCGCCCATATACTTTCCAGATAAAACTCATCAGTGCATTCTCTGTGGAAGACAAGCTTAGACATACTTGCAACACCACAGTACATAGATTTACATCTTGTTGTTTAGGAAAAACAAGATAATTTCTCAAAATGAGGGATTTCTTCTCATCCAGATTAAGTATTTCTAAAACATTCGTGGTTGTCTTTACTCTGCAACACTATATTTCCTTAAAATGTGGTATTCGCACATATTCTTCCAAGAGAAAATTGCACAGTGAGTTCTCTGTGGAAGATACAAGCTCAGACACACCCAAAACTAAAGCACATAGAGTTGCAATGTGTTGTTTAGGAAAAACAAGATAATTTTGCAAGATGTGGGAATTCTTCTCGTCCAGATTAAGTATTTCTAATACATTCGTGGTTGTCTTTACTATGCAACATGGTATTTCCTTAAAATATTGTATTCGCCTATATATTTTCGAGATAAAACTGTTCAGTGGAAGATAAATTCTTAGGCATACACGCAACACCAAAGCAAATAGAGTTACCACATGTTGTTTAGGAAAAACATGATAATTTTGCACACTGAAGGATTTCATCATGCGCTATTAAGTATTTCTAATACATTCATGTTTGTCTTTATTCTGCAACACTGTATTTCCTTAAAATGTGGTATTTGCATATATTCTTTTGAGAGAAAATGGTACAGTGCATTCTCTGTGGAAGATACATGCTTAGGCATACACGCAACACCAAAGCACATAGGGTTACAACGTGTTGTTTAGGAAAAACAAGATAATTTCAAAAAATGAGGGATTTCTTCTCGTCCAGATTAAGTATTTCTAAAACATTCATGGTTGTCTTTACTATGCAACACTGTATTTCCTCAAAATATCGTATTCGCCCATATACTTTCGAGATAAAATTGTACAGTGCATTCTCTGTGGAAGATACACGCTTAGACATACACGCAACACCATTGCAAATAGAGTTACCACATGGTGTTTAGGAAAAACACGATAATTTCACACATTGCAGGATTTCTTCTAGTCGCAATTAAGTATTTCTAATACATTCGTGTTTGTCTTCAATCTGCAACACTGTATTGACATAAAATGAGGTCTTTACACATATTCTTCTGAGAGAAAACTGTACAGTGCACTCACTGTGGAAGATAAATGCTTAGACATACACGGAACACCAAAGCACATAGAGTTACAATGTGTTGTTTAGAAAAAACAAGATAATTTCGAAAAATGAGGGATTTCTTCTCGTCCAGATTAAGTATTTCTAAAACATTCATGGTTGTCTTTACTCTGCAACACTGTATTTCTATAAATGTGGTATTTGCACATATTCTTCAGAAAAAATTGCACAGTGCATTCTCTGTGGAAGATACACGCTCAGACATACAGGCAACACCAAAGCACATAGAGTTACAACATGTTGTTTAGGAAAAACAAGATAATTTCGCACAGTGCGGGATTTCTTCCCATGCAGATTAAGTACTTCTAATACAATCGTGGTTCTCTTTACTGTGCAACACTGTTTTTCCTTTAATAGTGGTATTCGCACATATAATTTCGAGAGAAAACTGTACAGTGCATTCTCTGTGGAAAATACATGCTTAGACATACATGCAACACCAAAGCACTTAGAGTTACAACGTGTTGTTTAGGAAAAACAAGATAATTTCTCAAAAAGAGGGATTTCTTTTCATCCACATTAAGTATATCTAAAACATTCGTGGTTGTCATTACTCTGCAACTCTGTATTTCCTTAAAATGTGGTTTTCGCACATATTCCTCCGAGAGAAAATTGTACAGTGCATTCTCTGTGGAAATTACAAGTTTAGACACACAAGCAAAACAAAAGCCCATAGAGTTACAATGTGTTGTTTAGAAAAAACAAGATAATTTCTCACGATGCAGGAATTCTTCTCGTCCAGATTAAATATTTCTAATACATTCGTGGTTGTCTGTAATCTGCAACATTGTATTTCCTTAAAATATTGCATTTGCCCATATACTTTGGAGATAAATCTATACAGTGCTACAGTGCATTCTCTGTGAAGATACACGCTTAGATATACACGCAACACCAAAGCACATAGAGTTACCACATGTTGTTTAGGAAAAACACGATATTTTTGCACACTGCGGGATTTCATCTATTTGCGATGAAGTATTTCTAATACATTCGTGTTTGTCTTTACTCTGCAACCTTGTATTTCCTTAAAATGTGTTATTTGCAGATATACTTTCGAGATAAAATTGTACAGTGCATTCTCTGTGGAAGATACATGCTTAGACATACACGCAACACCAAAGCACATAGAGTTACCACGTGTTGTTTAGGAAAAACAAGATAAATTGGCAAAATGAGTGATTTCTTCTCATCCAGATTAAGTATTTCTAAAACATTTGTGGTTGTTTTTACTCTGCAACCTTTTTTTCCTTAAAATGTGTTATTAGCACATAGTCTTCTGAGAGAAAACTGTACAGTGCATACTCTGTGGAAGACACATGCTTAGACATACACACAACCCCAAAGCACATAGAGTTACAACGTGTTGTTTAGGAAAAACAAGATAATTTTGAAAAATGAGGGATTTCTTCTCGGCCAGATTAAGTATTTCTAAAACATTCATGGTTGTCTTTACTATGCAACACTGTACTTCCTTAAAATAGCTTATTCGCCCATATACTTTCGAAATAAAACTGTACAGTGCATTCTCTGGGGAAGATACATGCTTAGACATACACGTAACACCAAGGCAAATAAAATTACCACATGATGTTTAGGAAAAACACGATAATTTCGCACACTGCGGGATTTCTTCTAGTCACAATTAAGTATTTCTAATACATTCGTTTTTGTCTTTAATCTGCAACACTGTATTTCCTTAAAATGTGGTATTTGCATATATTCTTTTGACAGAAAATGTACAGTGTATTCTCTGTGGAAGATACATGCTTAGACATACACGCAACACCAAAGCACATAGAGTTACCACGGGTTGCTTAGGAAAAACAAGATAATTTCGCAAAATGAGGGATATTTTTCTCGTCCGGATTAAGTATTTCTAAATCATTCGTGGTGGTTTTTACTCTGCAACCCTTTTTTCCTTAAAATGTGTAATTCGCACATAGTCTTCTGAGAGAAAACTGTACAGTGCATACTCTGTGGAAGATACATGCTTAGACATACACGCATCACCAAAACACATAGAGGTACAACGTGTTGTTTAGGAAAAACAAGATAATTTCGAAAAATTAGGGATTTCTTCTCGTCCAGATTAGGTATTTCTAAAACATTCATGGTTGTCTTCAATCTGCAACACTGTATTTCTATAAATGTGGTATTTGAACATATATTTCAGACAGAAAATTGTACAGTGCATTCTCTGTGGAAGATATACACTTAGACGCAACACCAAAGCACATAGAGTTGGAACGTGTTGTTTAGGAAAACAAGATAATTTCGCAAAATGAGGGTTTTCTTTTTGTCCAGATTAAGTATTTCCAAAACATTCATGGTTGTCTTTTTTCTGCAACCCTGTATTTTCTTAAAATATGGTATTCGCACATATAATTCCGAAAGAAAAATTTACAGTGCATACTCTGTGGAAGATACATGCTTAAACATACATGTAACACTAAAGCGCATAGAGTTAGAATGTGTTGTTAGGAAAAACAAGATAATTTTGAAAAATGAAGGATTTCTTCTCGGCCAGATTAAGCATTTCGAAAACATTCATGGTTGTCTTTACTATGCAACACTGTATTTCCTTAAAATAGCTTATTCGCCCATATACTTTCGGGATAAAACTGTTCAGAGCATTCTCTGGGGAAGATACACGCTTAGACATACATGCAACACCAAGGCAAATAAAGTTACCACATGATGTTTAGGAAAAACACGATAATTTCGCACACTGCGGGATTTCTTCTAGTCACAATTAAGTATTTCTAATACATTCGTGTTTGTCTTTAATCTGCAACACTGTATTTCCTTATAATGTGTTATTTGCACATATTCTTCTGACAGAAAATGTACAGTGCATTCTCTATGTAAGATACCTGCTTAGACATACACGCAAAACCAAAGCACATAGAGTTACAACATGTTGTTTAGAAAAACCAAGATAATTTTGAAAATGAGGGATTTCTTCTTCCAGATTAATTATTCCTACAACATTCATGGTTGCTTTATTCTGCAACACTGAATTTCTATAAATGTAGTATTCGCACATATTCTTCAGACAGAAAATTGTACAGTGCATTCTCTTTGGAAGATACACGCTTAGAAATACATGCAACACCAAAAGCACATAGAGTTAAAACGTGTTATTTAGGAAAACCAAGATAATTTCGCACAATGCAGGATTTCTTCTCGTCCAGATTAAGTACTTCTAATACAGTCGTGGTTGTCTTTACTCTGCTACACTGTATTTCCTTAAACAGTGCTATTCACACATATAATTTCAAGAGAAAACTGTAAAGTGCCTTCTCTGTGGAAGACACACGCTTAGACATACATGCAACACCAAAGCACTTAGAGGTACAACTTGTTGTTTAGGAAAAACAAGATAATTTCTCAAAATGAGGGATTACTTTTCATCCACATTAAGTATATCTAAAACATTCGTGGTTGTCATTACTCTGCAACTCTGAATTTCCTTAAAATGTGGTTTTCGCACATATTCCTCCGAGAGAAAATTGTACAGTGCATTCTCTGTGGAAAATACAAGCTTAGACACACAAGCAAAACCAAAGCAAAAGATTTACACTGTGTTGTTTAGGAAAAACAAGATAATTTCGCACGATGCGGGATTCTTCTCGTCCAGATAAAGTATTTCTAATACATTCGTGGTTGTCTGTACTCTTCCACACTGTATTTCCTTAAAATATCGTATTTGCCCATATACTTTCGAAATAAAATTATACAGTGCTACACTGAATTCTCTGTGTTGATACATGCTTAGATAAACACGCAACACCAAAGCACATAGTGTTACCACGTGTTGTTTAGGAAAAACATGATAATTTTGCACACTGTGAGATTTCTTCTAGTTGCAATGAAGTATTTCTAATACATTCGTGTTTGTCTTTACTCTGCAACACTGAATTTCTTTAAACAGTGGTATTCGCACATATAATTTCGAGAGAAAACTGTACAGTGCAATCTCTGTGGAAGATACACGCTTAGAAATACATGCAACACCACAGTGCATAGGGTTACAATGTGTTCTTTAGGAAAAACAAGATAATTTCTCAAAATGAGGGATTTCTTCTCGTCCACATTAAGTATTTCTAAAACATTAGTGGTTTTCATTATTCTGCAACTCTGTATTTCCTTAAAATATGGTATTCACACATATTCTTCTGAGAGAAAATTGTACAGTGCATTCTCTGAGGAAGATACAAGCTTAGACACACAAGCAAAATCAAAGCACATAGAGTTACAACGTGTTGTTTAGAAAAAACAAGATAATTTCGCACGATGAAGGAATTCTTCTCGTCCAGATTAAGGATTTCTAATTCATTGAAGTTTGTCTTTATTCTGCAACACTGTATTTCCTTAAAATATCGTATTCGCCCATATACTTTTAGAATAAAACTGAACAGTGCTATATTGCATTCTCTGTATAGATACACGCTTAGATATATATACACGCAACACAAAAGCACATAGAGTTTCCATGTGTTGTTTAGGAAAAACATGATAATTTTGCACACTCCGGGATTTCTCCTAGTTGCAATGAAGTATTTCTAATACATTTGTGTTTGTCTTTACTCTGAAACCTTGTATTTCCTTAAAATGTGTTATTTGCAGATATACTTTCGAGAAAAAACTGTACAGTGCATTCTCTGTGGAAGATACAGGCTTAGATATACACGCAACACCAAAGTACATAGAGTTACCACGGGTTGTTTAGGAAAAAACAAGATAATTTTGCAAAATGAGGGATTTCTTCTCGTCCAGATTAAGTATTTCTAAATCATTCGTAGTTGTTTTTACTCTGCAACCCTTTTTTCCTTAAAATGTGTTATTCGTACATAGTCTTCTGAGAGAAAACTGTACAGTGCATACTCTGTGGAAGATACATGCTTAGACATACACACAACCCCAAAGCACATAGAGTTACAACGTGTTGTTTAGGAAAAACAAGATAATTTCAAAAAATGAGGGATTTCTTCTCGTCCAGATTAAGTATTTCTAAAACATTCATGGTTGTCTTCAATCTGCAACACTGTATTTCTATAAATGTGGTATTTGAACATATTCTTCAGACAGAAAATTGTACAGTGCATTCTCTGTGGAAGATATACACTTAGACATACACGCAACACCAAAGCACATAGAGTTGGAACATGTTGTTTAAGAAAACAAGATAATTTCGAAAAATGAGGGTTTTCTTTTTGTCCAGATTAAGTATTTCCAAAACATTCGTGGTTGTCTTTTCTCTGCAACCCTGTACTTCCTTAAAATATGGTATTCCCACATATAATTCCGAGAGAAAAATTTACAGTGCATACTCTGTGGAAGATACATGCTTAGACATACATGCAACAGCAAAGCACATAGAGTTACATCGTGTTGTTTAGGAAAAACAAGATATTTTTGAAAATGCGGGATTTCTTCTCGTCGCGATTAAGTATTTCTAATACATTTGTGGTTGTCTTTATTCTGCAATACTGTATTTCCTTAAAATGTGGTATTCTCACGTATAGTTCAGAAAGAAAACTGTACAGTGCATGTTCTGTGGAAGATACACGCTTAGACATACATACAACACCAATGCACATATAGTTACAAAGTGTGGTATAGGAAAAACAAGATAATTTCGCACAAGGCGGGATTTCTTCTCTTCCAGATTAAGTACTTCTAATACATCCGTGGTTATCTTTAGTCTGCAACACTGTATTTCCTTAAAATGTGTTATTCGCATATATGATTTCAATGCAAAACTGTACAGTTCATTCTCTGAGGAAGATACACGCTTAGACATACATGCAACACCAAAGCACATAGAGTTACAATGTATTCTTTAGAAAAAGGAAGATAATTTTGCAAAATGAAGGATTTCTTCTCGTCCAGATTAACAATTTCTAAAACATTCATGTTTGTCTTTACTCTGTAACCCTGTATTTCTTTAAAATGTGGTATGCCCACATATTCTTCTGTGAAAAATTGTAAAGTGCATTCTCTGTGGAAGATATACACTTAGGCATACATGCAACACCAAAGCACAGAGAGTTACAACCTGTTGTTCAGGAAAACAAGATAATTTCGCGCAATGCCCAATTTCTTTCATCCACATTAAGTATTTCTAATAAATTCGTGGTTGTCTTTACTCTGCAATACAGTATTTCCTTAAAATATGGTATTCTCACAAATACTCTCAAGAAAAAACTGTACAGTGCATTCTGTTTGGAAGATACCCACTTAGATATTCATGCAACACCAAAGCACACAGAGTTACAACGTGTTGTTTAGGAAAAACAAGATAATTTTGCACATTGGGTAATTTCTTGTGATCACGATTAAGTGTTTCTAAAACATTCGTGGTTGTCTTTAATCTGCAACACTGTATTTCCTTAAAATGTGGTATTCACACATATTCTTCCGAGAGTAAAATGTAAGGTGCACTCTCTATGGAAGATTTAAGCATAGATATACATTCAACACCAAAACACATAGTGTTACAACGTGCTGTTTAGGAAAGACAAGATAATTTGGAACAATGAGGGATTTCTTCTTGTTCAGATTAAGTATTTCTAAAACATTCATGGTTGTCTTTACCCTGCAATAATGTAATTCCTTAAATTGTGGTCTTCGCACATATTCTTCTGATAGAAATTTGTACAGTGCATTCTATGTGGAAGATACACGCTTAGACATTCACGCAAGACAAAAGCACATAGAGTTACAACGTGTTGTCTATGAAAAACAAGATAATGTCGCACAATGACAGATTTCTTCTTGTTCAGAGTAAGTATTTCTAAGATATTCTTGGTTACTTAATTCTGCAACCCAGTCCTTCCTTAAAATGTGGTATTCGCACATATTCTTCAGAGAGAAAATTGTACAGTGCATTCTCTGTGGAAGATACACACTTTGACATACAAGAAACACCAAAGCACATAGAGTTACAACGTGTTGTTTAGGAAAGACAAGATATTTTCGCACAATGTGGGATTTCTTCTCATCCAGATTAAGTATTTCTAAATCATTCGTGGTTGTCTTTTCTCTGCAACCCTGTATTTCTTTAATACGTGGTATTCGCACATATTATTCCAAGAAAAAAATGTACAGTGCATTCTCTGTGGAAGATACATGCTTAGACATACATGCAACAGCAAAGTACATAGAAGTACAACGTCTTGTTTAGGAAAAACAAGATAATTTTGCACAATACGGGATTTCTTTTGGTCACGATTAAGTATTTCTAATACATTTGTGGTTGTCTGTAATCTGCAACACTGTATTTCCTTAAAATGTGGTATTCGCACATATACTTCAGAAAGAAAACTGTACAGTGCATTGTCTGTGGAAGATACACGCTTTGACATACACGCTACACCAAAGCACATAGTGTGACAACGTGTTGTTTCAGAAAAACAAGATAATTTGGCACAATGTGGGATTTCTTCTAGTCCAGATTAAGTACTACTAATACATTCGCGCTTGTCTTTTCTCTGCAACACTGTATTTCCTTAAACAGTGGTATTTGCATATATAATTTTGAGAGAAAAATGTACAGTGCATTCTCTGTGGAAGATACACACTTAGACATACATGCAACACAAAAGCACATAGAGTTACAACGTGTTGTTTAGGAAAAACAAGATAATTTATCAAAATGAGGGATTTCCTCTCGTCCACAATAATTTTTTCTAAAACATTCATGGTTGTCGTTACTCTGAAACTCCGTATTTCCTTAAAATGTTGTATTAGCACATATTTTTCCTAGAAATAATGTACAGTGCATTCTCTGTGGAAGATACACACTTAGAAATACACGCAACACCAAAGCACATAGAGTTGCAATATGTTGTTTAGGAAAAACAAGATAATTTCGTACAATGCAGGATTTCTTCTCGTCCAGATTAAGTACTTTTAATACATTCCTGGTTGTCTTTACTCTGCAACACTGTATTTCCTTAAACAGTGGTATTCACACATATAATTTCGATAGAAAAATATACAGTGCATTCTCTGTGGAAGATACACGCTTAGACATACATGCAACACCAAAGCACTTAGAGTTACAACGTGTTGTTCAGGAAAAACAAGATAATTTCACAAAATGAGGGATTTCTTCTCATTCACATTAAGTATTTCTAAAATATTCGTGGTTGTCATTACTCTGCAACTCTATATTTCCTTAAAATGTGGTTTTCGCACATATAATTTTGAGAGAAAACTGTACAGTGTATTCTCTGTGGAAGATACACACTTTGACATACAAGCAACACCAAAGCACATAGAGTTACAATGTGTTGTTTAGGAAAAACAAGATATTTTCGCACAATGTGGGATTTCTTCTCATCCAGATTAAGTATTTCTAAATCATTCGTGGTTGTCTTTTCTCTGCAACCCTGTATTTCTTTAATACGTGGTATTCGCACATATTATTCCAAGAAAAAACTGTACAGTGCATTCTCTGTGGAAGATACATGCTTAGACATACATGCAACAGCAAAGTACATAGAAGTACAACGTCTTGTTTAGGAAAAACAAAATAATTTTGCACAATACGGGATTTCTTTTGGTCACGATTAAGTATTTCTAATACATTTGTGGTTGTCTGTAATCTGCAACACTGCATTTCCTTAAAATGTGGTATTCGCACATATACTTCAGAAAGAAAACTGTACAGTGCATTGTTCTGTGGAAGATACACGCTTTGACATACACGCTACACCAAAGCACATAGTGTGACAACGTGTTGTTTCAGAAAAACAAGATAATTTGGCACAATGTGGGATTTCTTCTAGTCCAGATTAAATCCTTCTAATACATTCGCGCTTGTCTTTTCTCTGCAACACTGTATTTCCTTAAACAGTGGTATTTGCATATATAATTTTGAGAGAAAATGTACAGTGCATTCTCTGTGGAAGATACACGCTTAGACATACATGCAACACAAAAGCACATAGAGTTACAACGTGTTGTTTAGGAAAAACAAAATAATTTATCAAAATGAGGGATTTCCTCTCGTCCACAATAATTTTTTCTAAAACATTCATGGTTGTCATTACTCTGAAACTCCGTATTTCCTTAAAATGTTGTATTAGCACATATTTTTCCTAGAAATAATGTACAGTGCATTCTCTGTGGAAGATACACACTTAGAAATACACGCACCACCAAAGCACATAGAGTTGCAATATGTTGTTTAGGAAAAACAAGATAATTTCGTACAATGCAGGATTTCTTCTCGTCCAGATTAAGTACTTTTAATACATTCCTGGTTGTCTTTACTCTGCAACACTGTATTTCCTTAAACAGTGGTATTCACACATATAATTTCGATAGAAAAATATACAGTGTATTCTCTGTGGAAGATACACGCTTAGACATACATGCAACACCAAAGCACTTAGAGTTACAACGTGTTGTTCAGGAAAAACAAGATAATTTCTCAAAATGAGGGATTTCTTCTCATTCACATTAAGTATTTCTAAAACATTCGTGGTTGTCATTACTCTGCAACTCTATATTTCCTTAAAATGTGGTTTTCGCACATATAATTTTGAGAGAAAACTGTACAGTGCATTCTCTGTGGAAGATACACGCTTTGACATACATGAAACACCAAAATACATAGAGTTACAACGTGTTCTTTAGGAAAAACAAGATAATTCCTCAAAATGAGGGATTTCTTCTCGTCCACATTAAGTATTTCTAAAACATTCATGGTTCTCATTACTCTGCAACTCTCTATTTTCTTAAAAGGTGGTATTCACACATATTCTTCCGACAGAAATTTGTATAGTGCATTCTCTGTGGAAGATACACGCTTAGAAATACACGCAACACCAAAGAACATAGAGTTACAACGTGTTCTTTAGAAAAACAGGATAATTTCCCACAATGCGGGATTTCTTCTCGTCCACTGTGGGATTTCTTATAGTTGCAATGAAGTGTTTCGAATACATTTGTGTTTGTTTTTATTCTGCAACCTTGTATTTCCTTAAAATTTGTTATTTGCACATATTCTTCTGAGAGAAAATTGTACAGTGCATTCTCTGTGGAAGATACATGCTTAGACATACACGCAACACCAAAGCACATAGGGTTACAACGTGTTGTTTAGGAAAAACAAGATAATTTCAAAAAATGAGGGATTTCTTCTCGTCCAGATTAAGTATTTCTTTTTTTTTTATTCGATAAAATTTATTTACATTTCAAATGATTTCCCCTTTTCTAGCCTCCCACTTCCCGAAAGTCCCTTAGGTCCCCTTCTCTTTCCCTGTCCTCCCACCCACCCCTTCCCACTTCCCCATTCTGGTTTTGCCGAATACTGTTTCACTGAGTCTTTCCAGAACCAGGGGCCACTCCTCCTTTCTCCTTGTACCTCACTTGATGTGTGGATTATGTTTTGGGTACTCCAGTTTTCTAGGTTAATAACCACTTATTAGTGAGTGCATACCATGATTCACCTTTTGGGTCTGGGTTACCTCACTTAGTATGATGTTCTCTAGCTCCATCCACTTGCCTAAGAATTTCATGAATTCATTGTTTCTAATGGCTGAATAGTACTCCATTGTGTAGATATACCACATTTTTTGTATCCACTATTCTGTTGAGGGATACCTGGGTTCTTTCCAGCATCTGGCAATTATAAATAGGGCTGCTATGAACATAGTAGAACATGTATCCTTATTACATGGTGGGGAATCCTCTGGATATATGCCCAGGAGTGGTATAGCAGGATCGTCTGGAAGTGAGGTGCCCATTTTTCGGAGGAACGGCCAGACTGATTTCCAGAGTGGTTGTACCAATTTGCAGCCCCACCAGCAGTGGAGGAGTGTTCCTCTTTCTCTACACCCTCTCCAACACCTGCTGTCTCCTGAATTTTTAATCTTAGCCATTCTGACTGGTGTAAGATGAAATCTCAGGGTTGTTTTAATTTGCATTTCCCTAATGACTAATGAAGTTGAGCATTTTTTAACATGCTTCTCTGCCATCCGAAGTTCTTCAGGTGAGAATTCTTTGTTTAACTCTGTACACCATTTTTTAATAGGGTTATTCGGTTTTCTGGAGTCTAACTTCTTGAGTTCTTTATATATATTGGATATTAGCCCTCTATCTGATGTAGGATTGGTGAAGATCTTTTCCCAATTTGTTGGTTGCCAATTTGTCCTCTTGATGGTGTCCTTTGCCTTACAGAAACTTTGTAATTTTATGAGGTCCCATTTGTCAATTCTTGCTCTTAGAGCATACGCTATTGGTGTTCTGTTCAGAAACTTTCTCCCTGTACTGATGTCCTCATGGGTCTTCCCCAGTTTCTATTCTATTAGCTTCAGAGTGTCTGGCTTTATGTGGAGGTCCTTGATCCATTTGGATTTGAGCTTAGTACAAGGAGACAAGGATGGATCAATTCGCATTCTTCTGCATGCTGCCCTCCAGTTGAACCAGCACCATTTGTTGAAAAGGCTATTTTTTTTCCATTGGATGTTTTCAGCCTCTTTGTCGAGGATCAAGTGGCCATAGGTGTGTGGGTTCATTTCTGGATCTTCAATCCTGTTCCATTGATCTGCCTGCCTGTCACTGTACCAATACCATGCAGTTTTTAACACTATTGCTCTGTAGTATTGCTTGAGGTCAGGGATACTGATTCCCCCAGATTTTCTTTTGTTGCTGAGAATAGTTCTAGCTATCCTGGGTTTTTTGTTGTTCCAGATGAATTTGATAATTGCTCTTTCTAACTCTGTGAAGAATTGAGTTGGGATTTTGATGGGTATTGCATTGAATCTGTATAGTGCTTTTGGCAAAATGGCCATTTTAACTATATTGATTCTACCGATCCATGAGCATGGGAGGTTTTCCCATTTTTTGAGGTCTTCTTCCATTTCCTTCTTCAGAGTCTTGAAGTTCTTGTCATACAGATCTTTCACATGTTTGGTAAGAGTCACCCCAAGATACTTTATACTGTTTGTGGCTATTGTGAAGGGGGTCATTTCCCTAATTTCTTTCTCAGCCTGCTTATCCTTTGAGTATAGGAAGGCCACTGATTTGCTTGTGTTGATTTTATAACCTGCCACTTTGCTGAAGTTGTTTATCATCTGTAGGAGCTCTCTAGTGGAGTTTTTTGGGACACTTAGGTATACTATCATGTCGTCTGCAAATAATGAAAGTTTGACTTCTTCCTTTCCAATTTGTATCCCTTTGACCTCCTTATGTTGTCTAATTGCCTGAGCTAGTACCTCAAGTACAATATTGAAAAGATAAGGAGAAAGGGGGCAGCCTTGTCTGGTCCCTGATTTCAGTGGGATTGCTTCAAGTTTCTCTCCATTTAGTTTGATGCTGGCTATCGGTTTGCTGTATATTGCTTTTACTTTGTTTAGGTATGGGCTTTGAATTCCTGTTCTCTCCAACACTTTAAGCATGAAAGGATGCTGAATTTTGTCAAATGCTTTTTCAGCATCCAATGAAATGACCATGTGGTTTTGTTCTTTGAGTTTGTTTATATAGTGGATTGCATTGATGGATTTCCGTATATTGAACCAACCCTGCATTCCCGGGATAAAGCCTACTTGATCATGGTGGATGATCGTTTTGATGTGTTCTTGGATTCGGTTGGCAAGAATTTTATTGAGTATTTTTGCATCGATGTTCATAAGGGAAATTGGTCTGAAGTTCTCTTTCTTTGTTGGATCTTTGCTGGGTATAGTAGTCTTGGCTGACATTTGTGTTCTCTTAGAGTCTGCATGAGATCTGCCCAGGATCTTGTAGCTTTCATGGTCTCTGGTGAGAAGTCTGGTGTGATTCTGATAGGCCTTCCTTTATATGTTACTTGGCCTTTCTTTCTTACTGCCTTTAATATTCTGTCTTTGTTTAGAGCATTTGGGGTTTTGATTATTATGTGACGGGAGGTATTTCTGCTCAGGTCCAGTCTGTTTGGAGTTCTGTAGGCTTCTTGTATATTCATAGGCATCTCTCTCTTTAAGTTAGGAAAGTTTTCTTCCATAATTTTGTTGAAGATATTTGCTGGCCCTTTCTGTTGTAAATCTTCACTCTCATCTATACCTATAATCCTTAGGTTTGGTCTTCTCATTGTATCCTGGATTTCCTGGATGTTCTGGGATACAAGCTTTTTGTATTTTGCATTTTCTTTGACAGTTGAGTCAATGGTTTCTATAGTATCTTCGGCATCTGAGATTCTTTCTTCCATCTCTTGTATTCTGTTGTTTATATTTGCATCTATGGCCCCTGATTTCTTCTCAAGGTTTTCTATCTCCAAAGTTGTCTCCCTTTGTGATTTCTTAGTTGTTTCTACTTCTGTTTTTAGGTCCAGGATGGTTTTGCTCATTTCCATCATTTGTTTGTCTGTGTTTTCCTGTAATTCTTTAAGAGATTTTTGTATTTCCTCTTTCATGACTTCTGCCTGTTGACTCAAGTTCTCCTGCATTTCTTTAAGTTTTTTTTTGCCTTTCTTCTTTATTGGCTTCTATCTCTTGGGCCTTATTCTCCTGCATTTCTTTAAGTGTTTTTTGTGTTTCCATTATACGGGTTTCTAGCTTATTCATGTTCCTCTGCATTTCTTTAAGAGATTCATTCATGTCCTTTTTGTGTTCTTCTAGCAGCATCATGAACAGTGATTTTAAATCCAAATCTTGTTTCTCTGGTGTGTTGGCATAACCAGGACTTGCTGATGTTGGAGAGTTTGGTTCAGATGCTGCTATATTGCCTAGATTTCTCTTAGTAGCGTTCCTGCGTTTGCCCTTTGCCATCTTGTTCTCTGGAGCTAATTGGTCTTGTCTCTGGCTGGTGTTTCAGCCTCCTGAGAGGCTCTAGGGTTATTTCTGCAACACTGGAGGGCAGGGTTTTCCCTTTTACAGATTGCTGATGTGCTTTCCTCCTCTTGGGTGCCCTTGCAGCCCTAGTGTTCTTTGCCCCAGATTGTGTCTGTGAACCAGATGGTGCCCGTTTGCTCCTTCAGGGAGCGCTGAGGCTGTATGCTGCAGGGACCTTTTCTGTGTGCTGATCTCTCTTCTGGGCAGCAGGACTCCCAACCGGGTTGGTGCACACAAGGCTAGCCTAGCTGCTCAGGCCCTGAGTCTAGGCAAAAGCCTGGCAGGCCAATGTCAGAGCAAAGTTCCCCTCAGCTGTGAGTGTTAATTGGGTCTGTCAGGTGGCTAGGATGGTGGCGTGGGCGTGCTCCCTGAGAGTGCTGGGAGAGTCTGCTGGGCTAACGACCTCCTGGCCAGGTCAGCACACAGATGGCCTACTAAGCAGCCCAGGGCCTGGGGGCAGTCCAGGGCCTGACCGTCTGAGACCCCTGCTATGTCCGCCTCGGGCTATGCCTGTTAGTTGGTTTGGTTTTGCCTGCTAGGTCTCTCTGGCTTCCCATAGGCAAAATGGCAGTGGTGCGCAAACCGGCACAGATAAACAACCTCCTGGCCGGGTCAGCACACAGATGGCCCACCGAGTAGCCCAGGGCCTGGGGACAGTCCAGGGCCTGACCGTCTGAGACCCCTGCTATGTCCGCCTCGGGCTATGCCTGTTAGCGGGTTTGGTTTTGTCTGCTAGTCTCTCTGGCTTCCCATAGGCAAAATGGCGGCGGAGTGCGCCGGCCCGGGGCAAACAAACTCCTGGCTGGGTCGGCACACAGATGGCCCCCGAGCAGCCCAGGACCTGGGGGCAGTCCAGGGCCTGACCGTCTGAGACCCCTGCTATGTCCGCCTCGGGCTATGCCTGTTAGCCGGTTTGGTTTTGCCTGCTAGGTCTCTCTGGCTTCCCTTAGGCAAAATGGCGGTGGTGCGCCCGCTGGCCGGGGGGGGAGGGGGAACCTCCTGGCCGGGTTTGCACCCCGGTGGCCCCCCGATCAGCCCAGGGCCTCGGTGCAGGCCAACGCCCGTCGGGCTTAGACCCCCGCGATGTTGGTCTCGGGTTATATTTGCGTACCTCAGTCTGATTTCTCTGGCGACCGAGAACCAATATGGAGGCCTCGTAACTGACTGGCGGGAGGCAGAATTCTGATGTGGCTTCTGTGTAGTGAAAGGCGCCGTAAATCCTCCGCTGCTCGCAGCCTGGTGGGCAGCGATGGCCAGTAGTCGTGGGCGCAGGGTCTGCCTGGACCCCGTCCGCTTGGTTCTACTACTGATGGCCCTTCCTCTGGACCAGCCGCTGCTGCTGCTGCTGCTGCTGCTCCTTTTGGTATTTCATATTGGGATCACAGATAACTTCTGGTTCAAAGTTCAATGTACTATAATGGTGGGAGAATAGGAGCCTTTCCAAGAGTCCTTCTTAGAACATAGGGTAACAAATGAATAAAGACAGCTAAACTAAAATAAGAAATGTTGGAGTGTCACAGGACATAAGATCAGTAGAGCATGTGGGAAAGGATCCTTCCACTCACCATCTGCACCCTGGAGCTGGGTCATTTCATTGTCCTCTGAGCACAACCTGCCAAGAGAGAGCTGGGATCCCAGCAGTGCTGTCACTTCTGTGTCACTTTTCCTCCAAGAACTGTCCAGAGAGGGACGAGGAGCTCATTTCATGGTTGTAGAAAGATAGCAAGAAGCTGCCATGCATGACTGAGATCGTGAACTCAACACTTCCAGTGACTCCATCATGGAACTGTAAACCTTCAAAATGTAAGAAAAGCATGTATCTTACAAACCCTATTTAAGTAATGACATGTTATTATATAAATGACACCTACTTTGTCTGAAAATGGTGTAGGTGCTTTAGTTCATTTTTGTGGCTCTCACTGCCAACTTGGTACATCCTTCCGGACCCCTGTAGCCTAAGTTTCTTATAGACAATGTACTATGAGAACTTTCTTTTTCATAGATCAGGAAAGCTTTATGTTTCTAAAGAATAATGTGGCCACATTTAATATTAATTTAATGTAATGTAAAAATTTTAATAAGTACCATTATTTTTATTTCTTACATGTTTACCTTGTTCTGTTTTGTATTTGTTTACATTATATCTTGTTTTACTTCTCTTTTGTGTTGGTGTTAATAGACCAAATTTTATGTAATTTAATGATGTATCCTCAATTAAAATATCATGTATATTCTAAAAAATTATTAAAGGTAAATCTATCAGAATTACACTAGACTTCTCACCAGAGACTATGAAAGCTAGAAGGTCCAGAGCTGATCTCATTCTGACCCTAAGAGAACACAAATGACAGCCTAGACTACTATACCCAGCAAAACTCTCAATTACCATAGATGAAGAAATTACGGTATTCCATGACAAAACCAAATTTACACAATATCATTTACCAAATCCAGTCCTTCAAAGGATAATTAATAGAAAACTCCAACACAACGATGGAAAAAAGCAACAATGTAATCTCCTATTAAGAAACCAAACGATGGAAGCCACATAAACATAACTCCACTTTTAACAAGAACAATACCAGGAAACAACAATCTCTTTTCCTTTTCTCTTAATATCAATGGACTCAATCAGCCAATAAAAATACATAGACTAAAAAAAAATTAAAAAAAAAACATATACTAACAGACAGGATACAAAAACATGTCCCAATATTGAGTGGCAGGCAAGAAACCCACCTCAGTGAAAAAGATCACTACCTAAAATTCAAAGGAAGGAAAACAATTTTCCAAGCAAATGGTCCCAAGGACCAAGCTGTAATAGCCATTCTAATATCCAATAAAATCGACTTCCCACTAAAAGTTATCAAAAAAGATAAGGAAGGACACTTCATACTCATCAAAGCAAAAATATACCAAGAAGAACTCTAAACCTTGAACATCTATGCCCCAAATGCAAGGGTATTCACGCGCATAAAGTGAAGTTTACTACAGCTCAAAGCACACACTATACCTCACACAATAATAGTGGGAGTCTTCAACACACCACTATCATCAATGGACAGATCATAGAAACAGAAACTAAACAGAGAAATAGTGAAACTAACAGAAGTTATTTACTAAATGGTTCTAACATATCTATAGCATATTTTATCCTAAAACAAAAGAATATACCTTCTTCTGAGCATCTCATGGTAACCTCTCCAAAACTGACCATATATTCAGGCACAAAACAGGCTTAAACAGATACAAGAAGATTAAAATAATTGCATGCTTCCTAACGGATCACCAATGATTAAGGCTGATCTTTGAAAAATGCAATAGAAAGCCCATATACATGTGGAAACTGAACAGCCCTCTCCTCAATGATAATTGGTCAAGAAAGAAATAAAGAATCCAAAGACTTTTAGAATTTAATGAAATGAAGCCACAGCATACAAAAACGTATGGGACACAATGAAAGCAGTCCTAAGAGTAAATCTCATAGCTCTAAATGCCTCCAAAAAGAAACTGGAGAGAATATACACTAGCAGCTTGACAGCACATCTGAAAACTCTAGAACAAAAAGGAGTACATACACCCAAAAGGAGTAGACAGCACAAAATAATCAAACTCAAAGCTGAAAGAAAACCAATAGAAACAAATACTATGAAAAAAATCAACCAATCGAGGAGTGGTTGTTTGAGAAAATCAACAAGATAGAGAAACTATTGGCTTGAATAATAGGGGGCACAAAGGCATATCGCAACTAACAAAAATATAAAGGAAAAGAGAGCCATACAACAGAAACTGGGGAAATCCAAAAAGTCATCAGATCCTACTACACAAGCCTTTACTCAACAAAAGGGAAAAATTTGGAAGAAGTGGAAAATTTCTTAGACAAACACCAGTTATCAAAGTTAAATCATGATCAGATAAACTATCTAAACAATCCTATAACCCTTAGTGAAATAGAAGCAGTCTGCAATATTCTCCCAACCAGGAAATGCCCAGGACCAGATGGGTACAGGGGTCTATCAGAACTTTAAAGAAGACCTTATACCAACACTCTCCAAACTATTCCACAAAATACAAATAGAAGGAACACTACCCATGTAGTTTTACGAAGTTACAATTACTCTGACACCTAAACCACTCAAAGGCACTACAAAGAAGAAAAACTTAAGACTAATTTCATTTATGAATATTGATGTAAAAATACTCAATAAAATTCTGGCAAATTGAATCCAAGAACAAATCAAAACATCATCCATCATGATCAAATAGGCTTTATCCTATGGATGGAGAAAACGTTCAATATAAGGAAATCTATCAAGCTAATGCACTATATAAACGAATTCAAAGTAAAAAATCATATGATCATTTCATTAGATACTGAGAAAGCATTTGACAAAATCCAACACTCATTCATGATAAAGTCTTGGAAAGGCCAGGGATTTATGGTCCATAACAAAACATAGTAAAAGCAATATACAGCAAACTGATAGGCAACATCAAACTAAATGGAGAGAAACTTGAAACAATCCCACTAAAATAAAGCACTGGAACAGGCTAACCACCTTTTCCATACTAATTCAATATTATCTTGAAGTATTAGCTAGAGCAATTAGACAACAAAAAGAGCTCAAAGTAATACAAATTTGAAAGTGATAAAAAATATCACTATTTGCAGATGATATGACAGTATAATTAAGTAACCCAAAAATTCCACCAAAGTATACCTAAACATGATTAACAACTCCAGCAAAGTGGCTGGATATAACATTAACTCAAATCAGTGGCTTTCCTCTGCTGAATGGAAGGATCTGTATTACAAGAACGTTAAGTCTCTGAAGAAAAAAAATGATGAAAGTCTCAGAAGATAGAAAGATCTTCCATGCTAATGGATTGGCAGGCAGGGTAATTATAGTAGAAGTAACCATCTTGCCCAAAGCAATCTTAAGATTCAATGCTATTTCCATCAAAATTCCAACTCAATTCTTCATAGACCTAGAAAGAGCTATTTGCGATTTTCATCAGACTAACAGAAAACACAGGAGAGGGGAAATGTTCTAAACACTAAAAAAATTTCTGGCAGAAACACCATCCCTGACCTCTAGCTATACTACAGAGCAATTGTGACAAAATCTGCATGGTATTAGTAAGTGAAAGGCATGTAGATCGTTGGAATAGAATTGAAGACCCAGAAATGATGCCACACACTTATGGTCACTTGATCTTTCACAAAGGAGCTAAAATCATTCAGTGGAAAAAAGACAGTATTGTCATGAAATGTTGCTGTTTCAACTAGTGATTGCCATGTAGAAGAATGCAAATCAATCCATACTTATCCATTTGTACAACCTCAGGTCAGTGTTGATCAAGGACTTCTACATAAAATCAGATACACTGAAACTAATAGAAAAGAAAATGGGGAAGAGCCTCAAGCAATGGGCAAAGAGGAAAATTTCCTGGATAGAACACCAATAGCTTGTGCTTTAAGACCACAAATTGACAAATGGGACCTCATACAATTGCAAAGCTTCTGTAAGGCAAAGGACACTATCAATAGGACAAAATTTCGACGAACAGATTAGGAAAAGATGTTTATCAACCCTACATCCAGGAGAGAGATAATATCTAATTTATTCAAAGAACTCAAAAAGTTAGACTCCCAAGAAACATATAGCCCTATTAAAAATGGATTAAAGATATAAACAAAAAATTCTCAGCTACAGAATATCTAATGGCTGAGAAGCATCTAAAGAAATGTATAACATTCTTAGTCACCAAGAAATAAAATCCAAACAACTAAGGTTCAGCCTCACAGCAGTCAGAATGGCTAAGATCAAAAACTCAGGTGATAAAAGAATCTAGTAAAGGTGTGGAGAAAGTGTAACACTCCTCCATTACTAGTCATATTGCAAGCTGGTACAACCACTCTGGAAATAAGTTTTGTGGTTCCTCAGAAAATTGGACATAGTACCTGAGGTACCTGAGGACCAAGTTAGACCACTACTGGGCAGATATGAGAAGATGCTACAACATATAATAAGGACACATTCTCCACTATGTTCACAGCAGCCTTCTTTTAATACCCAGAAGCTTGTAAAAGCAAGATGTAACTCAACAGAGGAATGCATAAAGAAAACGTGGTACATTTACACAATGGAGTACTACTCAGCTATTAAAAACAATGAATTCATGAAATTCTCGGACAAATGTATGGAACTAGAAAATATCATCCTGAGTGAGGTAACCCAATCAGGAAAGAACACCCATGATATATATTCACTGATAATTTGATATTAGCCAGAAGCTCAGAATGTTCAAGATATAATTCACAGATCACATGAAGCTCAAGGAGTAGGAAGACCAAAGTATGGTAACTTTGATCCTTCTCAAAGGGGTACTAAATATGCATGGGAGGAAATATAGAAACAAAGTGTCAAGCAGAGAAGGAAGGAATGACCTTACAGTTACCAAACCCAGATACTATTGTGCATGACAACAATGCTAGCTGACAGGAGCCTGGTATAGCAGTGTCATGAGAGACCTTGCCAATACCTTACAAATACAGAGGGGAATTCTCTCAGCCAACCATTGGACTGAGCAAAGGGTCCCCAATAGAGGAGTTAGAGAAAGGTTCCAAGGAGATATAGCAGTTTGCATTCCAATAGGAGGAAGATTATGTTCATCATGACTGGGAGTAGAGTATTCTGGAGTACATTTTAGCCTTGTAGAAAGGCAAAAAAGAAGGGATGCACTCCTCTGGTGGCCATCTCCTTTGCTACTGTTTATTCAACCTCAGCTTCCAGGTCAAGGGAAACACACTTCCCACATTCAGAGTGGAACACCTGCATCTTTTAATACCCCTTGGAAAGTCTCTAACACATACAGACAGAAATATGCTTCTATGATTTCTTAGATGATTCCAGTCAACTTTAAAGTGTATAAATCATCCAAACATATTTAACAGTCCCTATTTATTATTATATTCCTTTATTCAACTTTAATTGAAAAGAGAGTGCTCAGGGAAATTAATTATCCCAGGAAGAAATTCTCATTAGCTGCAATTTCTGGTCAAAAGGCTAGAGAACTGTTGTCAAAATAATTTCACAGGAATACTTGAACATATTCGTTTATTGCTGCAATGTTTCAAAGAGACAAGTAATAGAACGGGTATAGCTGCCAATTATCTGAAGAACAAAGAACAAAGAAATAAAATGTGTCAACATACATAACAGAATTTATTTGAAGTATCTCAGTTATCCTTGAATGATTTATTGATACACATTTGAATATCAAAAGTCTAAAATTAGAATTTCTGACTCATATTTCAATATTAATTTTTTAAAAATAATTTAAATGAAAATGATTACTTCCAAACATTAGTTAGATACAATATTAAGAGTTAACAAATTTACACATTATGGAATCTTGAAATCAGCTTAATTAGCAAATCAATTACTTCAACCATTTATCATTGGCTTGTGTTAAGACATTTAAAGTTCTATGTATTTTATAATAAATGTATGAGACTGTTTTAACTACAGTTATTCAACAGTTTAATATAACCCATAATATTTATTTTCTCAGTAATACATCATATCCTATGACAGATTTTTTTGCGCATGGAATTATAAGCCAAATTTAGAAATCTTTGGAGGAATGCGCTGAAAGATCCTATGATCCTACAAGCACAACTGAATGTGTGGTCTAGTGATACTTCAGAGTCCAATGACAACCGCGGTGTTGAGAGAGGAGGCTTGAGACTTTCTCAGCAATGAGGTTGAAGTCCTTTTACATCTAATCCTGCACAGAGGTTTATCTGAGATAAAAATGACTGAAAGACTAATCTTGATCTTCCCTTCACCTGTCACATCAACATCCTCCCTGGGAAGTGTGTTCACATTAATGTAATATAACATTAAATCCCAGGGAAGGAAAGGATCTCCTTTCCTAGATTCTTGTTTATCTTGTGATAGGTGGGAACCTATTGATACCTAGGCACTCAGACCAACGGAGTCTAGTGAATAAAGGATCTTTCTCTACAGGAACAACAAATATGGTACGTCTCAATGCGGTTACAAATGAAAGTAATTTACATGGAATTATGAGAGAAAAATTTAAAATGTAAATGTCACTATTGGGTTTATAGTAATGATTCTCAAATGTTTTCACCTAAGTGGTCATATATCACTTTTCATTTATATTGCCACTGGGATTAGATAAAACAGGTCATTGCCCTTATCAGTTAGTCTTTAGACTGCATTGCACTCTGTGCTCAAACAGTCGGACCCAAGAAAGTCACGTACAATGCTGTGATTCAAAGTGCTCAAATTACTCAAAGGTTTTATTGCCTACTGAGAATTCTCAGGATTAGGTTCTGTACTTTTTTGCTTGTTTGTTTTCTGTTTATTTGTTAGTATCTATTTCCCTTATTTACATTTCAAATGGTATTACCTTTCCTTGTTACCCCTCCAAAAATCCCCTATCCCATCTGCCCTCCCTGTTTACAAACAATCCCACACATACACTTTCCTGACATGGCATTCCCTTACACTGGGGCATCAAGCCTTCATAGGAGCAATGGCCTCTCCTCTCATTGGTGTCTGAAATGGCCATCCTCTGCTACAAAAGTAGCTGGAGCCATGGGTTCTCTTTGTTTGGTATTTTAGACCTTGGGAGCTCTGGGCATAATGGTTGGTACTTGTTCCTTCTGTGGGGCTTAAAATCTATTCAGCTTTTTTGGGTCCTTTCTCTAGCTGCTCCATTGAGGAACCTATGCTCAGTATATGGGTTGGTTGTAAGCCATCGGTGTGTTGATCCACCTTTCAATAAGCATCAATGTACCCACACATTTGTATTCCTTCTTCTTGAGCTTCATATGGTCTGTGTGTTGTATCTTGGGTATTCTGAGCTTTTGGGCTAATATCAGCAAGTGATAACTGTGTGTTTTCTTTGTATCCAGAAAGATCCTCTCTCTCTCTCTCTCTCTCTCTCTCTCTCTCTCTCTCTCTCTCTCTCTCTCTCTCTCTCTCTCTCTCTCTCTCTCTCTTATATGTGTCCACATAAATGTGAATGTATATGTGTACACATTTTGCATTTTTCTACTGATCATAAAAAACTGAGACCTAATAAAATGTAAGATTTCTTTTATAAGACACATATATTATTTTCTGTCTGTAGCATCATTATATAGACGTGTGAAAATAGATTCTATTTTTAGTTTATGACTTTATCTGTGGTTTCAATACCTGTTGTAGTGAGAAAAGTTTGGCAGATGCCCCAGATCTGGAGTCGGGTTATTGGGAAGTGTCTGCTTCTCTGCACAATCACTGGATACTGTTACACACTTTAAGATTTCCACAGACTCCCTTTGTGTACTCTGATGGATCAAAAACAGGGAATGGCTTTCAGTTGAATGTGAGAAAGATGTTTCTAGCAGATCTGTTCTAAACTGCATAGCCCTATCTTGGGATACAATAATGTTTAGGTACTGAGATGTTGAAAGAGATTGCACAATTATAAAAAATGCCTAGAACTCCAATCCCAAGGTTTTCTGTTGTAAAGACCCTTTATAGTTCTGGTCAATATAAAGCATACCTATAATGCCAGGAGCAGGACAGCTATAGCAGGTGAATCATGAGTAACAAGCTATCTGACACTAAGTAGTCAAACTGTGTTAGTCTAATTAATCCTTACATTTTGTATGCCATATTTGAGCATCCCTCAAAAATTATTAGGTAACTTTTACCATCTGATTTATGTCATGACTCCAATATGACACTGCACTAACTGGTACTGTTAATAAAGCAATATTTTGCAAGTGACTCTGGATAAAATGTGCCAAGGTACATTGTCGTGACACACTGACTCTGACCATAAGGAGAACTATGTAGAAGTACTGTTTCCTAGACCCTTTCCAATAGCTGCCACCAACACTGCAATCACACTCTGTAGGCTGAGAACTATTGCCCTACAGTGAGCTTTTTATATTAGAGGTTAGGGACAGGGCTCAGTTGGGAGAGTACTTGTTTTTCAAGCTTATGCCCTAGATCTATTTCACAGAACTTCTACAATCTGTCAAAGTGCTTCTTGCCTGTAATACAGCACTGGAGAGCAGGTGTCAGGAGGATAATTCCAAGATCCTTCTGTGCTCTCTTGGATATATAGTGTAGCCTAGATCACATGAGACTCTCCTTTAGTATAATATAAAAAGTATAAGTTGTTTTAAAATATGAGTTTTCCATGACTTATCAACATTTCATTTTCTCCAATTGCAGGACTGCAGTCATGTCACTATCTGGAACATCAAGATAACTGTCATAGATTTGAGATGAATCAAATCTCACACACCTTCAGTTGTGGGAGTGTGTGTGTGTGTGTGTGTGTGAGTGTGTGTGTGTGTGTGTGAGAGAGAGAGAGAGAGAGAGAGTTTAAGTGTGTTTGTATGTGTGTGCACATGCATTTATATACGTCTCTGTGTGTTTTATATATATGAATGTATTATATGTATGCATGTAGTGTACTGTAAATAACTCTGTATATTCAATGGGTATTATGCATGATGCTTTTATGTCATGTATATTGGATCTAAGTCATTTAGATGCACTGGTGTGGATAGAAGGTATACTATGATTATATACAGTGCCCAGAAAGGGAAAAAAATATATATATAGTTTATTTAAAGATAGAATAGATTATGAGGAGTTCATAGCAATTATAAATTCATTGTTTTATATATCATATTTATTAAGAGGTTAAGACAAAATTTTTGTCTGTGCACCAGTGCACCCAAAGCTGCTCTGCCTCACCTGCTGCAAAGTCAATATGGGACAGATTGTAAGTCCAGCACTAACTAATCAACTGCAAAAGAGAAATATCTCAAAGGTCCCAGATATTGGTCTATATTTCTCATCTACTCAAAGTGTTACCCTGAATGATTAATTGATTTTTAAATAATTCAGATAATTTTCTGACTCAAGAGAAACTTACTTTCTTTTGGGTTGATTTTAATCTGAGATGATTCTACCACTAATATTCAGATTCTAATACAAACTGCATAACATGATGTTTCTCTACATGAGACTCTATTATCCTCTGGTACACCATCATGCGAAACTGAAAAAGATATATTTCCAGAAAAAGATCCTACTGTGTCTGCTAGGCTCCCAGAAGAACCTTTGAGGATGCCAATTGAGGATTACACCATTAAATCAGCGACAGTTGTACTTTGATATTCACTGCATATTGAATCTGCAGTTCATCACAGATGTGAAAAGAACTTTGGTAACCAAGTGACTACCTCTCAAACCTTGGAAGGCAAGAGGAAATGACTATAGCCCTGTGGAAATTGTTACATTTATATAACATAAATAAGACTAGGAAGCCTTTCTCTATTCTTCATGCACCATGTCTCCTGCTCCAGTCTGTCCAGTTCTGCAACCAAGTTGCACTGATGGCCATACTCCTGACTGACCAATCTAGCCACAAAACACATCATAATATACCAGGAAAATCTGTCTGGCCTAGAGGTAGAAACGTACTTGCCTGAACATGTGTGCTACACCATTTGATTTCCCCGAATTGTTAATGACCTGGCCCCTGAGGCTAGGGTTTGTGTCTACCTCACACAAAGTTACTCTCCTGAACAAGGGATGACACAACAAACTCACTGTTGGTGACAGACTCGCAGAAAGAAACTCACTATGACCTGAATGTGGAAAACTATTCTCTTCAATGCCTCTGACTTTGGCCCTGTGCACAAGTGAAGCTAATCACAACACATTGATATTTCCCTCAAATTTCAGGCATGGATTCCATCCTGTGAAATGGCCAAATATTCAACCAGAAATTGTTGGTTACTATTATAGCAATAGTTCCATGATTGCATCTATAGGCATATCCTTCCCATCAGGTTAGCATTATAGCAAAAAGAAGCCACTACTTGTCATAAAATGACTTTTCTCCCAACATTATGCATAGCACCATACTGCACAGACAATTATAGGCAGCAGGGAAGAAGCTTGCCAGTCTCAGATCATTTCTCTATCTGCCAATACCGAACTCTGATGTCTACAACAGTAGGTTCTTACCATCTACTTCTGGTCTGCAACCAAGAGAAACAGTACTAGCTTATATTGTTCTTGTAGCTCTAGGCTTCCCCAAATAAAAGTACATAGTGGAATTCTCACACCTGAGCTTGAATTTCTTTGGTCATAATCAATATTAGTTAAAGAACCTTGCTGTATCTTCTCCAGTGGATTCCCCCTTTTCCTTAAGAATTATGGTCTTCAGCTTGGGCTTTGAAGTCTTTTTAGAGTTCCAAATTACATACAATTTAACATGGAAGCCACACTGATGGCTGTTCCATCCCTACAGTGCAAGGCTTTCTTACCACTGGCTTCTTGGTTGTCTCTGGCAAGAGGAGGACAGGACGAGAATCTGTGTCCTTCTTGCAATGCTTACATTCCATTCCACATCTGTCCTAGACAAACTCTGTTTTTCACTTCTTTTATATCCTTCCCTTGTATGATCTCCTATCCTTCTTGTTTTTGGTGTTAGTGAAGACAGACATGTCTTTTCATATCACAGTCGGTCCTGTAGACACGGATACCACTCAACCCTGAGCCCAAATTGTTGCAGACCAGTGCAGAGTTTAAAGTGAGGTGATAATATAGTAAAAGTTTATGCTAAGGGTCCAGGTCATCATTTTAAATGTTCTCAGATTAAAGAATGAGGAGTAAACAAATTGTTCATGCTCTCCAGAGCACCACTTACTTTAAAGATGGTAAATGGAGCTCCAAACAAGGCTCAGTACTAAAAAGAACAGCATTAAATCTATGGATCTTATTTGATCTCAGCACCCATATGTTGGCTCACAAGTCTTAGTACTCTAGTTGTAATTTACTGTGGTAACCCTGGATCTCATCAGGAATGCATATACCTACATGTTGATGAAATATTCACACAGAAAGTCTTCTTTACAAGCAAGAAAGATAGAAATGTGTAAACATGGGACTCTATAACATTTTACCTGCTCATGAGATACCCTAGGTTTGCTCAGACTTGAGACAGGTCCCTCAAGGGAATGTAAGTTGTGGATTTGGACAGGGAAACATGGGGAAGCAGAGACTTTAGAGTTTTAGGGGAAGCTTATTGTGACTGAAAATAACACCAAGAGATGGAGAAAATGGAAAAATTTAAGCAGGTGCATATGGATTTTATCCTCATCCATTAGCTCTCCCTGATTTGCACCAGAGAAAGCATAATAGCATTCATGTTGTGGCTACTGAATGAGTTTTCTAGAGAAATCTTGGGACTGCAAGTGAGGACCTGAAGGAGAAAAGAGGCGATTGGAAACATGCCAATCTTCCTATAGTTTATTGTCCTGAGTACAGGTCCCTCAGTATGTATTCTGGGAGTTTAGCCTGAATGGGATAAACTTTATGTACATATGTTTTTGACTGAGTTAAATGCCAAATTTAAACAGTGTCTGAAGGAACAGTGTCTGGAATGAGGAAATTGAGCAATGAGAAAGGAATAAATGTCCTGGGCTTGATGAAGTTTTATGTAGAAGTTTGCTATATCTTTCCTTTTCACTGAGGCTCAAGGTAATTAAGTAAGTCGTTCTGAAGAAAAATGCAAAAGCGTTTTGGCCATGCTGACTTATATGTGAAGTCTTAGTACTTTGGATAGAGGCAAAAATATACCATGACTTTTCACCTGTTTTGATTATATAGTGAGACCTGGTCCCAAGTAAAGGAAGTTCTAGATAGGAGAGGAGGAGTGTTGGTACTTCTCCATCAACAAGCAGAGAACCTCTCAAGTCCTTTCACTAACACACTTAGAGAGCTGGTTCTCCTCCCTGCTGCTGACATTTTCCTGTTATCATAATAGCTGACATTTGTAGTCTGTGAGATGCCAGGTATAATGCCATTTCTGAATAAAAATCATGCTTTTTTTGAGATAGGATATCTATTTAAGGCAGGCTAGTGACATGATTTTCTTGCATCAGCTTCACAGAGCTTTGGGTGACAATAATGTTGATGTTCCATTTAGGCCAGAGTTAGTGATATAGCATGTTCAAGTTCTGGAGCACCAAAATGCACAAATAATTAATGTAGCTGCTAGAAGCTAAAAGATTATACATAGGTATGCAAAGACACAGGTGACAATAAACAAAATCGTATTGCACACAACATAGGTCAATGCCCTGCTCTCTCTGGCCACTTATGTTTCTATAGTCAATAGAGATTTAGTGGGAGCAGAAGAATGAAGTTCTCCACAGATTGACTGGAGCCACCTAAGGAGACAGATATTCTAAGCTGAATGAAGAAGTGGAATGCCTGTCAGTTATTATTGAGTGCCTCTCCCCTCCCTGACTTTCTTGATAGATGGCTGTAACACTGGCCACCACACTGGTTGTGCATTTGACATTCCAGGACTCTTAGCAATTTCATTCAGCAGTATCTGAAAGAGAGAACATGATTAGGCAGCGGTTGGTGTCCCACACATTATGATGGAAAACCAGGAAAAGGAGGAAGCAGTGGATGCCACAGTTTTTATGAACTAACACCCAAGCCTGATTTCATTGAGACAAGGGACAGTTTCTCTTGTGCACAGTAAAAAATGGCCATACAATTATAAAAATACCAGGTGAAGTATGTGTGCTTACATGTGCCTTTACATCACAGGAGGTTTCTCCACTTATGTGCAATATATGAGTCTGTATACAAGTGAGGGTCTTCATGAGTGTGAGCATATACTTGCAGATGTTAACATTCATCCATTTGTTCTTTGTTCTGTGTGTGCTGTTCCTGCCTGTAAGCATATAGCCTAAAAGAATAAAGGAAAGAACCTTTCAGGGACTCTACTGCTGCCCTGGGATCCTTTTACTACAGCTCAAAGGGCATCCAAGCAAGAGAGAGATGTGAAAAGGCTGGGATGAACTTGAAAAGCCTGAAGGGTCCATGATCTTCAGAAGATGGATGGATGCTTTCCTGGATTCTCTGTGGAAAAATGCTGAAAGTGTCTATTTCTCAGCTTAGTCCTCCATATACCCAAGAAGCTGCAACACATGCTGTTTTGGAGATATGCATTGTTGAGTGCACGGGGGGGGGGGGGAAGAGGTCTTTCACAGACACACTTATAAAGATCACAGAGATTTCTGTATAGGTCAAAGCTGTAGGCATTTTGATTGGACAGACTCTCAGCTATCTCAATTAAACTTACTTCAAGTTGTTCAACAATCTACCTATCAATGCGCTTCTAAATGTCTGTTTACAGCTCTTTTTCCTATCTTCTGTCTCCATCAGTATCTCTTGATACTTCTGCATCTGCCTTTATCCCTTTTGTCTCTATCCTCCCCTGGTCAACCCCAGTAATTTCTGACCCAACTATTGGTTGTCAGATATATATTATTAGCAATTAGCAGTAAGACAGTGCCAGAACACCTTTTGGGTTGCCATCAGGCAATAGCATTCATGTTTTGAAAAGGTGGGAAAGGACAAAATATGCAAGACTGAAATCCAGTGATGGGTCATAAAAATGACAGTATCAAAATCCTGCCTTTGCCAGGCTGGGGTGGGGCACGCCTGTAATCCCAACACTTTGGGAGGCTGAGGCAGGTGGATTTCTGAGTTCAAGGCCAGCATGGTCTACAGAGTGAGTTCCAGGACAGCCAGGGCTTTACAGTGAAACCATGTCTCAAAAAAAATCCTGCCCTCAGTTTGCTCTTTGTCAGTACAGATTTTACAATTGAAAATTAACGCACACCTTCATACAAAGTAAGTAATGCCACCACAAAATAGGTGGATGTGCTCACAAGATGCAAATGTGGAGTACAGAAGACAATCTCAGGTGTTCCTTTTGTGATGGCTCTACTTTTGCAATTGTGAGCCAGCTGAGGTGCTAGAAATTAAATTCAGTCCTTCTGCAAGTGCAGTACATGCTCTTAATCACTAAAGTGTCTCTCTATCCCTCACCTAAGATACTTAACATTTGTTTGTTTTGAATTTGTTTGTTTGTAAATTCAGAAAATTTACAAATCTGAAATCCAGCAATGGGTCATACAATTGACAGTATCAAAACCCTACCTTCACTTTGCTCTTTTTTTATTCAATATATTTTTTAATTTACATTTCAAACGATTTCACCTTTTGTGGCACCCCACTTCCCAATTGCTCTGCTTTTACAGTTGTGAGCCAGCTGAAAAGGTGCTAGAAATTAATACCGGGTCTTCTGCAAGAGCAGTGCATGCTCTTAAATCACTAAAGCATCTCTCTAACCCTCATCTAAGATATTTAACATTTCTTTGTTTGTTTGTTTGTATGCTTGTTTGTTATGGAGCATTAATGGTATGAAGTATGGAGGTCAGCAGACAACATTGGGAAGGGGGTTCTCTCCTTTAACCTTTATAATTTGGGGATGAAACTTAGGCTGCCAAACAGAAAATCACAAGAAATTATGAATTAGCAAACCAAAAGAAGAAAAGAGCTTAGGAGAAGACAAAAGACTCTGAGACATATATTTACACATTCAAGAGTCACCTAAAAATACTAAATTGAAAGCTGAGTTTGGAAAAGACTTGTTTGTAGAATCCTGTAGACCATGTAGTTGCTGTCTCAGTCTCAGTAAGTACAAATAAGCTTTGATCTGTTTACTTAGAAGGCTTTGGTCTTCATATGTCTAGTGTCTCTTCTGACAATTACACTATGTCTACTTATTTTTCTACTTCAGGGTTCCCTGAGTAGTTCCTCCAATGATGGGTGTTTAATGGAGATATCTCATTTGGATTGTGTGCTGTTCTCTCTCTCTCTCTCTCTCTCTCTCTCTCTCTCTCTCTCTCTCTCTCTCTCTCTCTCTCTCTCTCTGTGTGTGTGTGTTTCTGTCTGTTTGTAGGTCTGTCTATCTGTTTCTCTGGTTTTCTGTCTACATAATTTCTGACTGTGGGATTTGCATTTGTTGACATCAGATGCAGGAGAAATCTCTGATGGCTGAATAAGGCACTGATCTATGAGTATAGCAGAATATGCTAAAAGGGATTCATTTTACTTGTATTCATTTGTGTATTTATTTTTAGATTTGTAGGGTTGATATTAACTTAAATATTCTGAATATCTAGTTTCCTTTTCCTAGCCCCATAAGCAGTGTCTGATGTGTGTAAATCTCTTGAGGCTCAGGAGAGACTAAGCTCCTCCCCTGAGCACCTCCAACTGCTAAGTTCCACAGAGAGAACACTCTAACTGCCCTACAGGCCAGCCTCACTCTCCCCAGCCACACTCTATCCTTACAGAGTAGCCCAAGCACAGAAGTCGAAATTGCATCAATCCCTACCCTGGAAAGCTCTTTGCCCAACCCCAAAAACAGGTTTATATTCCTGTCGTGTATTAAGTTCTTTGATGCTTTGCATTTGAGCAGAGGCAGTCATCACAAAGGAAGTTAAGTTTGGTTCATCCTCCCATCCCTATGCTCTCAGGAAGAAGACTCAAACTCAAAATATATTTACTAATACACTGGTCATATAATTAGACTCATTTCTGACTTGATCATAACAAAAATTAACCCATTTATTCTAATTCATATTCAGCTGTGTGTCTGTTTACCTTCGCTCAGATAACATGGGCCTGTTTTGCCACATTTTCCCAGGCGAATCTTCCATTGGACACTCTCCCAGAATCCTTTCTGCCTCCTTATGCCCCACCTCCTACATTGTGCCTAAGCTATAGGCCATCAAATTTTAATTGACAGGTGCCTCATCCATACACATAGAAAATATTCTCTCCACACAGCCCTCTGAGTTTTTCCTTCCCAATAAAAGTTTTGTGTGAGATTTTTGGGCTGTGTGACTCTGTAGAATTCCTTGCCTTCTGATTGCCAGGTTACTTTTCTATCCCTGCTGTAACATGTACAGGGGATTCCATCTCATATGACATGGCCGGAACTCAGATTGTTTGGTTACCCCCCCCACACACACACATCTTTTGTGTCACTATTGCTGTAGCTTATTTTCAGTCAAGATATTAAAATTATTTTTACCTTCTTGGTTATACAAGTGTAAGTGTTATGCATTAATGCGTGTGTGTGTGTGTCTGTCTGTATGTCTGTGAGTGTGTGTGGGGGGGAGTGTTTAGTACATATGTATTGGCTACAGAAGTCCAAAGATCGTTTCCAAGTCCCTTGAATATAAAGGAAGTTAGAGGCAGTACAGAGTCATCCTTTCAGTGCTAGATATCAAACCTAGGTCTTCCAGACAAACAACCAATGCTATTAATCACTAAGCCAACCTCCAACCTGTCTCTGTTTTCTTTCCGAGTCAGCTGAAAGCTACCTGAGGCATAAGTAATAATGTTAAAATAAAAAAGATTATCTCTGCCTTCTTATTTTGGACCTTACAGATAGAAAAACATAGATAGATTGTGATTAAGATGAGGAGCCAAGATAACATGCATAAGATAAAATGATATTTAGATATATTATGGTTGCTGTTTTACTCTTTTGTGTATATCACTGACTGATTTTTGTGAATTATTCACTCCATGAAGATTTGCTAATTTTTACTGTTCAGGAGAAAGAGAAATAAGAACACATTTAGATGTATTTGAAAGATATTTACTATGAATTGGAAAATGGCTATAGAATGCAATTATAATCAAGTTATGCTTGGCTCCAAAATGATTAATGTAGATGATTCCTTCCCTTGATTTCACAGTTTATGGTTTTCCAAATGTAACAAAATGTAACTATTTTAACTAATTGTAGGATCCACAATGTCAGCTGCCAATCATGAAACAACCACTTCATAAGCACTTTACCCTAGTTATAATTGAGTGTGTTTGTTTTCAGGGCTGAGACTGTGTGGTGAACACTTACACAGGATGCATTCCATTGTGATGGAGCTAAATGAATGACAATCCATGTCCATAAAGAGGGAAACAGCATTCTGTTCATAGACTCTCAATAACAGAATTATAATACAGGCTTCTTCAGAAAGAACTTCCAGGCTATAAAACAGCAACTGAGGGTACAGAGAGGAGGAGGATGTAAGAAATCTAACCTCTGGAATAGACAGTAGGCAGGGAAAAATATTTTATTAATTGACAAGGTTGGTTCTATGGAGTCCATTGACCTTAGATGTATTAATGTCAACTCTCTGAAGTTTTAATTAAGTTTTAATACAATAATGCTTAGGTCTATATTTAGAAGACATCCTAAAAATTTTAAAAGTTATAACATAGTGATCCTAATAATAATCTCTGTGTGTGTGTGTGTGTGTGTGTGTGTGTGTGTGTGTTTGTGTTTTAATCTCACTTTGTAGCCCTACATAGTAATTCTCAGTGTAGATCAGGCTGGCCTCCATCTAAGGAATTTGCCTGCCTCTGCCTCCACTTCCAGGATTAAAAATATCTATCACTATTCCAGGCCAATAACATCAATATTTTAAAAGCCTGAAGATTTCTTTGCCAGTCCGACATTAACAGCTTATTAGAACTCCATTTATTCAAACTAAAATTGTTAATTTTTGAAGTTTTCATCTGACAATAGCATAGATAAGAGAGGAAATCTGAAACAGTATTACTTTAAGTCACTTTCTTATACTTTTATAATTTTCATTTACACATCTTAATAAAATGTTTCAGATCATCACTAATTATTTAAACTTTTACTTCCTGAGAACTGTACAATTTGTATTTACACGTCTTAAGCTACTTTTTAGACCCTCACAACTTACTTGAGCTAGAACCCTTTTCCTCCAATCATTTACCAGGTAACCCAGATGTCTGATAACTGAAAGCAGTCATTGCAAAGCAACGACTTTAAATAAAAAAGAGTAAAATAATTACATTGAAACACATTTTATGAGTTTGTCTCTTTAAGAGTGAACTACTTCAGCAAGCTAGAATGTGTTTGCCTTTCTCAGCATGAGGCCTACATTTTCACAGAATACTGTAGGTAGGAGCCCCAGTTATATGAATTAACAAGGCAGCTAGTGTCTTGGAAAATAAGCTCATGTGTTTGCCCTGTTATAACTACAGTTCATAAATCCATATGCTCAAAATTCTGAAAAGAATAAATTGTAGCAGGAAGTATAATCCAAATGGTCTCTGTTTCCACTAAATTTACAAAGACTTGCAGGCTACCTAGATATTTGTCCTGGCTTCCATGGTCAACAAGCTGGCTTCTTTGGCCAGTCTTTGGCTGTCCTGAAGGAAAGCATTAACTCTTCTGATGCTGCTCAAGGCAGCATGGACTTTCAGCTCCCAGAACCAGAATGTCTAAGAGGGTTTCCTGTAGAGAGAATACACTAGGGAAAACTGAACTTATTTGAAAAGGCAGTGTCAACAAGTGTCCGCAGTCTCGGCAAAGCCCTGCAGGAGAGAGAAGCTTGTGCACAGTTCAGCCTAGTGGTTACCACAATCCACGTGAACTGTTATCATGCCCATTTCTCAATTAAATCTCTGAAGTGATTGAGGATCATTTATTAAGTAGACCTGATTTTAAATAAACTTCACTTATTGTAGTTACTAGTTTTAGGATTGACTTTAAAGACACATACAGGAAGCTAAATAAAGTTTGTCATTTATAGGAAAGACATAACAGTTTACAAATTAGTGGCACTTATAAGAGTAAGAGTTGATAATTTTATCCCTGTTGAACTTTATAATTTTAAGTTGAAGATTTAAACTGGAGATATTTTAGCATCAAAATATAATGTTTAACTATAGATACACTGCATAGAGGACCTGGGAAATTTTCTTGATCTTTGTACCTTTAGGAACTTATCATAATACAAAAATAACCTCCATTATAATTCCAATACTTGCTTTTGTCCCTATATTCAAAATTGGATTGCCTTAGTTGGCTTATAGTATAGGGTCATCTTAAAATTGTGATGACGTCAAATGGAATGTACCATTTAAACTTAGTAAAGATTGCTCCCAGATGTGCTTGCTATTTAATAGATCTATTTTTATAGTAAATCTGTTTTTTGAACAAGTTCTGAATCCAAGTTTCATACACTATACATACATACATACATATATATATATATATATATATATATATATATATATATATATATATAGTGTATATGTATATATTAGTGGAAATCAATGTGTCAGTTTGTGAGAAGATTGGGAATAGTCTCACCTCAAAACACAGCTGTATCATTCTTTGCCATATACTTAAAAGATGCTCCACCATCCCCCAAGGATACATGCACAACTATGTTCATAGAAGCTTTATTAATAATAGCCAGAAACTGAAAAAATATAATGTGTCCTGCCTACAAAATGTTCAGAGACAATGATAGAGACTGAGGGAATGGTCAACCAATGATTGGCCCAAATTGAGACCCACCTCATGGGCAATGGCCAGTCATGAAACTATTAATGATACTCCTTTATGCTTACAGACAGGAAGTTATACTAACTGACCTCTGAGGAACTATCACCCAATGGAAATAGAGGCAGACTCACTCCCAAACATTAAATAGATTTTGGGGAGTCTTACTGCAAAGCTGGGAGAAGAATTGTGAGACCCAATGCAGACAGGGACTCCACTGGAAAACCAACACTGTTAACTGTCTCAGATCCATGGGATATCCTAATGAGTGACCTCCTACCAATGAGAGAACATGAGCTGGAACTAGGTGCATACACATATGTAGCAGAGGAGCAGCTTGGTCTTCATTCAAGACTCTAACAACTAGATTAGGGGCTTCCCATGAGCCTGTTGCCTGTCTGACTCTTGATACCATGCTCCTAAATGGACCACCTTTTCCAGCTTCGGTGTAATAATATGTGCCCAGTCCCTCAGTTGCTTGATGGGCAAGTGGTTGGTTCTGGGTAACTGTGGGTCTGCTAGTTGGGGGGACGGTGACACGCAGAGGTGGAATGGACAGAGGAATTGCATGGAGGTGTACAGGGAGGAGAGGAAGGGCTGAGAGTGGGATATAAAATTAATAAATGATTTTTTTGAAAAATAAAGCAGGCTGAGCCTACCATGATGATGAAGCCATAAACAGCATCCTTCACAGGCTTCTGCATCAGCTCCTGCTTCTAGGTTTCTGTGATATTTGAGTTCATGTCCTGGCTTCATTTGATAATGGGCTACAGTGAGGAAGTATAAGTTAAATGAACCCTTTCATACCCTCTCAAAAAACAAGAAATGAAAATAGTTTTTAATATTCAATTTGTATAGAGTAAATAGAATAAGCTCTAATGTAAGCAATTGTTCTCTCTCTCTCTCTCTCTCTCTCTCTCTCTCTCTCTCTCTCACACACACACACACACACACACACACACTCACACCTAACATATATAGTAACAATTGGACACAACGCCTCCAATTAATAACTTAAATATTTCCCCATTTTTTATGTTAGATGCATAGGAAATTATCTGCATGCATATATGTACAAATTTACAGAAGTCAGAAATTGTTGAATCCCTTCAAATTGGATTTAAATATTGTTATGAATAATCCATGTAAGAATTAGAAATTGAATCCAGGTCTTATAGAAGAGAAAATGTGTCTCTTAAAAGCAGAGATGTCTTCTTAACTCTATAATTTATGAAATTATATGAAAATAGAAGTAATATAAATTATATTATGAGCAAATGTATCCGTAAATCCCAAGGAGTTAGTTTATCATAGTAAGCTTCACCTTTTCAATGTTGTGCTAGAATATTTACCTCACCCCCATGACTTGAGTGTGTATGTATATCTATTCTATGTGCCTCTTTCTCTATTTCTGTGTGTTAGAGGGGAAGAGGGAAATAGTATAAGAAAGTTAGAGAGTTCCTGTGTGTTTGGTAGCATTTAGTTTGTTCCTGAAGAGGAGTCCTTCGTTTTTTTCTCTGACAAAGAGTGTCCCTCTGGAACTTGAAATTCGTGAGTTCTGCGACAATGGCTTGATATCAAGAATCTGGGAAACTCCTGTGTCCTGACCACCCTCACTGGCAAGGAATGATGCAAAACAGGAAGATCTTCTCCAAGCAGTTTACTCAGGATCCCTGTACAAGCTTCTTCCGACCCCTGGAGAGAATAAGCCAAGCCCTTAAATACTAATAGCTAGCCAATCAGGCTTAGCCACGTGGGCATTACTGATAGGCTGTATCCACGTGGAAAGCACAAGACTCAACAGGCTCCACCCAAATAAGGAGTTGTTTATGACTGGGAGCCCACCAGCAGGAAGGCAAAAAGCAGAAACCCGTGTTTCTGCAAAAAACAACCCTGAGATTTCCCTTCACCCCTGTCAGAATGGCTAAGATCAAAAAATCATGAAACAGTAGGTGCTGGGGAGGATGTGGAGAAAGAGGAACACTCTACCACTGCTGGTGGGATTTCAAGCTGGTACAATCACTCTGGAAATCAGTCTGGTGGTTCCTCAGAAAACAGGGCATAATTCCTCCTCTCCTTGAACAGGTATTATTACTGATGTCTATCTATCTATCTATCTATCTATCTATCTATCTATCTATCTATCTATCTCTCTATTTACATATATATATATATATCATCTATCATGTCACACATATTTTTATGAAAATATGTTATTTAATAAAAATTCCTATGTTTCAATGATGGTTAAAAGATTACAATTTTAAAGCCTATATATATAGGTAAATAGAGATAGATAGATAGATCATCTATAAAGTCACAAATATTTTTTATAAAATATGTTATTTAATAAAAATTCCTATGTTTCAATTGATGGTTAAAAGAATACAATTTTAAAGCCAAAAGACTGAAGGACATGAAATGCACTTGTCACTTTGTCAGTTATAGATGAGCCTTTGAATATTGACATCACAATGGCCTGTCACCCTGGCTACTAAAGAATCCTCAGACTTCAGTGGTTGGCTTACCAACTGCAGTCTTCAGTTTGGTATTTAGTGCCAAGAAGGAAAGTGATCATTTCACATCCATTGATTGGTTCTCGATTCCAGGCAGCACTGTAAATGTATGTATATAATAACTAATTTGATTCTTATGATAGTCTAATGGAATCAGGAAGTGTTCTATCTTGATTCTCCAGATCTAGAAAACTAGCTTTTAACTTGGCAGTCTCTTAATGGAAAGTTACTCAGTAGCAATATTCAGTACCAATTCCCTAAAGAAACAAAGTTATTAAGGAGTGCTATGCTTTTTGTTTCCAGGAGAATGCTTTCTATAAGTCTTCAAAAAATACCTACCATGAACATGAGACAGGAGTATTTTCTAGACTATCAAATTTGTTTTTACCCATTAAAACACAAACTTTTCTTGTAACCTGGTCAAACTTCAACCTAAAATTTATGAATGCTTCAGTTTTCCCCAAATTGTTATTTTTTTCCTAAATACATTGTGTTTTTTAAAAGTTTAAAAGATTTAATGCTAATTCATAAAAAGAAATTATCTTCCACATATGTTCATTTACTTTTAATATTTAATATCATGAAACTGAATTGGTATTATTTTTGTAAAATTTCTTTACATTATTGTGTGATGTGTGTGATAACCATTGACTACTGTTCCTCCTGACTCCTCTAATCTCATGGCTCACAAATGCTTTCTACATAAAAGCTGGTGTCTATCTACATATTCTTTGAGCAATATGTCATATGTTTTGAACAGTTTGATATTCACATAATATGTTTTAATATTTAAATTATATGAGCAGGGTAGAGTAATGAATTACCGTAAGAGTAGCTATCAGTATATATATGGTTGTGAAAATACGTGATTCCTTACAAGGATGTATGGCTCAAATTTAAAGCCACTAAGTGTAAGGGAAAGAAATGCATGTGCCTTTTTGTCCGTTGTCATGGCCCTTAGAATACTGACATCACAATGGTTCTTCTTCCTGACTGCTACAGAATCCTCGGACTTCAGTAGCTTGACTACCAACCTTAGTCACCAGTTTGCTATTCAGGACTAGAAAGGCAAAATTCGAGTTTATTCAAAGGTTCTCCCTTCCAGGCTCCACCAAAAAGGTATTTTTTATAAGTAATTTGTTTCTCATGATAGCCTAATTATATCAGGAAGTGTTCTCTATTTATTCCTCTAGATCATATGAACTAACTCTCATCTCTGTAGTGGTTTCTTGAAAAGGTAGACATTCAAGCCATATTCGGTACCAATCTTCTGTAGAAACAACATTATTATGTGAAGGGAGGTATGCTTTAAGCATACAGGAGAACAATTTCTGTAAATCTTACCAAAAAAAGTGTCCAGGTTATGCTTGAGCATTGTTTTATATGCAACCCAATTGTTTTAACCACCATGACTACAAATATTTTTAAAAAGAATTGGTCATTCTTTTTTGTAGACCCTAAACCTAAGAACTCCCTGGTTTTCTTCAAATTGTTGTAGTTACAACACATATTGTGTTCCTTGGAATATATTTCTGAATATTTGAACATTAATTCTAATTAGACAGGAACTACTTTCCAGACATGTTAATTTCCTTTCAGTTTGTCCATCACAAAATTTAGTTGCTATTATTTTGTAACATATCATTACATTAGTGTTTGAAGTATGCGATGACAACCATTGGCTGCTGTTCCTCCTGGCTTTGAATCTCATGGGTCTCATAGGCTTTCCACATAAATGCTGGTGTCTCTCTACATATTCTTTGAAAGACGTCATATGTTTTGGCGAGAATTATAGTCACTAAATATATAATTTTAATAGTTGTATTGTATGAGCAGGGTAGAGAAAAGAAACCACCAAAAAGTAGCCACTTCACTATTATAAGGAAGGAGGTTATTACGGATTAGATAAAAAATGTTCAGAGGCATGTTTACAGCTGATTGAAGCTTGATTTTACGACTGATGTCTAAGAGAGAACAGACAATATCAAGGTAGAATATTGAACATACCTGGGGGAGTGAGAGAAACATTGCCTTCATAAAGCAAAGTGTGCTTCTATAACATTTTGGGAGTTATCTTAGTGCATAAGCTGATGGAGATGTTTGGGAAGGAATGGAAATCTAAGGAAAATGAATAACGATTACTTTTACTTCCTGTTCACATTAAATAAGGGCAAGGGTGGCTATTGGCTCCAGAAGCTTGCTGTGGTGGGGGCGCTGAGATGCCGCGTGAGCCCAGCAACAGGTCCGAGCCTGTGGACAGAGGTAGCTGCTGGCCGCCTCTGCCCAGCCAGCGAGGTCCGGGTATGCTCGCTGCCCAGCGCACCTGGCTCCTAGGCCACTGTGGAGATGTCGTCCCACTCCTTGTCCCAGTCATCATCGCTGCCTTGGCTGGCCTGGTGACCTCCAAGGAGCTGCGGGGTTGACATAGGGCGTCCCTGCTGGAAGGAAAGCCAGAGCCCTCCAAGCCACTGGAAGGAAGGAGCCGCCTGCGGCTGCAGCAGCAGCTGCAAGGCCGGCAGAGGCTCTAAGCCTCTGGCCTGCGCGTTGGCGGAGCAGGCAGAGCTCCCGGGCCCCTGAGGCCAGGCTCAGGTGTGCGGATCACCCAGAGGAGACCCGGGAAGAGACCGCGGTGACCGCGGCTGCTGATCCCTTAGAGCCAGCCCTCCATGTCCTGCTTGCTGCACGACCTCAACACCTCGTGCTCCTGCAGTGAGATCTCAGTGGGTTCTCGGACTTAAAGCCTTAGAGCGCCTGGGCACGCAGTCCCATGTTCCCAAGCCTGGCACCCCAGCTCGGGCCAGTCCAAGGGCCCCGCGGTCAGTATCCGGAGGGAGTTTGGAAGGCAGTTCAAGGTCCACTTCCTACTCCACTCTTGCCCTCCGTGCAGATCTGCTCTGCTCTCAGCAGCGACTGCTGCTCAGGCCACAGGGCCTCCCTACAAAGTTTTCTTACCACTGGCCCCTTTCCATGTCTGTGCCTAGATGAGTACAGAAAGTGAATCTCTAAGTGTCCTTTTTGCAATGCTTACATTCCATTCCACATCTTTCCCAGACACACACTTTTTCTTCATTTCTGTTAGAGCCTTCCCTATTATTCTAACCTCTCCTTGCTTATTGATCTAAGTGAAGACAAAGATTAGGTCTTTTCATATCACAGCTGGCCCTGTACACATAGACACAACCCAATCACCAGACCGACTTGCTGCTGGACAGTGCAGAGTTGTAAGTGAGGTGGTACTATCAGTATAGGACTAGGCTGAGGGGCCAGGTCATCACTTGTTAATGTTCCTAGATCAAAACATGAGGAGGACACAAAGCATTCTGATCTCCAATGCACTCTAGAGTACAAATTAATTTATGAACAGTATATGAGGCTCCAGACATGTCTCAGTACTAAAAAAAAAAAAAAAATCCACATTCAATCTGGATCCTATTTGATCTAAGCACCTATATGTTTGCACATAAGTTCTCTACTCAAATTCTAATTTCCTCCGGTAATCATGGCTCTAGTAATGAATTCATATACCTACATATAGACCAAAAATCACATGCACAAAGTCTTCTGAAAAAAATAGAAATCCATGAACATAGAACTCTGTAACTGTGTACATGCTCATGAGCCTGCCTGGGTTTCCTCAGTCTTGATGCAAGTACTGAAGGGGAGGTGGGGTGGGGGATCAGGCAAAGAAACCATGGGGAAATAGAGAGTGTGGAGTTCTAATGGAAGCTTAAAGTCCCTGAAAACCCCAAGACAGCAAGAGAAGGAGAACATGGGATATTTTAGCCAGGTGTGTATGGACTTCCTACTCAGCCATTAGCTCTCCAGAGAAAGAATAATAGTATCTATGTTGTAGACTCTGAATGTGTTTTCTGGGGAGAACTTGTGGCTACAAGTTGAGGACCTGTTGGAGATAATGGAAGATAGAAAATCTTGCCAATTTTCCTATTGTTTAGTCTCCTGAGCATAGGCCCCTCAGGAATTGCACTAGGAGTTTAGTATGACTGGGATAAACAACGTATATATGTTTTGGGCTCAGTTAAATGCAAATTTTCAACAGTGTCTGAAGGAACATGGGATGCAGAAATTCAGCAATGAAGAAGGAACAAATGTTCTGAACTTCATGATCGTTTAGGTAGAAAGTTGCTAATATCTTTCCTTTCATTTTCACTAAGGTTCAAGGTAATCAGATAAGTCACCCAGAAGACAAAAAGTATGCTATTCTGCCTTACATCTCAAGTCCTGCTTCTTGGGATAGAGACAGAAATATACCCAGGCATCTAGGCAGTTTGGATTACACAGTTAGACCTGATCACAAGTAAAGCCAATTCTAGAGAGGAGAGAAGGGCTGTGCTGATATGTTGGTGATTCTCCATCCACAAGCAAAGAACCTCTCAGGTGATTTCATTAACACATTTAAAGAGCAGTTTATCCTCCTTGCTGCTGGCATTTTCCTGTTAGCATAATAAGAGCATTTGTAGTCTATGAGGTGTCAGGTACAATGACATTCCTGAATGACAATCATGCAGTTTTTGAGGTAGGATATCCATATAAGGCAAGCTAGCCACATGATTTTCTTGCCTCAACCTCACTGAGCTTTGAATGACAGTGATGTTGATGTTCTATTTAGACCAGAGTTAATGATATAGCATGCTCAAGTTCTGGAGATCCAAACCCCACAAATCACCAGAAGCTAAAAGATACTAAATAGTTACGCAAAGGCACAGGTGACAATAAAGAAATATTCATTGCTCACAACCTGTGTTGCCGTGATCTCTTAGGCGACTTACCTTTAAATGGTCAAGAGAGATTCCGAGGGAGCAGCTGCATGGAGTTCTCCACTCCATCAGGACTGGAGCCAACTGAGGAGTCAGAGATTCTGTGCTGAATGAAGTAAGTGGCATGCCTGTCACTTACTGTTGAATGCCTCTCCCTTCTCTGCCTTTTGAGAGCACTATGCATCTACCTCCATCTGTGACATGGCTTTCTTGATAGATGTACCAGGCTGAAAGACTTGTCAACACACTGGTCCTGCAGTTGGCATTCCAGGACCCTTAGCCATTTTATCCAGAGATATCTGAAAGAGAACATGATTGGATAGTGGTTGATGGAACTCCAGGAAAAGGAGGAAGCAGTGGATGCCACAGTTATCATGAACTAACATACAAGTCTGGTTTCATGGTGACTCAGGGCAGCTTCTCAAGTGTACAGTAGAGAAAATGGCTATACAATTGTAAAAAAACCATTTTGCAGTATGTGTGTCTACATGTGCCTCTCTGTCACGGGAGGTTTGTCCAATTGTGTGTGATACATGAGTATGTACAGAGATGAGGGTCTCCATGAGTGAGAGATTATGCTTGTAGATGTGAGCATTCATACATGTGTACTTAGTTCTGTTTGGGCCTCCTCTGCCTCTATGCATGCAGCACAACCAATAAATCAAAGACTTTGTTCTCAGGGGCTCTATTGCTGCCCTGAGAACCTGTTACCAAGGCTTAAAGGGTATTTGAGCAAGAGAGAGATGTGAGAAGGCTGGGCTACACTTGTCAGGCAAGAAAGTCAACTGTGTTTGGAAGGGGGATGGAAGCTTTCTTGGATTCCTCTATGTAGGAAACCATGAGATTGTCCATCAGTTTAATCATCCATACACCCAAGAAGCTGCATCACATACTGTTTTGCAGGTGTGTATTGTTGTGAGCATAGGTGAAAACAGGGCTTTTCACAGAGCAGCTCCCAGGATAAATAAAACATAGATTTCTGGATAAGTCAAAGCTATAGGCATTTTGATGGGATAGCTCATTTCAACGTACTTCAAGTTGTACAACAATCTACCTACCCATTTGGTTCTCACTGTTTACAGTTCTGTTCCCTATCTTCTGGTTCCATCAGTATCTTTTCATACTCCTGCATCTGCTTTTTTCCCCTCTGCCTCTCTCCTGCCCTGGTCAATCCCAGTAGGTTTTTTTTTTTGACTTGCCTATTAGCTGTCAGATATTTATAATTAGCAATCAGTAGTAAGACAGTGCCAGAATATCTCTTGGGTTGCTACCAGGCAAAGACACTCATGTTTTGAGCAGCTAGAGATCAACAAAATGTAAAATCCAAAATACAGTGATGGTTCAGAAATGACAGCCTCAAACTCCTGCCATCACTTAGCTCTTTGTCAGTACAGATTTAACAATTGAAAATACAGAGATGCACCTTCATATACAGTAAGGAATGTCACCTGAACAATGGGTGGATATGTGTACACAGCATGCAAATGTGGAGGTCGGAAGACTATTTCCGATGTTGCTCTATGTTACCTTCCACTTTCTTTTTTTTTATTCGATATATTTTTTATTTACATTGCAGAATTTAATTGACAGGTGTCTGATCTATACTACTGGAAGTGTGAACTGTCCCAAAAGCTGTAGCCTGGGTGTGGGATATGTTCTTCTAGCTGGGCTGCCTTGTCTGGCCTCAATGGGAAAGGATGAGCCTGGCCCTGCAGAATTGATGTGCCAGGATGGTGGGGTGGTGGTACTCAAGGGGGCCCCTACCTGCTCAGAGGAGAAGGGGAAGGAGAAATGGGGGAAAGGGCCATGGAAGGGGGTTACCATAAGGGGGGATGTGAGCAGAATGTAAAGTGAGAAAGTTATAAAATATTTAAAAATTACTCATGTGCGTGTGTGTGTGTGTGTGTGTGTGTGTGTGTATGTGAGTGTGTGTGTGTGTGTCTCCAACACAAACACACATCGCTATCTTTCTAATCAGGATCTTCTCCATTCCCAGGATATGGTAAAGAACAAAAGGATATTTATTACCAGTGGACTCCCTAGGGTCCTCCCATACTTCCTAGCGTGTTCACACAGACCCTTCATCATCATTTCTATTCTACGTGTAAAGAAATTGGCTTCCATCAGGTCTGACTCACTCAGAGCACTACAGTTCCTTCCTGGCCAGAAGAAAACTGTCTCAGCTGGGAGCATAGCTCAGTTCGGAGAGTGCTTGTCTAGCATGCATGGAATCCTGGGTTGGATCTTTAGAATGACATAAATCAGATGTGGCAGCTCCTGTGCTGATATCAGCACTCAGGGGGTGAAGGCAGGGACCAAGGTATTCAAAGGCTCTTGAGGGTAGTCTGGGCTATGTTGAGATACTATCAGACTGCCTTTACCTCTTATCCAATTTCCCCTACCTCTCATCCTTGGGATCTGGATTGAATGAAAGGAGGTATGAGGAAAAATGCAGGAAAATGAGGACAAGTCGTCCACATGCCTAGTAGCCCATGGCCTTCTCTAGGTTCAGTAGACACTGTAAAGCCAGACACAAAACTTGACCACTTAGTATCACTTGGTGAGAGGAGAGCTCTAGGTTCAGAGGCAAGTATGTAAATAGACTTGCAATAACAATTCCAACTCTAAATATGTCCTGCGTGCCAGGCACTACAAACGCCATGTATTCACAGAGTAAAGTCAATGCTCACACAGCCCTGTAAGAAAATACTTCTCTCTGTGTCAGAGGGGAAAACAAGACTTGAAGGGATCGGTGAGCATCCCCTAAGGCCACTCAGCTCCAATGGGATGGAAATAAGGCTATGTATCCATGGCCAAACATCCATGTCCCTAGAATCCTGCACAGGCTCCAGAAATACAGGGCTGCCTGCTTCCCTCCCACTGGTTAGATTCTGCATACTGACACACTACCGCTGAATGAAGTCAACAAAAACCAGGGCATTTCAGCCCAGCTCTGAAAGGGCACTTGCAAAGCAATGTGTCCCGTGGGAAACTGGAAGCTCCTGGCATGGGTGACTGGGGCAGGTTTCTAGAAGAGTTAAGGTGACAAGGGCATAAACAAACAGGGGTGTAGCGCATGCTAACATGCACAATGCCCTGTGTTTAAAACTAACAATGGGGGTGTAGTGTTTGCTAACATGCACAAGGCCCTGTGTTTAATAAGTAGCAATGGGGGTGTAGCGCTTGCTAACATGCACAAGGCCCCGTGTTTAATAACTAGCAATGGGGGTGTAGCGCTTGCTAACATGCACAAGGCCCTGTGTTTAATAACTAGCAATGGGAGGAAGAGAATAAAAGAATTATACTGGACCATATATAACACACCCCGAAGCCCTCTGAGAGCCCCCAGGCAGTATGAATAGCATGTCAGCTTGGGACAGGACCTCTACCATATTGGACCTGCACTATATTGAAGCCAAGGCCCAAGGTCATGCAGCTCCCTCCAGCAAACCTGCATGCCAACCCAGAAAGACCTTCCTTGCTTCTACCAGACTGGCTGAAATGTTATTTACTATCCAGAGGGGAGAGTTTCAAATGCCTGCAGAAATCTCTGAGTGAATAAGATTACAGTTAAATGGGCTTTGCTTTAAAGGAAGATATCAGAAGAGCAAAATGCAATAAAGTAAAAGAAAGGAAAGGAAAAGAAGACACACACCAACTACCAGGATGACAGGGAGGACCAGGATGACAGGGAGGACCAGGATGACAGGGAGGACCAGGATGACACGGAGGACCAGATGACAGGGAGGACCAGGATGACACAGAGGACCAGGATGTCACGGAGGACCAGGATGACAGGGAGGACCAGATGGCAGGGAGAATCATGACAGGCCACATGCTGGGCTGCTACAGGAGCAAAGGAACAGCTTAAGCATTTGGGAGGCAGTGCACTCAAGAGATCCGTGTGTCAGAGGTCCTGCTGGAGGGAAGGAGAAGTGGCTGCTTGGTAGAAGGAGTCAAGTTTTCCTGGTTCCTTCTTCCTAGAAGAGCACTAGTAACTTCAAAGGCCACCAAGCTGGCAAGGAAATACCATGTTGTACACATAGAGGTGTTATCAAACCAGGCTCTGCCAGTGTGTGACATTTGGCAGCCTTTGGACCCCAGTCTAGAGTCCCAAGTATGCCCTCCTACCCCTGGGATAGGCCATTTCTAATCAGTTCTCTGGATACCAAAAGAAAACAGAAAGTTAGCCCAACTCTTTAATGATACAAATAAGGAAACAGTCACCCATCTTGGTGGACCCTGGGTGGCTTGGGTTCAGTTACACCTTTCCTAGTTTGAAAAGCAGACAGACTTATTGAAGAAAGTTTGAGAGAAATAAAAACATATAAAGAATTTGAAAGTCACTAGCAATCATCTTTCTCCCAAGATAACCCCCCGAGATTAAACACTGGGGATATGTCTGTCTTCATTCTTGCTGGACAAGATGTGGGTGGGTGGACAACTGCAGCCCTACCTAGCTTGTCTTCATTTAATATTCTACCTTAAATATTTTCTGATGTCACTAGAATTTTATTCTTTTACAGTGAATTGTGCTAGGGGCTCTACAGATGGCTCAGTGGTTAAGAGCACTGGTTGTTCTTACGGAGGTGCTGAGTTCAATTCCCAGCAACTGCTTGGTGGTTCACAACCATCTATGATGGAATCTGATGCCTTCTTCTGACATGCAGGTGTACAGGAAGACACAGCACTCATATACACAAATAAATAAATCTTTAAAAAGAACACTATTTTTAAATGCACAAAGATTAAAACAATAAAACCTAAGAGATTTAAAACATGTTAGGGAGGCAGAGCATAAGGATGAATGCCAAAGTCTGACCCAGGACTGTGCTCACTTCTTCAATGAAGAGCTCGCAATCTTAATAGGCAGTCAGGAATAAGATGGGGGGATACTGAGTCTCCACCCCAGTGACTGGATAAACGGAGAAGTCAAGGAGTATCTTATTCAATGGCTGTCCCAGGCTCTGACTAGATGACAAGGAATTCAAGCTAATGGCACACTGTAGAGACCAAGTTAGCTGAACAATAGAAAAATTGCAGGGCTGTTTGGTCCCAACAACATGAAATTAATTTATCAATATGACTTATGTCGCACTGGAGAGATAACATCCCTCTGCAAAGGATGGTTTCTTTCACACCTTATTTACATGTGAATCTCTTGGCTCCAGGAGTCCTATAAAAGCCTGAGCCAGAAGGATGGGGAGGCCAGGGCGACCACTAACCAGCTGGAGCACAGATCTGAACTCAGAGAGCCTGTAATCCAGGAATCAATGGAGATCCTGCTTCCCAATCTGACATGTGACAATTTTACATCCTCCTCCTCTTGCAAGACCCTGCCTCCTGTTTGGGGAAACTTTGCCAAAGGCAGAGTCTCCTCCATTCCTGTGTCTCCCTCTGGGGCAATGTTTACAAATTCAGGGTCCCCAGAGGCTGCAATCCTGTGAAAGCTGGCAGCCCCAGGGCTCCTTGGAATCTGCAGCCCACTCGAATTACAAAGAAACTCACAGGGCTCTGCTGAGCTATTTACCTGGATGGCTGGGGGAAGGGGCACTCAGCAGGACTGGGAGTCCTTCTCCCTGGCCTCAACTCCTGTCTGCTGCCTCTGCCTTGCTTGTAGTGCCACAAAGGGTCCTCTGGTTTAGGGTGGTTGAAAACTCAGGGTTCTAATTCCAAGCATTAGACTTAAACATTGGGCAATTTCTGCTTCCCACTGCTCTTCTCAGCCGGGCTTCTCTCTAGCCGTGGACAAATCCTTTTGCTCTAGTCGGCCTCAAGTTTCTTATCTGTAAGACATGGGAACTAACATAGGAGAGCACTGTTAAACTCAGTGTCCTGTGGCATAGCCTGGTGGAGAGTAACCACCCACACATGACCACTGCTACTAAGAGCAGCTCTTACTGAGAGCTCAGTAACTGATCACAGTATCAAGTATTAGATAATTGATTACAGGAAAAACTACATAGATGATTATAGTTTATCATTTATTCAACACTTACTGTATCCCAGAACACTGCTCCAACCCTGTCAATTAGATATACACCAGTCTGTTTACAGATAGGAAAACTGGGTCTAAGAAGGACCTTGATTTCATACAATCTGACTTTAGAATATTAAGGTGATGGTCTATATCCTTCTGTATACTGTGGATAAATAAATATAATTATGTGCCTAGATTTACAGGCACACATAGGTGAATATATTACTATTGATACATTAATAATAAAATAAGAGGCTGGACATGAAATCAGGGAGGTTCTCAAGGCTTTATTTCACACCCTTCTAGTTCCATGGGTGAGAACTACTCTGGCTGGGAGTGCAGGGAAGGCTGGCATGATGCTCATGAGGATAGTGTTTGCAGAACAACCAAGCCTCAGTCAGACCTCTAATGGAGAGAGAGGCTTTGGTGGGAGGCTTTGGTTTCTCCCCAATCTATTCCCAAAATACTGGCCTTCCTGGAGGCTGTGTCCCACCCTTTTTCCAGGCACCCTTAGCTTTCCCACATTGATAGGGGAGGAGAGGGCTGGGTAACTTCTCTAAGAGCTTTAGGGTATCAGAACTCTCTTCAGATACAAGAGAGGGTGTGTGGTGGGGAATCTAAAGAGCTGGTCAGCTAGAGTTGGCAGCCGAGATTGGGAGTCACATACCGGGGTGGGGAGTCCTAGGTTTTCCTGGGCCTCCATTTTACTGTCTCTGTGAATCTGTAGTCTTCACTGCCTGCGGTCCCTTCCTCTTCCTACACTTGTTGTGTCTCTTGCTCGTAGATGTATCATCTCTCTCCTGTAGGAAAAAGCCATGAGCATGAGAGATGACAATCATTGTCCTCCCATGGAGACAGCTGGAGAGTCCAGCACAAACATTGCTGGGCAAACCCTATTGCTACTGCCCTATGGTTGTATGGACTTGCTATATCATAGAACCTCTTTGGCCTCAGTTTCTACACCTGCAGTGGGGTTATCTAACTTGTCCTTTCCTGCAGGGTCACGGGACATTATTAAGTGGGTGATGTGACCGACCTCCTTCACAGGCTCCGTAAGGAGTCTAATACTATGTTGGTTGTTTCTGTTTCTGGATGTCTGGGAGGACTTGAGTTAGGCAGAAGATCAAGACTTTGAACCATAAATCAGGAAAATGAAGTGGAGGATAATTTGGGCTAGATTAGTTTTTTTCAGAGGAAGAACTTGACGGACAGATGAATTGATATGTCCCTGCCTAGTGAGCTAGGAGGACAAAGCAGACAGGGTTTCTGGAGACTTGCTGCCCTAGGTCTCCTCCCAATGCCCTTTGGTGTCTGCACCTGAGGCTCAGGGATTGCAGTGGCAGGAAAGATTCGTGATTTTTTCTGGAGAGAGAAAGGTGACTGAAAGTCCTAATACAGGCTTCCCGAAGCAGTAAATTGTGTTGTGCGTGCATGCATGCATGCGTGCGTATCTGGGGGCTGCTTTGTACATGGACAAGGGCCTCTCCTAAGTGTTCCTTGGGCATCCCTGTCTGAGGTTGCAGTAAACAAACTTTAAAGCCTCTGGCTTATTGCTTGCCCAGATTGTCTGTGTGTAGACTCCTGGTGGCCACAAGAGGGCAGCATGGTGCACGAGTCGATTCTTGGTGGTTTTCCCCAGGGAGAGCTGGAGCTCAGAGAGTGGCAAGTGGATTGCCAGCCTAGGCTTTTGGAGCCTGCCAGGAGTCAGGGCTAAGCTTCTGGCAGGGAGGGCTTCTCTGTAGAGCTGTCCCTACTCTGGTTCTATCTGTGTGGTCTGAGGACACCCCAGTACAGCCACTACCACACTGTGGCCTTTGATGGCACTGAACTGTGGGCATCTTCAGTGGAGAGAAGCTTTGGGACAGACATTGAGCAATGATAGGAGAAGTGTGCTCCTTCTGCACAAGCTAGCACAGATTTTCAGGGGTTACTGTTCCAGTGTTTTATATTATACTCACTTATAAAAAATATTCTTATAATTGAAAATATGACTTCATGTGTGTGAACGTTTTGCCGGAATGTACGCATGTGTGCCATGTGCATGCTGCTGCTTACTTAGACAGAAGAGGGTGTTGGACTGCCTGGTATTGGAGTTACAGACAGTTGTGAACTAGTATGTCGACAGTATAAATCAAAACCAGGTCCTTCTGATGAGCATCAAGTGCTCTCAACCACTGAGCCACATCACATCTCAACCGTGTGTGTGTGTGTGTGTGTGTGTGTGTGTGTGTGTATGTATATATATATACATATACATTTACATGCAATATATGCAGTGTATTGTTATTGTAGCAATTCATGCAATGCAAAATTAGCCTTTATAGTGTTTAATTTAATGGCACTTAAGCCATTACAAGGCCATTTAAACACTTCTTTGTAGTTCCAAGTCAGTTTTAAGCCCATATCCATTAACTGCAGAGTCTCCCCTATCCTCTAGAATTACCCATCCTGGGTCTTTCTCATGAATGGAATCTGTGAATCTGGTGTGTGCCACCAAACAGGACATTTTTACAGCTCATCCACCTTGCAGCATGAATCAGAATTTAATTCTCTTTCACATTTGAATAATATTGCATTATAAAAAATACCACAGGCTTATGCAGTCATCAGATAACAGGCATTTGTTTTCCCATCCTTTATTATTTAAAATAAGGCTGCTATAAACACGGCATTTGAGCTGTGGTTTGAATACACATTTTTAATTATTTCATGTACATACCCGGAGTTCTGCTTGTCTTTGAAGGATTTGAAAGAACATAAAACAGCAGAAGAGGAGGAAGGGTCAAAGTAAAACTGACGACTACAATGAAACAAAAGAGCGCATGTTCACAGCGGTGCATAAGGACCCAGCTCTACTGACAGTGCTAAGCAGACACTTCCAGGCAGCTAAAGTGAAAAGAGAGAAACCTGTTACATGAAGCCACTGGTAGAGATAAACATTTTCCTGTCATTAAATCCAGAAGGACATCTATCTAACATGGATCCTTGTAAGAAGACCATGTGTGACCATGTGGAAAATGTATTCTCTCTCAATATATTTCTCAAATGTATTTCTTTCTCAATAGAAAGAAATGTGCTTCAAATGAGCGGATTTGGACTTTTTTTTTCATCTACTCTATATAGATCACAAACACAGTTAAACTGTAATTCAATAAAGTCAATTTTTTTAGGACAAAGCTACGAGAATACAGCCTGGATGCATTGCTTTCTAAATACCCAAAATAAAACAAGTCAAAAGTGAAGAATCCCAAAGAAACAGTCATGAACAGCCAAAGGCTCAGACAGTTCCTAACTTCTCCGGCCCTGAGAGCTTTACCCCCTGCCCCACTGACATGTGCAAACACTTCACGCGCTGATTCAGCCCTCACTTTAGGCAACAGACAGGTCACGTTCTTGTCACTGTGGGCGTTGGTGCACCAGGAACCTCTCTGTTGATGAATCTGTGCTGTCATGCTGGGACCTATGTCTGGCTGCGGCATTCCCCACCCCGTGCTGGTGCCATTAGTTTGGTTGCTGCACCAGACCCTTGCTGCCAGCCCCGTAGTGAGCCACACTCCACAGCTGACTCGGGCTGAGCAGGATAACAAAGCTCCAGAGGTTTCTACAGCAAGCCAGTCTGATGGGGAAGTTGATGCCCCATCAGTCTGATGGGGTGAGATGCAAAATAAACCTAACCTCACACGAGGATAACTTGGGGAAACCTTCACTATCCCATCACTACACAAGCACCCACATGAAAGCAATGGCAGACCCTGACCAGGGCACTTGACTTCACAACAGTGATACTTGGCTCTGTCCATCTAAGTTCAGGCCATAGTAAAAATATCCCTGTTTCCATACACGGGCTGGATACGGAGCTTGGTCTTCATGTGGGTCCCGAACAACTGGAAGTGTGGACTGTCCCAAAAGCTGTAGCCTGGGTGTGGGATATGTTCTTCTAGCTGGGCTGCCTTGTCTGGCCTCAATGGGAGAGGATGAGCTTGGCCCTGCAGACTTGATGTGCCAGGATGGTGGGGTGGTGTTACTCAAGGGGGCCCCCACCTGCTCAGAGGAGAAGGGGAAGGAGAAATGGGGGAAAGGGCTGTGGAAGGGGGTGACCATAAAGGGGGATGTGAGCAGAATGTAAAGTGAAAAAGTTATAAAATTCTTAAAAATTACTCATATGTGTGTGTGTGTGTGTGTGTGTGTGTGTGTGTCTCCAACACAAACACACATCGCTATCTTTCTAATCGGGATCTTCCCCATTCCCAGGATATGGTAAAGAACAAAAGGATATTTATTACCAGTCGATTCCCTAGGGTCCTCCCATACTTCCTAGCGTGTTCACACAGACCCCTCATCATCATTTCTATTCTACGTGTAAAGAAATTGGCTTCCATCAGGTCTGAGTCACTCAGAGCACTACAGTTCTTTCCTGGCCAGAAGAAAACTGTCTCAGCTGGGAGCATAGCTCAGTTCGGAGAGTGCTTGTCTAGCATGCATGGAATCCTGGGTTGGATCTGTAGAATGACATAAATCAGATGTGGCAGCTCCTATGCTGATACCAGCACTCAGGGGGTGAAGGCAGGGACCAAGGAATTTAAAGGCTCTTGAGGGTAGCCTGGGCTATGTTGAGATACTATCAGACTCCCTTTACCTCTTATCCAATTTCCCCTACCTCTCATCCTTGGGATCTGGATTGAATGAAAGGAGGTATGAGGAAAAATGCAGGAAAATGAGGACAAGTCGTCCACATGCCTAGTAGCCCATGGCCTTCTCTAGGTTCAGTAGACACTGCAAAGCCAGACACAAAACTTGACCACTTAGTATCACTTGGTGAGAGGAGAGATCTGGGTTCAGAGGCAAGTATGTAAATAGACTTGCAATAACAATTCCAACTCTAAATATGTCCTGCATGCCAGGCACTACAAACGCCATATATTCACAGAGTAAAGTCAATGCTCACACAGCCCTGTAAGAAAATACTTCTCTCTGTGTCAGAGAGGAAAACAAGACTTGAAGGGATCGGTGAGCATCCCCTAAGGCCACACAGCTCCATGGGGATAGAAATAAGGCTATGTAGCCATGGCCAACCATCCATGTCCCTAGAATCCTGCACAGGCTCCAGAAATACAGGGCTGCCTGCTTCCCTCCCACTGGTTAGATTCTGCATACTGACACACTACCCCTGAATGAAGTCAACAAAAACCAGGGCATTTCAGCCCAGCTCTGAAATGGCACTTGTAAAGCAATGTGTCCCGTGGGAAACTGGAAGCTCCTGGCATGGGTGACTGGGGCAGGCTTCTGGAAGAGTTAAGGTGACAGGGCACAAACAAACAGGGGTGTAGCGCTTGCTATCATGCAGAAGGCCCTGTGTTTAATAACTAGCAATGGGGGTGTAGCGCTTGCTAACATTCACAAGGCCCTGTGTTTAATAACTAGCAATGGGGGTGTAGCGCTTGCTAACATGCACAAGGCCCTGTGTTTAATAACTAGCAATGGGAGGAAGAGAATAAAAGAATGATACTGGACCATATATAACACACCCCGAAGCCTTCTGAGAGTCCCCAGGCAGTATGAATAGCACGTCAGCTTGGGATAGGGCCTCTACTATATTGGACCTGCACTATATTGAAGCCAAGGCCCAAGGTCTTGCAGCCCCCTTCAGCAAACCTGCATGCCAACCCAGAAAGACCTTCCTTGCTTCTACCAGACTGGCTGAAATGTTATTTACTATCCAGAGGGGAGAGTTTCAAATGCCTGCAGAAATCTCTGAGTAAATCAGATTACAGTTAAATGGGCTTTGCTTTAAAGGAAGATATCAGAAGAGCAAAATGCAATAAAGTAAAAGAAAGGAAAGGAAAAGAAGACACACACCAACTGCCAGGATGACAGGGAGGACCAGGATGACAGGGAGGACCAGGATGACAGGGAGGACCAGGATGACAGGCAGGACCAGGATGACACGGAGGACCAGGATGACACGGAGGACCAGGATGACACAGAGGACCAGGATGACAGGGAGGACCAGATGGCAGGGAGAATCATGACAGGCCACATGCTGGGCTGCTACAGGAGCAAAGGAACAGCTTAAGCATTTGGGAGGCAGTGCACTCAAGAGATCCGTGTGTCAGAGGTCCTGCTGGAGGGAAGGAGAAGTGGCTGCTTGGTAGAAGGAGCCAAGTTTTCCTGGTTCCTTCTGCCTAGAAGAGCACTAGGAACTTCAAAGGCCACCAAGCTGGCAAGGAAATACCATGTTGTGCACATAGAGGTGTTATCAAACCAGGCTCTGCCAGTGTGTGACATTTGGCGGCCTTTGGACCCCAGTCTAGAGTCCCAAGTATGCCCTCCTACCCCTGGGATAGGCCATTTCTAATCAGTTCTCTGGATACCAAAAGAAAACAGAAAGTTAGCCCAACTCTTTCATGTTACGAATAAGGAAACTGTCACCCATCTTGGTGGACCTTGGGTGGCTTGGGTTCAGTTACACCTTTCCTAGTTTGAAAAGCAGACAGACTTATTGAAGAAAGTTTGGGACAAATAAAAACATATAAAGAATTTGAAAGTCACTAGCAATCATATTTCTCCCAAGATAACCCCCTGAGATTAAGTACTGGGCATATGTCTGTCTTCATTCTTGCTGGACAAGATGTGGGTGGGTGGACAACTGCAGCCCTACCTAGCTTGTCTTCATTTAATATTCTACCTGGCAGGATGCTCATGAGGATAGTGCTTGCAGAACAACCAAGCCTCAGACAGACCTCTAATGGAGAGGGAGGTTTTGGTGGGAGGCTTTGGTTTCTCCTGAATCTGTTCCCCAAGTACTGGCCAACCTGGAGGCTGTGTCCCACCCTTTTTCCAGGCACCCTTAGCTTTCCCACAATGATAGGGGAGGAGAGGACTGGGTAACTTCTCTTAGAGCTTTAGGGTATCAAACTCTCTTCAGATACAAGAGAGGGTGTGTGGTGGGGAATCTAAAGAGCTGGTCAGCTAGAGTTGGCAGCCGAGATTGTGAGTCGCATACCTGGGTGGGGAGTCCTAGGTTTTCCTGGGCCTCCATTTTACTGTCTCTGTGAATCTGTAGTCTTCACTGCCTGTGGCCCCTTCCTCTTTCTAGACTTGTTGTGCCTCTTGCTCATAGATGTATCATCTCTTTCCTGTAGGGAAAAGCCATGAGCATGAGAGATGACAATCATTGTCCCCCCATGGAGAAAGCTCTCCTTCCCCCCCCCTCTCTGCCTTTCCACTGAGGCACCCCCTTCCACCTCTACCAAACACATTCCTCGTTCTCTCTTTCTTTTTTATGAAACACCCAACAGGCACTGTCAGGCACAGACAGGTCTAGTAGTCATGAGATCTTTTATTAATGAAATAACCTTAAATGCCATATTTGGTGGATCTCTGACACTTTTGAAAACCATCTATCTACATACAGCATGCCGAATTTGTTAAAACTGAACAGTCTTAGCTTACCTGGGACCCCTGAGTAAACCAAGGAGAGATGGAATTGCTGCAAAACACATGAGAAACTTTATTAAAAATACTAGCATGCTAGGGTCACTCTGTATATGAAGAGTGAGTGACCCCCCACCATCCACACCGAGGACTTTTTATACAGACCCCAGGGCAGACTCCATTAGGCACAATGTGAGTGGTAGAACAGTAATATCTTTAAACAGATTGGTCCACTAGGGGATGAGGTAAATGGCCAATGGTCAGTCCGGTCAGTCCTTTGGAATGCATCCTCATCCCTAGGTCTCTCCTTCCCCTTTGTTGTCTAAGGAATGCAACCCAGCACCTGACCCTTTTTAAGTTTCTGAGTTAACTCTTTCAAATTGTTAAACATTGATTATTTTTAACTATTTACTATGTGAATAACATTGAAAACATGTTATTGTAATTAACTAAATGAGAATTTAATATAATCATCATTTTGACAATCTATTAACTTGCATTACTTAAGTATCCTAAATAGTATGTAATAGCAGCTATTAAAAGGACTGGGAGTAAACCTTGTCTTCTAAATTAGTTGTATAGGCACAATGCCTATCTTAGAGTAAAAAAAAAAATAAGTTTTGTATCAATATACAAAGATTTATACCCATGAAAACCTTAAGCCTGTATCAATATGTAAATTCTCTTCCAATGTAAGAAAATATAAAACAATTCTGCATCAAAATATAAAGATTTCTACCAGTGTCAGATTATAGCTATAAAGTGTTTTATATAAATTTAAATCTAGTAATCCATCAATATGTTTAATTTCTCATAATTTACGCTATCTCCCTTTTATCTTTTCAACCCCCTTCCCTTTACCTAAGAAAGAAGGAAGAGAAAAGGAAAGGAATGCTATTTAGTTTCATCCTTGTCCAAAACTATAATTATTTGTAAATTATCCCTTAAAATGACAACATATCTATAACTCATTAAATGTCTAAAACTTAAAGAATTAGGACAACAGTCTTCTTATGATTGTTTCCTGATGATTTGGGTAAATAATTTCTTTGGGGGGGTTTCAAGAAGGAAATTGTAAAAATGGTTAATTCAAAATAAAAGTAGCAGCTAATATTTATTATAGCAATCCTTCCTGAAGTTGTTCTCAAAGCAAATCTCTGGAAACAGCATCAGTATGAGTCAAGATCAGGCAAGGAGCTGGAACAGCAGGTCAATTCATGATGGTGAACTTATCAGAGCTGCCCTCTTGGTATGTCATTCTGTAATATATAACTTGACAAACAATATTTAGTTCTAAAAAGATATTTGCATGGAATGTGCAAGGTGCACAGATCAGTTAAGGATGAATTTTTGCTTCCTGTTTGAGCAGGTAAAAGACAACTGTCTTTTTTATGAGCTGGCTTGATCAATAGCCAAATGGTAATATATCTTCAGTCATGCCATATCAAAAGAGGATTTTTTTTCATGGTTTCCTGGACCAAAGAGTTCCTCAGAGCAGTCATATCCCTTGAAGGAGGCAGTATCGCCCAATGACTGCAGTGGATCAAATAGTACCCCCCCTCCCCCAGTTCATGCTCATGTGGATTCCTTTGCAAGCAGTGCCTTTGCAGATGTAGGGACTTGAGATGAGGTTGTGCAGTGCTGCTGGGACAGGTCCCAACCCCATGACTGGAGTCCTCATTAAGGCCATGCTCATGGATCGGCAGGATTAATATAGTTAAAATGGCCATCTTGCCAAAAGCAATCTACTGATTCAATGCAATCCCCATCAAAATCCCAACTCAGTTCTTCACAGAGATAGAAAAAGCAATTCTGAAATTCATCTGGAATAACAAAAAACCCAGGATAGCTAAAACTATTCTCAACAACAAAAGAAATTCTGGGGGAATCAGTATCCCTGACTTCAAGCAATACTACAGAGCAATAGTGTTAAAAACAGCATGGTATTGGCACAGTGACAGACAAGTGGACCAATGGAATAGAATTGACGATCCAGAAATGAATCCACACACCTATGGTCACTTACTCTCGACAAAGGAGCCAAAAAGATCCATTGGAAAATGTTAGCCTTTTCAACAAATGGTGCTGGAACAATTGGAGGTCCGCATGCAGAAGAATGCGAATTGATCCATTCTTATCTCCATGTACTAAACTTCAATCCAAGTGGATCAAGGACCTCCATATAAAACCTGACACACTGAAACTAATAGAAAAGAAACTGGGGAATACCCTTGAGGACATGGGCATGGGGGAAAAGTTCCTGAACAGATCACCAATAGCTTATGCTCTAAGATTAAGAATTGACAAATGGGACCTCATAAAATTACAAAGTTTCGGTAAGGCAAAGGACATTGTTATAAAGACAAAACAGCAACCATCAAATTGGGAAAGGATATTCACCATCCCTACATCTGATAGAGGGCTAATATCCAATATATACAAAGAACTCAAGAAGTTAGACCCCAGGGAAACAAATAATCCTATTTAAAAATGGGGTACAGATCTAAACAAAGAATTTTCACCTGAAGAAATTTGGATGGCCGAGAAGCACCTTAAGTGTGGGAAGCCATCCTGAGCTATTTGGACTATCGCTTACTCATGGCCCTAAGGTGGTGGCTGCTAAAATATAAGAACAATTAACTAGAGCCTCTTCCGCGGACTTTGGTTTAGCCATTGTCTCGAGATAACTGCAGAATGGTCCTGCCGGCATCATCTCCCGCCGACTCCGGTAATTGCGGTGGAAAGAAGTCCTGAGATAACTGCGGCAGGCTCCGGCCTGTGCAAACACCTGTTGTCTCCACCGGAGGACCCTTATCTCTTCCTGCTAAACTCCTAGGATTGCCCTTCCTTCCTTTGTCCTTGCCTTGGGGTACGCCCCTCCTGAAAGCCTTAAAACCTGTGTACCCCAGCACATTAAACGAGGCTTTGACACAACTCAGAGTGACTCCGTCCTTCTTTGTGCTTGGCCTCCATCCTTCTCCTCCCCTTTCTTGACCCGCAGGTAGCGCCCCTTCGGAACCGTGGAATAACTGACCCGCGGGACGGGTTACAGTGGCGCCCGAACCAGGGACCCGAAGTACGGTCAACTACCGGACGACGGAGGAAAAATCCCGGGAAAAGGAATGAAGGACCCCACAGACCGCATAGCTCATGCATCGCTGGAGGTGCAGGTGAGTGGCCAAACATTGTCATCTGATTGTCATTGGGGGAAAAAAAAGAGGCTGTAACTTCTCTTATCTTCCGCTCCTGAGGGACCCATCCCTTGCTGATATGTCATTAAGTTTAGAGAACCCCTGGGGAGAAAGCCAACTTGGAGGAGAAAAGCTGCAGAGAGCAAGCAGTCCTCTTAAAGGAGCTATGAGGGACAAATGGTCATTCTAACTTCAAGATTTATTTCAAAGTCAAATGCCTAGAAAAAGCCAGAGCCAAAACAAGCCCCTCCACGTGGCCCGCCACCCTATACCCGGCGATAGGCATGCAGCGCGGCTCCTCTCAGCCAGGTTCCTGAGACCTTAACTGGGTCCAGGCAATCACCAGAGATTGTCCTATACTCAGCCTTAAAATAAATGGTAAAAGCTTTGAGGGCATCTTAGACTCAGGTGCTGATTCTACTGTGATCTCACAAAGTGCTTGGCCCCCCTGCTTGGCCTATTACAAGCCTCTCTGGCCCATCTGCAGGGGTTTGGACAATCAAAAAAGTACTCTCCAGAGCTCCAAGTTGCTGACTTGGGAGGACAGAGGGAAATACTGGCTCTCCTCAGCCCTTCATGTTTCCTGGTCTGCCTGTTAACCTCTAGGGAAGAGACATTCTCTCTCAAATGAAAGTCCTTATGTGTGGTCCCAATGAGGTTATTGCTCAACAAATGCTCTCCCGGGGCTATCTCCCTGGACAGGGACTAGGCAAAAATGGACAAGGGAGACCCATGGAGGTAGAAGTCAGAGACTGCTGCTGAGGCGGCGGAAGAAAAACTGCTCATGGGCAGCATGTAAGACCTGGACTGCAGAGCAATTCCTGGGCTCTCCTCCCCTCTCCACAGGTGTGTGTGTTCAACTAGGCATCCTCCTTCCCCCTTGTTAAATCTTAAGAGAAAAAGCAGGTTGCAGAAAAGCAGTTTTTCCATGTGTAGGACACGGTATCAAAAAAAAAAATAGTTAGAAGCTATTTCAAAACTCTCCTAGAAAGGAGAAGAAAATGGGAGACGTCCTGTTTTCTCTCTGAAACCTACTGGAGATCTCCTTAGTTCAGGTTAAGATATTTGGATCTTTTGGGACATCAAGTTCCCTCGTTGTCTATTGTAAGTCTTTGGTGCACCAAAACTTGTCTATATGTGTGTCAATTCATGTTGTCTATTGTTTTGTTTGGCTGAATGATTGGTTGTTTTTATGTTTTATGTAAAAAAAAATGGTAAAAAGGCGTTATCTTGCTGGCAGTCCTGCCAATTGCAGTTTACACAGAGGAGGCTAATTTGAGGTGCCTCACATTCTAAGGTAGGAGTCAAAGACAGCTGGAAAAAAAGCTGCTTCTTAAAGGGCCAGGAGTCGGACAAGTGGAAATGGTTAATTCTCCTAGAAAAATTTCTATCATGATGATGATTGGGTTCAAAGTGCTTTATTCCTCTGAAGTTACAGCTAGAAAAAAAATATGTATTTGGTTTAAATTTATGAGATTTGTATGATCGCTTCATTTTTATTTCTAATTAGTCTTAAAGGTATAAATGTTTTACATATCTTGACTATAGAGTTATAAATTAATTGGTTATGATTTAAAAGGTATAATGTTACTTAAAAAAAAAAAAGGTTAGTTTAAAACTGGTGATTCAGTGTCGGGGCCATCTTAACTAGCTATACATGGCATGACGCAACCCAGGAAATACAGGCCTCTAAGATGCTTTTAAATTGACATGGTATTTTGTGTGAATCTTGGCCTGGAGATTGGATTTATAAGAAATATTATTTAAAATAATGTCTCTTCAATAAGTTACAAAGTCATACATTCAAACACAAGATGATGGACAAACTTTACAATATAAAAATATATTTGCCATTAATTTTAAGGAGAAAAGATTGTTTAAAACTGGGTTTTGCTTTCAACAAATTGTAGTTATGCTTTGATATTACAGGTTCCTTTTGTTATTTGACCTTCATCCAATGGGGTCTGATTACAGGCTACTCCTTGCAGGACCGGTGGGTGTAGGTCTGGCCTTAGAGATAACAAATTCAAATCAGGAGATTTACATTTGAGTTAATACAAAGCTCAGAGCTTCCTCAAAGCTGCTCAAAGCTGCAGAGGCTTGAGAGATGCAGTTTTCTCTTGCAGGCCTCACTTAGAGAGTTTCTGGCCAAAAGAACATTTTTAACAGATTCATACAGATATGGTTTAAAATAAAGTTCACACTTAGATCTGTAAAAGATAATAAGGCTATATAGAAATTATAAAGGCATTAAAATTTGGCCTGTCTACTCCATACAAAATTATTATAGGTATAGAGGGTAGTTTTTTGCTTTGCATTCTGATAATTATAAAAACATTCACTTCTAACTTTAAAGGAGCATAAGCTAACTTTAAAAAACCAATAAAATAATTTCATTAGAAAGTTATTCCTCAAGAAATGGCTTGCTCTTAACAATGGGCTTTTAAAGTTTTTAAGAAAATGATTTTCAAGATAAATATTTTGCCTAAGACACTGCTTTAAGTTTGTCATTTAAGCTTCTGATGTTCTCAAGATAGATGCAAAACAAATACTGAGAGACATAACTTGGAGAAAGCTACTATAAGTATTTGTCAACAGTTTATATGTTCACTTCCATTCCTTAACAAAGAGAACATTAATATAAAATCTCTTCAAATACGATTTTGACATCCTACAATAAAGATTTGATATAATAAATGTTACAAAATAAAATCATAAAAATATTTTTAAAAAGAATGTTTTAAGAGCATGATAAAATGTTTGTTCCTTATTTTAAACAGCAACTAAATTGATTATTATTAATTGTTAATCTATTACGTGACAAGCCTTTTTGACAAAATTAATAATTGTTATCTAAAAGATAAATTGTTAAAAATTTGCCTCAATACATGTTTTTATATTGTTATAGATTTATACATGCATCCTATAAAAATGCATCTACTATGGGAGTAAAGCTCATATAATTAGATCACATGACTATTCTTTTGAGTGTCCCCTTGCTTCAGCACAGATAATTGAACTGGGTGCTGTAGCTGTTCTTTTAAAATGTTAAAAATCAAACTTTTGATTTTTATATTAATAATATACATATATAGCTCATGGCTTACAATTGCTTGAAGTTGTTTCTTTTTAATGATACTAATTCTTAACTTTTACAATTATTTATACAAATACAATTCAAAAAATTAATCAAAAATATACATACAACTATTGACAGCTTTTCAAGCTTTCTAGTTATAACTATTTTAACATAAGAAACAAAATATAAATTTAGTTGTTACATATGTTATTTTTTAATACTAAATGTTCCAAATCAGATTAAGACAAATATTATAACTGATTATTATAATCAGTCATTTGAGATGTCTTATTAGCAATTTAATATTAGTCATATTACTGAGATTCCTCATAATTCGCAAAGATAAGATATTATAGAACAAGTCCATAGAACTTTACAATATTTTTATAATAAAAGAGGGGAGAATCACATCTCTATATACCACAAAAATTTAAAATTTTAATGCCAGGGAACTCTAAGTGTAGAGAAGAGGTATGTTTGTGTTCTCTGTACAGGATGCTGGAGGAACATGCTAGCTGCCAGAGTATGCTGATGCTGAGATTTCACCCTGGCTTTCCACCTTGCTCTCCAGCCTTTTGGGGCCCCTCCTGGGTCTTTTGTTTCTTTTGTCATTTGGCCCCTGGGCCTTTAACAGATTAACCAGTTTTGTTAAATCACAGATTGATTCTGCCTTGACAGACGTGGAGGTAGCAACCATCGGCCTTCAGTTCTCCACCCTTGCTGCAGGCAAAGAGCTTTCTTGGTTCCTAAGCAGTAGAAACGTCAATGCCAGGGAGGGTGACCTCTGGCTCCTAATAGTGGCTGAAGGCCATAAGCTGTGGAGTAGTCAATGACGGGAAATATTGTGGTGCCACGAGCCAGATGCACACCGCCTCTTGGCTGCAGGGTGACTCCATGACGGGATTATTGTGAGTCCGCTACCTGGATGCCCGTCACACTCACCAAGGGCCTGATTAAGCCATTGGAGTGGGATGTGATGCCAGGAGTGGATGCAACTTACATAGCCTAAGACAGAGGCCCTGCCCTACTAGGATCTAAAAGGGCCTAGTTACTGCGGTGCTGGACGTGGGGGCAAAACCACATAGCCTAAAACAGGCTCTCCACCGACCCTCTTTCCATAGCCACCCCTCAACTTAAGAAAGAAAAAAGGAGGAGATGTGGGAAGCCATCCTGAGCTATTTGGACTATTGCTTACTCATGGCCCTAAGGTGGTGGCTGCTAAAATATAAGAACAATTAACTAGAGCCTCTTCCGCGGACTTTGGTTTAGCCATTGTCTCGAGATAACTGCAGAATGGTCCTGCCTGCTTCATCACCCGCAGACTCCGGTAATTGCGGTGGAAAGAAGTCCTGAGATAACTGCGGCAGGCTCCGGCCTGTGCAAACACCTGTTGTCTCCACTGGAGGACCCTTATCTCTTCCTGCTAAACTGCTAGGATTGCCCTTCCTTCCTTTGTCCTTGCCTTGGGGTACGCCCCTCCTGAAAGCCTTAAAACCTGTGTACCCCAGAACATTAAATGAGGCTTTGACACAACTCAGAGTGACTCCGTGCTTCTTTGTGCTTGGCCTCCGTCCTTCTTCCCCCCTTTCTTGACCCGCAGGTAGCGCCCCTTCGGAACCCTGGAATAACTGACCCGCGGGACGGGTTACTTAAGAAGTGCTCAACATCATTTGTCATTAGGGAAATGCCGATCAAAACAACCCTGAGATATCACCTTCCACCAGTCACAATGGTTAAGTTCAAAAACTCAGGAGACAGCAGGTGTTGGCAAGGATGTGGAGAAAGAGGAACACTCCTCCACTGCTGGTGGGGCTGCAAGATGGTACAACCACTGTGGAAATCAGTCTGGAGGTTCCTCAGAAAACTGGACATGACATTTCCGGAGGACCCTACTATACCTCTCCTGGGCATATACCCAAAGGATTCCCCGTCATGCAATAAAGACACATGCTCCATTATGCTCATAGCAGAGTTATTTATAATAGCCAGAAGCTGGAAAGAACCCAGATGCCCCTCAAAGGAGGAACGGATAAAGAAAATGTGGTATATTTACGCAATGTAACACTACTCAGCAATTAGAAACAATGAATTAACAAAATTTTTAGGCAAATGGTTTGATCTGGAAAATATCATCCTAAGTGAGGTAACCCAGTCACAAAAGAATACACATGGAATGCAATCTCTGATAAATGGATATTAATTAGCCCAGAAGCCCTGAATACCCAAGGCACAAATCGCATAACAAATGACTCCCATGAAGAAGTTTGGAGAGGGTCCTGATCCTGGAAAGGATTGATCTAGCATTGGAGGGGAATATAAGGACAGAGAAAAAGGAGGGAGGTGATTGGAGAAGGGATTGACAGAAGAAGGTTTATGGGACATATGAGGAGGGGGGATCCAGGAAAGGGGAAATCATTTGGAATGTAAACAAAGAATATAGAAAATAAAAATATTTAAAAAAAAAAAGGAGAAGAAGAAGCTAGACTCCGGAGAGCCAAATAATCCTATTAAAATGTGGTACAGAGCTAAACAAAGAATTTTCACCTGTAGAACTTTAAATGGCTGAGAAGCACCTAAAAAAAGGCTCAGCATCACTAGCCATTATGCAAATCAAAACAACCACAACATTTCACCTCACACCAATCATAATAGCTAAGATTAAAAATTCAGGAGACAGCAGATGTTGGCAAGAATGTGGAGAAAGAAGAATACTCATCCACTGCTGGTGGGATTACAAGCTGGTACAACCACTCTGGAAATCAGTATGGCCTTTCCTCAGAAAATTGGGTGTGACGCCTCTGGAAGACCCTGCTATACCACTCCTGGACATATACCCAGAGGATTCCCCAGCAAGCAATAAGGACACGTGCTCCACTAAGTTCATCTCAGACTCATTTATAATAGCCACAAGCTGGAAAAAACTCACAGATGTTCCTCAATGGAGGAATGGATACAGAAAATGTGGTATATTTCCACAATCTAGAAACTCTGAATACCCCAAACACAACTCACATATCAAGTCATTCCCAAGAAGATAGAAGGAGAGGACCCTGGTCCTGGAAAGGCTTGATGTAGCATTGCAGGGGATTACCAGGACAGAGAAGTGAGAAGGGGTTGATTGGCGAATGGGTAGAGGGAAGAGGTCTTATGGGACTTATGGGGAGGGGGTACCCAGGAAAGGGAAAATCATTTGGAATGTACATAAAGAATATAGAAAAATACTATCTTTGAAAGTTCAAAAAAAAAAAAAAGAAAAAGAAAAAGAAAAGCATCTTCAACAACTTATGCTGGTTTAAGTGGATATTTACCTATTGAAGAATTCAAATAAATCTTTCTCACCCTGCACAAAATTCAAATACAGGTGGATCTATGACCTCAACATAAGACTGGATAAACTAAATATAATATAATAGAAAGTAAAATATAGCATTGATACAGGGCAGTTTCCTGAACAGAACACCAACAGTTCATACTCTAAGATCAACAACTGATAAATGGGACAAAAGAACTTCGACTCTTAAAAAACCAAATAACCTCATTTTAAAATGGGGTACAGATCTCAAAAGAGAATTGTCAGCAAAATAATCTTGAATGGATGAGGTGCACTTATACAAATGTTCAACATCCTTAGTCATCAAGGAAATCCCAGTCAAAAGAACCCTGAGATTCTACCTTACACAAATGAATATGGCCAAGATCAAAAATTCAGTTAATAGTATGTACTGATGAGGATGTGAAGAAAGAGGAATACTCTTCCATTGCTGGTGGGATTGAAAACTTGTACAATATGAAAATCAATCTGGCTTATTTTTAGAAAATTGGAAACACTCCTATCTGAAAGCCCAGAAATACTGCTCTTGGGCATGTAGCCAAAAGATGCTCCACCAACCACAGATCCATTGGCTCCACTATTTTCATAGCAGACTTATTCATAATGGCCGGAAATTGGAAACAACCTAGATGTCTCTAAACTGAGGAATGAATAGGGAAAATATACATTTACACAATGAAAACTTAATCAGCTCTTATAAATGAAGACATAATGAATTTTTCAGGTAAATGGATATAACTAGAACATATCATCTTGATTATAGTAGCCCAGATCCCAGAGAAAATACAGAGTTTGTACTCAGTGATAAGTGGATATTAGCCAAAAAGTACTGAATACCCATGACACATCCCATAGACACAATAAAGTTAAATATGAAGGAAAACCTAAGTAAAAATGCTTGGATCCTACACAGAAGGGGTAATAATTGTCATGTGAGGCAGAGGAAGGAGGAACCTGGGTGGTATAAGGTAGGAGGGGAGATAGTGGGTCACGATCAGGTGTGTGAAGGGCCATGAAAGTTGCCCAGAGGACCAGGAGTATGAATATTAATCTGTAGCTGTGGGGAGAGGACATGGCCCAGTGATCCTAGCCATCTGAGACCAGGCTTGGGGAAAGTTCTCTGGAATGCATGTGGGTAATCTTTCCCAAGAAGCCTAACAGGGAAGACATGGAACCTGAGCATGCCACCTTCTGTAGCCATGCAGGGGCGCCAGTGGAAGGATAAGGACACCAATCCTTCCACAAAAAAATTGACACAAAATTTCTCCTGTCTAAATTAAATGTATTGACAAAAAAGGGAGCAAAGACTGAAGGAATGGCATACATGAGACCCATTCCATGGTCAATCACACATCCATTACACTATTAATGATAGTTATGAATACAGACAGGAGCCTAGCCTACGTGTCCTCTAAGAGGCACTACCCAATATCTTAAAGAGATTGATGAAGGTTTTAGATAATGAAAAGATACTCGCATGCCCATTATTCAGTATGATCAATATAGTAAAAATTAAAAAAAAAACAGTTTTGATGTTACTAGGAGAAACAATATTACAGAAGTGACATTTTTAAACCCTCATTACTCCCTGTCTTCTGCCATGTTCCCTTAGCCTCTCCTGTAAAACCTCACTGATATGACCAACAAAACATTAGGCAAACAAGACAACAGCAGTGTACATGGAAAACTAATTGGTGCTTGAAAGCTACATAAAGAAATATAGACAACGGCATCCTAAGTAATTATATGCAGGAGAACGATGGAGTCCATTTTCTATTAAACTGTTACTCTGTGTATTTTTATTTGTCTAAGTGAGAGAGTTAATATATAGATTTATAGAGATTAGTATTATGGGCTTCTGTTATTTTATTGTTGCCATATACTTGTCCCACTCCTATGATGAATGAGTACAGGGTTATTTATCATTGCTATCTTCTTGAACATATACCTTATCTTCAGACCGATGTTTCCCTTGTGCAGAACTAGATTGCTAAAGAAAATGACTTAATGGTGATTATACTGTGTAGTGTTTCTCCTCTTTTATTGATATAAATTGGCATTGCAGTCTATTCCAGTATTTGTGTTCTTTGACAACATAGATACAGAATATCCATTTAAAAGTCATTTGTTGTTCTAATGGGTCAGCCTTTTTATACATGTGACTTTGTCTTTTTCTTCACAGCTTTTAGTATTTTTATATCTCTGCAAATGGAGTCTTTGACTATTATGTGTCTATTTGATGTTCTGTATGCTTTTAGTACTTTCATGGTTATCTTTCTTATTTTGGTGAAATTGTTTCTAGACAATTCATATAGAAACCATTAATTCATTGTGTTTAATATAGCCAATAAAAACTAATCCTAATCTCATGTCTCTCCCTTTGAGTCCTAGAAGTCTCTCACCTCTCAGGTCTTTGGTACATTCTAGAGGTTCCCCCCAACTTCCTACCTCCCAAAGTTGGCTGTTTCCATTCTTTTTGCTGGCCCTCAGAGATTCAGTACTGTTTCACACACCTAATACCAGATCATGTTCATCTCTTCCTCTCCCTGTCCCCTTTCTCACTCAAGTCCCTCCCCTACTCCTTTGATTGCTTTCTTCTCCCTCTAAAGTGGAATTGAGGCATCCTCACATGGGTCCTTCTGCCTGTTAGCTTTCTTGAGTTCTGTGGATTATATCTTGGGATTACATTCTGTAATGTTTTGGTCAATATGCACTTTGAGGGCTCAAAGGGCAGACCTTAGATGAAATGCCTTATAGTCAGGGGATGGAACTTGTTGTTCACACTTCCAGTAGAAATAGAGGGCATCAAGTAGAGGGGTGGGGTTGCCATCTTACAGTAAAAAATTCTGACCCAGAAGAGTTCCCATCTGAGAAAACTGCAGGGACAAAAATGGAGAAACGCCAGAGGAAAAGGATGTCTAGTGACAAGCCCAAACTGAGATCCTCCCAAGGAGAGTCTGCAAGGCCTAACACTATTACTTATGTTGAGTTGTGCTCAAAAAAGGGGGCCTTTCATGGCTGCCCTTCGAAAGACCCACCAAGAGACTGAAAGATTCAGAGGCAATGGAAATAGATTCAAGACCCCATTAGTTGAACTAGAGAAAAGCTGGAAGAAACTGAGGAGGAGAGAAAGCCTATAGAAAACCTGTAGTCTCAATTAACATGGACCCCAGACCTCTCTCAGACACTGAGCCACAAACCAGGCGGCATACACCAGCTGATATGAGGCTTTCAGTACATATACTGCAGAGGACTACCAGGTCTAGACTCAGTCAGCCAAGATGTACCTCGCCATAAAGAGACATGTGGCAACAGGGAATTGGAAGGGCTGGAGGGGTAGAGTTTGTGGGTATCTCCCTCTTGGAGATGGGAGAAAGGAGGAGGTATTGGATATAGAACAGTCAGAGGCTGGAACAGGAGAGGGATAAAGTCTGGACTATTAAGAATGATTTAATAATAATAATAATGATAACAACTAAGAAACTACAAGAAAAAATCAAAACACAACCACTCACTATACTTACCAGTATACCCCAGATTAATAGATGACAACAAATAGCTTCATGGCAGCTTGTGATTTCAAGCAGAATATCTTCTTTGTTACCTAGGTGTACCTCCAGTTTGTAATTTTCTGCCTCAATTTTGTAAATTTCTGTGATTACACATAGGCATTTGGCAACTTTAGATGATCAGAAAACAAATACAAAGAAACAGACAAAAGTGAAAATTATGTGTATATAGTCATTATTATGCAGTTAAAATGATATATTCTGAATATTAGGTAAATTGTTATTTTCTGTGTGTGTGCATCTGTGTGCTGTGTGTGTGTGCATGTGTGTGTGTGTATGTGTATGTGTGTGCGTGTGTGTATGTGTGTGTGTGTGTGTGTGTGTGTGTGTGTTCATGCAAATGCTTCTACTTGGTAGGATTTGTTCTCTCCTTCCTAGTACAAGGACTCAGTAGATCACACTTACTGGGGGCATCACTTTTGTCAGCAAATGCTTTTATCTTCGAAGCCACCATCCTAAGTCAAGGCCTGGAGATTTAAAAACCCAGTTGAGGTGCATAAATAGAGCCAGGTCTCACCTCAGGCATTAGTTCATGCCTATAATAATTCCACCACTTTGGATATGGAGACAGGAGTATTTACAATTTCATTATAGCTTTGTCTATATAGCAAGACCATTACTCAAAATAAGAAAAAACTAGTTATAAATGTCTACCATAGTAGATCATATCTGAGATGTCAGTACTTAATAAGCTGTGATAGGAATTGTACAGTGCATATTCTGTGGAAGATACAGGCTTAGACATACACGCAACACTAAAACACATAGAGTTACAATGTGTTGTTTACGAAAAACAAGACAATTACGCAAATTGAAGGATTTATTCTAGTCCAGATTAAGCATTTCTAAATCATTCATGGTTGTCTTTACTCTGCAACACTGTATTTCCTTAAAATATGGTATTCGCACAAATACCCCCCAGAGAAAACTGTACAGTGCATTCTCTGTGGAAGATATAGCCTTAGATATACACGCAACACCAAAGACATAGATTTACAAACTGAAGTTTAGAAAAAACAAGATAATTTCGCACAATACGGGATTTCTCCTCGTCCAGATTAAGTATTTCTAATACATTCATGTTTGTCTTTACTCTGCAACACTGTATTACTGTAAAATGTGGTATTCGCACATATTCTTCAGAGAGAAAACTGTACAGTACATTTTCTGTGGAAGATACATTCTTAGACATACATGCACTACCAAAGCACATAGAGTTATAACGTTTTGTTTAGGAAGAACAAGATAATTTCACACAATGCTCAATTTCTTTTCGTCCGCATTAAGTATTTCTAATAAATTCATGGTTGTCTTTACTCTGCAACACAGTATTTCCTTAAAAAAATGGTATTCACACATATACTCCCGAGAGAAAACTGTACAGTGCATTATCTTTGGAATATATATGCTTAGCCATAAATGCTACACCAAAGCACATAGTGTTACAACGTGCTGTTTAGGAAAAACAGGATAAAATCGCACAATGAGTGATTTCTTGTGATCGCGATTAAGTATTTCTAAAACATTTGTGGTTGTCTTTACTCTGCAACCCTGTATTTCCTTAAAATGTGGTATTCACACATATTCAGAGAGAAAATTGCACAGTGCATTCTCTGTGGAAGATATATGCTTAGACATACATGCAACACCAAAGCACATAGAGTTACAATGTGTTGTTTAGGAAAAACAAGATAATTTCGCACAAGGAGGGATTTCTTCTTGTTTAGATTAAGTATTTCTAAAACATTCATAGTTGTCTTTACTCTGCATCCCTGTACTTCCTTAAATGTGGTATTCGCACGTATTCTTCAGAGAGAAAACAGTACAGTGCATTCTCTGTGGAAGATGTAAGCTTAGACATACACGCAACACCAAAGCACTTACAGTTACACCATGTTGTTTTGGAAAAACAAGATAATTTCGCACAATGAGGGATTTCTTCTTGTCCAGATTAAGTATTTCTAAAATATTCATGGTTGTCTTTACTCTGCTACCCTGTATTTCTTTAAAATGTGGTATTCGCACATATTCTTCAGAGAGAAAATTGTACAGTGCATTCTCTGTGGAAGATACATTCTTAGACATACATGCACTACCAAAGCACATAGAGTTATAACGTGTTGTTTAGGAAAAACAAGATGATTTCACACAATGCTCAATTTCTTTTCGTCCACATTAAGTATTTCTAATAAATTCGTGGTTGTCTTTACTCTGCAACACTATATTTCCTTAAAAAATGGTATGAGTGATTTCTTTTGATCGCGATTAATTATTTCTAAAACATTTGTGGTTGTCTTTACTCTGCAACTCTGTATTTCCTTAAAATGTGGTATTTGCACATATTCTTCAGAGAGAAAATTGTGCAGTGCATTCTCTGTGGAAGATACATGCTTAGACATACACGCAACAACAAAGCACATCGAGTTACAACGTGTTGTTTAGGAAAAACAAGATAATTTCGCACAAGGAGGGATTTCTTCTTGTTCAAATTAAGTATTTCTAAAACATTCATAGTTGTCTTTACTCTGCATCTCTGTACTTCCTTAAATGTGGTATTCGCACATATTCTTCAGAGAGAAAATTGTACAGTGCATTCTCTGTGCAAGATACACGTTTAGACACACAGGCAACAACAAATCATATGAAGTAAAAACGTGTTGTTTAGGAAAACCAAGATAATTTCTCACAATTCGGGATTCTTCTCGTCCAGATTAAGTATTTTTAATATATTCGTGGTTGTCATTACTCTGCAACACTGTATTTCCTTAAAATATCGAATTCGCTCATATACTATCGAGATAAATCTGTTCAGTGCATTCTCTGTGGAGAATACGCGCTTAGAAATACACACAACACCAAAGCACATAGATATACCACATGTTGTTAAGAAAAAACGATAATTTCATACAATGCTGGATTTCTTTTAGTCGCAATTAAGTATTTCCAATACATTCGTCTTTGTCTTTACCCTGAAACACTGTATTTCCTAAAAAGTTGGTATTCACACATATTCTTCAGAGAGAAAATTGTACAGTGCATTCTCTGTGGAAGATACACGCTTAGACATACACGCAACACCAAAGCATATAGTGTTACAACATGTTGTTTAGGAAAAACAAGATAATTTTGCACAATGAGGGATTTCTTCTTGTTCAGCTTAAGTATTTCTAAAACAATCATGGTTGTCTTTACTCTGCCACCCTGTACTTCCTTCAAATGTGGTATTCGCACATATGCTTTTGAGAGAAAACAGTACAGTGCATTCTCTGTGGAAGATATAAGCTTAGACATACACGCAATACCAAAGAACTTACAGTTACACCATGTTGTTTTGGAAAAACAAGATAATTTCGCACAATGAGGGATTTCTTCTTGTCAAGATTAAGTATTTCTAATACATCCGTGTTTGTCTTTATTCTGCAACCCTGTATTTCCTTAAAATGTGGTATTCACACATATTCTTCCAAGAGAAAACTATACAGTGCATTCTCTGTGGAAGATACACACTTAGACATACACGCAACACCAAAGCACATACAGTTACGTGTTGTTTAGGAAAAAAAAGAGAATTTCGCACAATGCATGATTTCTTTTCATCCAGTTAGGTATTTCTAATACATTCGTGGTTGTCTTTACTCTGAAACACTGTATTTCCTTAAAATGGGGTATTCACACATATTCTTCTGAGAGAAAACTATACAGTGCATTCTCTGTGGAAGATACACGCTTAGACATACACGCAACACCAAAGCATATAGAGTTACAACATGTTGTTTAGGAATAACAAGATAATTTCACAAAATAAGGGATTACTTCTCGTCCAGATTAGTATTTCTAAGACATTCGAGGTTGTCTTTACTTGGCAATTCTTTATTTCCTTAAAATGTGGTATTCGCATGTAGTCTCCCAAGAGAAAACTGTACAGTGCATATTCTGTGAAACATACACGCTTAGACATATATGCAACACTAAAGCACATAGAGTTACAATGTGTTGTTTAGAAAAAACAAGATAATTATGCAAATTGAAGGATTTCTTCTAGTCCAGATTAAGTATTTCTAAAATATTCATTGTTGCCGTTACTCTGGCACCGTGTACTTCCTTCAAATGTAGTATTCACACTTATACTTTTGAGAGAAAACAGAACAGTGCATTCTCTGTGGAAGATATAAGCTTAGACATACACGCAACACCAAAGCATATATAGTTACGTGTTGTTTAGGAAAAACAAGAGAATTTCACACAATGCAGGATTTCTTTTCGTCCAGTTAGGTATTTCTAATACATTCGTGGTTGTCTTTACTCTGAAACACTGTATTTCCTTAAAATGGGGTATTCAAACATATTCTTCTGAGAGAAAATTGTACGGTGATTTCTCTGTGGAAGATACACATTTAGAAAAACACACTTAGAAAAAAAACACAACAACAAAGCACATAGAGTTACAACGTGTTGTTTAGCACAAAGCAGATACATATTAAGACATACATTTCCTTAAAATGTCGTATTCGCACATATACTTTCAAGAGAAAACTCTACAGCGTATTCTCTGGGGAAGATACATGCTTAGATATACACGTAACATGAAAACACATAGAGTCACAATGTGTGGTTTAAGAAAAACAAGGTAATTTTGCAAAATGAGGGATTTCTTCTTGTCCAGATTGAGTATTATTAAAGTATTCATGGTTGTCTTTACTCTGCTACCCTGTATATCTTTAAAATGTGGTATTCACACATATTCTTCAGGGAGAAAATTGCACAGTGCATTCCTGTGGAAGATACAGGATTAGACATACAGGCAACACTAAAGCACATAGATTTACATCGAGTTGTTTAGGAAAAACAAGATAATTTCGCACAGCGCAGGATTTCTTCTTGTTCAGATTAAGTATTTCTGAAACATTCATGTTTGTCTTTACTCTGCCACCCTGTACTTCCTTCAAATGTGGTATTCGCACTTATACTTTCGAGAGAAAATAGTACAGTGCATTCTCTGTGGAAAATATAAGCTTAGACATACACGCAACACCAAAGCACTTACAGTTACACCATGTTGCTTTGGAAATACAAGATAATTTCGCACAATGAGGGATTTCTTCCTGTCAAGATTAAGTATTTCTAATACATCCGTGTTTGTCTTTATTCTGCAACCCTGTATTTCCTTAAAATGTGTTATTCACACATATTCTTCTGAGAGAAAACTATACAGTGCATTCTCTGTGGAAGATACATGCTTAGACATACACGCAACATGAAAGCGCTTATAGTTACGTGTTGTTTAGGAAAAACAAGAGAATTTCGCACAATGTAGGATTTCTTTTCGTCCAGTTATGTATTTCTAATACATTCGTGTTTGTCTTTACTCTGAAACACTGTATTTCCTTAAAATGGGGGTATTCACACATATTCTTCTGAGAGAAAATTATATGGTTATTTCTCTCTGGAAGATACACACTTAGACGAACACGCAACAACAAAGCACATAGAGTTACAACTTGTTGTTTAGCAAAATCCAGATACACATTAAGACATACATGTAACAGCAAAGCACATAGAGGTCCAATGTGTTGTTTAGGAAAAACAAGTTAATTTCGCACAATGCGGGATAACTTCTTGTCCAGATTAAGTATTACTAATACATTCGTGGTTGTCTTTACTCTGCAACACTGTATTTCCTTAAAATGTCGTATTCGCACATATACTTTCAAGAGAAAACTCTACAGCATATTCTCTGGGGAAGATACATGCTTAGATATACATGCAACACGAAAACACATAGAGTTACAATGTGTGGTTCAATAAAAACAAGGTAATTTCGCAAAATGAGGGATTCGCACATATTCTTCAGAGAGAAAATTGCACAGTGCATTCCTGTCGAAGATACAAGCTTAGACATACAGGAAGCACCAAAGCACATAGATTTACAACGAGTTGTTTAGGAAAAACAAGATAATTTCGCACAATGTGGGATTACTTCTCGTCCAGATTAAGTATTTCTAATACATTCGTGGTTGTCTTTAATCAGCAACACTGTATTTCCTTAAAATGTGGTATTTGCACATATACATTCGAGAGAAAATTGTACAGTGCCTTCTCTGTGGAAGAAACAAGCTTAGACATACATGCAACACCAAAGTTCATAGAGTTATAACGTGTTGTTTACGAAAAACAAGATAATTTCGCACCATGCAGGATTTCTTTTCGTCCATTTAGGTATTTCTAATACAGTCGTGGTTGTCTTTACTCTGCAATACTGTATTTCCTTAAAAGGTGGTATTCACACATATTCTTCAGAGAGGAAATTGTACAGTGCATTCTCTGTGGAGGATACTCGCTTAGATATACAAGCACCACCGAAGCACATACAGTTACAACATGCTGTTTAGGAAAAACAAGATAATTTCGCAAAATGGGGGATTTCTTCTCGTCCAGATTAAGTATTTCTAAAACATTCATGGTTGTCTGTACTCTGCAACCCTGTATTTCCTTAAAAGGTGTTATGCACACATATTCTTCTGAGAGAAAATTGTACAGTGCATTTTCTGGGAAATATACACTCTTAGTCATACACGCACCACCAAAGAACATTGAGTTACAACATGTTGTTTAGGAAAAACTGGATAATTTCACAAAATAAGGGATTTCTTCTAGTCCAGATTAGTATTTCTAAAACATTCGTGGTTGTCTTTACTCGGCAATTCTTTATTTCCTTAAGATGTGGTATTCGCACATAGTCTCCCGAGAGAAAACTGTACAGTGCATATTCTGTGGAAGATACACACTTAGACATACACGCAACACTAAAGCACTTAGAGTTACATCGTGTTGTTTAGGAAAAACAAGATAATTATGCAAATTGAAGGATTTCTTCTAGTCCAGATTAAGTATTTCTAAATCATTCATGGTTGTCTTTACTCTGCAACACTGTATTTCCTTAAAATATGGTATTCGCACAAATACCCCCAAGAGAAAACTGTACAGTGCATTCTCTGTGGAAGATATATACTTAGACATACACACAACACCAAAGCACATAGATTTACAAACTGAAGTTTAGAAAAAACAAGATAATTTCACACAATACGGGATTTCTCCTCGTCCAGATTAAGTATTTCTAATACATTCATGTTTGTCTTTACTCTGCAACCCTGTATTTCCGTAAAATGTGGTATTCGCATATATTCTTCAGAGAGAAAACTGTACAGTGCATTCTCTGTGGAAGATACACACTTAGACATACTCGCAAGACCAAAGCCCATAGAGTTACAACGTGTTGTTTAGGAAAAACAAGATAACTTCGCAAAATGAGGGATTTTTTCTCGTCCAGATTAAGAATGTCTAAAATATACATGATGTCTTTACTCTGCAACACTGTATTTCCTTAAAATGTGGTAATCGCACATATTCTTCAATAGAAAACTGTACAGTGCATTCTCTGTGGAAGATACACGCTTAGACATTCATGCACCTCCAAAGCACATAGAGTTATTACGTGTTGTTTAGGAAAAACAAGATAATTACACAAATTGAAGGATTTCTTCTAGTCCAGATTAAGTATTTCTAAAGTATTCATTGTTGTCATTACTCTGGCACCGTGTACTTCCTTCAAGTGTGGTATTCGCACTTATACTTTCGAGAGAAAACAGCACATTGCATTCTCTGTGGAAGATATACGCTTAGACATACACGCAACACCAAAGCACTTACACTTACACCATGTTGTTTTGGAAAAATAAAATAATTTCGCACAATGAGGGATTTCTTCTTGTCAAGATTAAGTATTTCTAATACATTCGTGGTTGTCTTTACCCTGCAACACTGTTTTTCCTTAAAATGTGGTATTCGCACATATTCTTCCTAGAGAAAACTGTACAGGGCATTCTCTGTGGAAGATACATTTTTAGACATATATACAACACCAAAGCACATAGAGATAAAACGCATTGTTTAGGAGAAACGAGATAATTTAGCAAATAAAGGATTTCTTCTCGTCCAGATTAAGTATTTCTAAAACACTTGTGGCTGTCTTGACTCTGCAATCCTGTATTTCCTTAAAATGTGGTATTCACACATAATCTTTCGAGAGAAAATTGTACAGGGCATTCTCTGTGGAAGATACACATTTAGACACACATGCAACACCAAAGCACATAGAGTTACAACGTGTTATTTAGGAAAAACAAGATAATTTCTTATAATGCTGGATTTCTTCTCGTTGCTATTAAGTATTTCTAATACCTTCATGGTTTTCTTTATTCTGCAACACTGTATTTCCTTAAAATGTGTTATTCACATATATAGTTCTGAAAGAAAACTGTACAGTGCATTCTCTGTGGAAGATACATGCTTAGGCATACACACAACACCAAAGCACAGAGAGTTACAACGTGTTGCTTAGGCATAGGAGATAATTTCACAAAATGAGGGATTTTTCTCGTCCAGATTAAGTATTTCTAAAACTTTCATGTTTGTCTTTATTCTGCAGTGCTGTATTTCCTCAAAATGTGGTATTCGCACATATTTTTCAGAGAGAAAATTGTACAGTGCATTCTCTGTGGAAGATACAAGCTTAGACATACATGCAACACCAAAGCAAACAGAGTTACAACATGTTGTTAAGGCAAAAAAGATAATTTCACAAAATGAGGAATTTCTTCTCTTCCAGATTAAGTATTTCTAACACTTTCGTGGTTGTCTTTACTCTGCCACACTGTATTTTGTTAAAATGTGGTATTCGCACATATAGTTCAGAAAAAAACTGTACAGTCCAATCTCTGTGTAAGATACACGCTTAGATTTACAGGCAACACCAAAGCACACAGAGTTACATCATATTCTTTATTAAAAACAAGATATTTTTGCACAATGCAGGATTTCTTCTTGTCGCGATTAAGTATTTCTAATACATTCATTGTTGTCTTTACTCTGCAACACAGTATACTTTAAAATGTGGTATTTGCAGATATTCTTCCAAGAGAAAACTGTACAGTGTATTCTCTGTGGATGATAAGCGCTTAGACATACACGCACACCAAAGCACATAGAGTTACAATGTGTTGATTAGGAAAAACCAGATAATTTCGCACAATGCGGGATATCCTCTTGTCCACATTAAGTAATTCTAATACATTCATTGTTGTTTTTACTCTGCAACACTGTATTTCCTTAAAATGTGGTATTTGCACATATACATTCGAGAGAAAACTGTACAGTCCCTTCACTTTGGAAGAAACAAGCTTAGACATACACGCAACACCAAAGCACATAGAGTTACAACTTGTTGTTTAGGAAAAACAAGATAATTTCGCACAATGCAGAATTTCTTCTCGTCCAGATTAAGTATTTCTAATACATTCGTGGTTGTCTTTACTCTGCAACACTGTATTTCCTTTAAATGTTGTATTCTCACATATACTTTTGAGAGAAAACTGTACAGTGCAGTGCATTCTCTGTGGAAGATAGACTGTTAGACATACACGCAACACCAAAGCACATATAGTTACGTGTTGTTTAGGAAAAACAAGAGAATTTCGCACAATGCAGGATTTCTTTTCGTGCAGTTAGGTATTTCTAATACATTTGTGCTTGTCTTTTCTCTGAAACACTGTATTTCCTTAAAATGGGGTATTGAAACATATTCTTCTGAGAGAAAATTGCACGGTGATTTCTCTGTGGAAGATACACACTTAGACAAACACGCAACAACAAAGCACATAGAGTTACAACGAGTTGTTTAGCAAAAACCAGATACATATTAAGACATACATGTAACAGCAAAGCAAATAGAGTTCCAATGTGAGGTTTAGGAAAAACAAGATAATTTCACACAATGCGGGATTACTTCTTGTCCAGATTAAGTATTATTAATACATTCGTGGTTGTCTTTACGCTGTAACACTGTATTTCCTTAAAATGTGGTATTCGCACATATTCTTCAGAGAGAAAACTGTACAGTGCATTCTCTGTGGAAGATACATGCTTAGACATACATGCACCACCAAAGCACATAGAGTTATTACGTGTTGTTTAGGAAAAACAAGATAATTTCGCAAAGTGATGGATTTCTTTTTGTCCAGATTAAGTATTTCTAATACATTCGTGGTTGTCTTTACTCTGCAACCCTGTATTTTCTAAAAATTTTGTATTCGCACATAGTCTTCCAAGAGAAAACTGTACATTGAATTCTCTGTGGAAGTTACATGCTTAGACATATACGCTCCACCAAAGCACATAGAGCTACAACATGTTGTTTAGGAAAAACAAGATAATTTTGTAAAATAAAGGATTTCTTCTCATCCAGAATAAGTAGTTCTAAAACATTCATGTTTGTCTTTTCTCTGCAAACATGTATTTCCTTAGTATGTGGTATGCCCTCATGTTCTTTCTAGAAAAATTGTACAGTGCATTCTCTGTGGAAGATACACGCTTAGCCATACATGCAACACCAAAGCACATAGAGATACAACGTGTTGTTTAGCAAAACCAAGATAATTTCGCACAATGCTCAAATTCTTTTCGTCCACATTAAGTATTTCTAATGAATTTGTGGTTGTCTTTACTCTGCAACACTGTATTCCCTTAAAATATTGTATTCACACATATACTCCCGAGAGAAAACTGTACAGTGCATTATCTTTGGAAGATATACGCTTAGCCATACATGCTACACCAAAGCACATAGTGTTACAATGTGCTGTTCAGGAAAAACAGGATAAAATCGATCAATGAGTGATTTATTGTGATCACTATTAAGTATTTCTAAAATATTTGTGGTTGTCTTTACTCTGCAACCCTGTACTTCCTTAAATTGTGGTATTCGCACATATTCTTCAGAGAGAAAATTGTGCAGTGCATTCTCTGTGTAAGATACACGCTTAGACATACACGCATCACCAAAGCACATACAGTTACAACGTGTTGTTTAGGAAAAACAAGATAATTTCGCACAAGGAGGGATTTCTTCTTCTTCAGATTAAGTATTTCTAAAACATTCATAGTTGTCTTTACTCTGCATCTCTGTACTTCCATAAATTTGGTATTCGTACATATTCTCCAGAGAGAAAATTGTACAGTGCATTCTCTGTGCAAGATACACGTTGAGACACAAGGGAACACCAAATCACATAGAGTAAAAACGTGTTGTTTAGGAAAAACAAGATAATTTCCCACAATTCGGGATTTCTTCTCTCCCAGATTAAGTATTTCTAATATATTCGTGGTTGTCTTTACTCTGCAACACTCTATTTCCTTAAAATATCGTATTCACTCATATACTTTCGAGATAAAACTGTAAAGTGCATTCTCTGTGGAGAATACACTCTTAGAAATACACACAACACCAAAGCACATAGATATACCACGTGTTGTTAAGGAAAAAACACGATAATTTCACACAACGCTGGATTTCTTTTAGTCGCTATTTCTAATACATTCGTCTTTATCTTTACTGTGCAACAGGGTCATTCCTTAAAAGTTGGTATTCACACGTATTCTTCAGAGAGAAAATTGTACAGTGCATTCTCTGTGGGAGGTACACGCTTAGACATACACACAACACCAAAGCATATAGAGTTACAACATGTTGTTTAGGAAAAACAAGATAATTTCGCACAATGAGGGATTTCTTCTTCTTCAGCTTAAGTATTTCTAAAACAATCATGGTTGTCTTTACTCTGCCACCCTGTACTTCCTTCAAATGTGGTATTCGCACATATACTTTCGAGAGAAAACAGTACAGTGTATTCTCTGTGGAAGATATAAGCTTAGACATACACGCAACACCAAAGCACTTACAGTTACACCATGTTGTTTTGGAAAAACAAGATAATTTCACACAATGAGGGATTACTTCTTGTCAAGATTAAGTATTTCTGATACATCCGTGTTTGTCTTTATTCTGCAACCCTGTATTTCCTTAAAATATGGTATTCACACATATTCTTAAGAGAGAAAACTATGTAGTACATTCTCTGTGGAAGATACACGCTTAGACATACACGCAACACCAAAGCACATATAGTTACGTGTTGTTTAGGAAAAACAAGAGAATTTCGCACAATGCAGGATTTCTTTTCATCCAGTTAGGTATTTCTAATACATTCGTGGTTTTCTTTACTGTGAAGCACTGTATTTCCTTAAAATGGGGTATTCAAACATATTCTTCTGAGAGAAAATTGTACGGTGATTTCTCTGTGGAAGATACACACTTAGACAAACACGCAACAACAAAGCACAAAAAGTTACAACGTGTTGTTTAGCAAAAACTAGATACATATTAAGACATACATGTAACAGCAAAACACATAGAGTTCCAATGTGTTGTTTAGGAATAGCAAGATAATTTCGCACAATGCGGGATTACTTCTTGTCCAGATTAAGTATTACTAATACATTCGTGGTTGTCTTTACTCTGCAACACTGTATTTCCTTAAAATGTGGTATTCGCACATATAATTTCAAGAGAAAACTCTACAGCATATTCTCTGGGGAAGATACATGCTTAGACATACACGCAACAGGAAAACACATAGGGTGACAATGTGTGGTTTAATAAAAACAAGGTAATTTCGCAAAATGAGGGATTTCTTCTTGTCCAGATTAAGTATTATTTAAATATTCATGGTTGTCTTCTCTGTTACCCTGTATTTCTTTAAAATGTGGTATTCGCACATATTCTTCAGAGAAAAAATTGAACAGGACATTCCTGTGGAAGATACAAGCTCAGACATACAGGCAGCAACAAAGCACATAGATTTACAACGAGTTGTTTAGGAAAAACAAGATAATTTCGCACATGCGGGAATTCTCATCCAGATTAAGTATTTCTAATACATTCGTGGTTGTCTTTAATCTGCAACACTGTATTTCCTTAAAATGTGGTGTTTGCAAATATACATTCGAGAGAAAACTGTACAGTGCCTTCTCTGTGGAAGAAACAAGCTTAGACATACATGCAACACCAAAACACATAGAGTTATAACGTGTTGTTTAGGAAAAACAAGATAATTTCGGACAATGCGGGGTTTCTTCTCGTCCAGATTAAGTATTTCTAATACATTCGTGGTTGTCTTTAATCTGCAACACTGTATTTCCTTTAAATGTTGTATTCTCACATATACTTTTGAGAGAACACTGTACAGTGCAGTGCATTCTCTGTGGAAGATAGAATGTTAGGCATACACGCAACACCAAAGCACATATAGTTACATGTTGTTTAGGAAAAACAAGATAATTTCGCACCATGCGGGATTTCTTTTCGTACAGTTAGGTATTTCTAATACATTCTTGGTTGTCTGTACTCTGCAACACTGTATTTCCTTAAAAGGTGGTATTCACACATATACTTCAGAGAGGAAATTGTACAGTACATTCTCTGTGGAGGATACATGCTTAGACATACAAGCACCACCGAAGCACATAGAGTTACAACGTGTTGTTTAGGAAAAACAAGATAATTTTGCAAAATGAGGGATTTCTTCTCATCCAGATTAAGTATTTCTAAGACATTCATGGTTGTCTTTACTCTGGAACCCTGTATTTCCTTACAAGGTGTTATGCGCACATATTCTTCTGAGAGGAAATTGTACAGTGCATTCACTGGGAAAGATACGCGCTTAGTCATACACACACCACCAAAGAATATTGAGTTACAACATGTTGTTTAGGAAAAACAAGATAATTTCGCAAAATGAGGGATTACTTCTCGTCCAGATTAGTATTTCTAAGACATTCATGGTTGTCTTTATTCGGCAATTCTTTATTTCCTTAGAGTGTGGTATTCGCACATAGTCTCCAGAGAGAAAACTGTACAGTGCATATTCTGTGGAAGATACACACTTAGACATACACGCAACACTAAAGCACTTAGAATTACAACGTGTTGTTTAGGAAAAACAAGATAATTATGCAAATTGACGGATTTCTTCTAGTCCAGATTAAGTATTTCTAAATCATTCATTGTTGTCTTTACTCTGCAACACTGTATTTCCTTAAAATATGGTATTCACAAAAATATCCCCAAGAGAAAACTGTACAGTGCATTCTCTGTGGAAGATATACACTTAGACATACACGCAACACCAAAGCACATAGATTTACAAACTGAAGTTTAGAAAAAACAAGATAATTTCACACAATACGGGATTTCTCCTCGTCCAGATTAAGTATTTCTAATACATTCATGTTTGTCTTTACTCTGCAACCCTGTATTTCCGTAAAATGTGGTATTCGCACATATTCTTCAGAGAGAAAACTGTACAGTGCATTCTCTGTGGAAGATACATGCTTAGACATATTCGCAAGACCAAAGCCCATAGAGTTACAACGTGTTGTTTAGGAAAAACAAGATAACTTCACAAGATGAGGGATTTCTTCTCATCCAGATTAAGAATGTCTAAAATATTCATGATGTCTTTATTCTGCAACACTGAATTTCCTTAAAATGTGGTATTCGCACATATTCTTCAGAGAGAAAACTGTACAGTGCATTCTCTGTGGAAGATACACACTTAGACATACACGCAACACCAAAGCACAGTTACGTGTTGTTTAGGAAAAACAAGAGAATTTCGCACAATGCACGATTTCTTTTCATCCAGTTAGGTATTTCTAATACATTCGTGGTTGTCTTTACTCTGAAACACTGTATTTCCTTAAAATGGGGTATTCACACATATTCTTCTGAGAGAAAACTATACAGTGCATTCTCTGTGGAAGATACACGCTTAGACATACACGCAACACCAAAGCATATAGAGTTACAACATGTTGTTTAGGAATAACAAGATAATTTCACAAAATAAGGGATTACTTCTCGTCCAGATTAGTATTTCTAAGACATTCGAGGTTGTCTTTACTTGGCAATTCTTTATTTCCTTAAAATGTGGTATTCGCATGTAGTCTCCCAAGAGAAAACTGTACAGTGCATATTCTGTGAAACATACACGCTTAGACATACATGCAACACTAAAGCACATAGAGTTACAATGTGTTGTTTAGGAAAAACAAGATAATTATGCAAATTGAAGGATTTCTTCTAGTCCAGATTAAGTATTTCTAAAATATTCATTGTTGTCGTTACTCTGGCACCGTGTACTTCCTTCAAATGTAGTATTCACACTTATACTTTTGAGAGAAAACAGTACAGTGCATTCTCTGTGGAAGATATAAGCTTAGACATACACGCAACACCAAAGCACATATAGTTACGTCTTGTTTAGGAAAAACAAGAGAATTTCGCACAAAGCAGGATTTCTTTTCATCCAGTTAGGTATTTCTAATACATTCGTGGTTGTCTTTACTCTGAAACACTGTATTTCCTTAAAATGGGGTATTCAAACATATTCTTCTGAGAGAAAATTGTACGGTGATTTCTCTGTGGAAGATACACACTTAGAAAAACACGCAACAACAAAGCACATAGAGTTACAACGTGTTGTTTAGCACAAAGCAGATACATATTAAGACATACATGTAAGAGCAAAGCACATAGATTTCCAATGTTTTGTTTAGGAAAAACAAGATAATTTCGCACAATGCGGGATAACTTCTTGTCCAGATTAAGTATTACTAATACATTCGTGGTTGTCTTTACTCTGCAACACTGTATTTCCTTAAAATGTCGTATTCGCACATATACTTTCAAGAGAAAACTCTACAGCGTATTCTCTGGGGAAGATACATGCTTAGATATACACGTAACATGAAAACACATAGAGTTACAATGTGTGGTTTAAGAAAAACAAGGTAATTTCGCAAAATGAGGGATTTCTTCTCGTCCAGATTGAGTATTATTAACGTATTCATGGTTGTCTTTACTCTTCTACCCTGTATATCTTTAAAATGTGGTATTCACACATATTCTTCAGAGAGAAAATTGCACAGTGCATTCCTGTGGAAGATACAAGCTTAGACATAAGGCAACACTAAAGCACATAGATTTACAACGAGTTGTTTAGGAAAAACAAGATAATTTCGCACAGTGCAGGATTTCTTCTTGTTCAGATTAAGTATTTCTAAAACATTCATGTTTGTCTTTACTCTGCCACCCTGTACTTCCTTCAAATGTGGTATTCGCACTTATACTTTCGAGAGAAAATAGTACAGTGCATTCTCTGTGGAAAATATAAGCTTAGACATACACGCAACACCAAAGCACTTACAGTTACACCATGTTGCTTTGGAAATACAAGATAATTTCGCACAATGAGGGATTTCTTCCTGTCAAGATTAAGTATTTCTAATACATCCGTGTTTGTCTTTATTCTGCAACCCTGTATTTCCTTAAAATGTGTTATTCACACATATTCTTCTGAGAGAAAACTATACAGTGCATTCTCTGTGGAAGATACATGCTTAGACATACACGCAACATGAAAGCGCTTATAGTTACGTGTTGTTTAGGAAAAACAAGAGAATTTCGCACAATGCAGGATTTCTTTTCGTCCAGTTAGGTATTTCTAATACATTCGTGTTTGTCTTTACTCTGAAACACTGTATTTCCTTAAAATGGGGGTATTCACACATATTCTTCTGAGAGAAAATTATATGGTTATTTCTCTCTGGAAGATACACACTTAGACGAACACGCAACAACAAAGCACATAGAGTTACAACTTGTTGTTTAGCAAAATCCAGATACACATTAAGACATACATGTAACAGCAAAGCACATAGAGGTCCAATGTGTTGTTTAGGAAAAACAAGTTAATTTCGCACAATGCGGGATAACTTCTTGTCCAGATTAAGTATTACTATTACATTCGTGGTTGTCTTTACTCTGCAACACTGTATTTCCTTAAAATGTCGTATTCGCACATATACTTTCAAGAGAAAACTCTACAGCATATTCTCTGGGGAAGATACATGCTTAGATATACATGCAACACGAAAACACATAGAGTTACAATGTGTGGTTCAATAAAAGCAAGGTAATTTCGCAAAATGAGGGATTTCTTCTCATCCAGATTAAGTATTTCTAAAATATTCGTGGTTGTCTTTACTCTGCTACCCTGTATTTCTTTAAAATGTGGTATTCGCACATATTCTTCAGAGAGAAAATTGCACAGTGCATTCCTGTCGAAGATACAAGCTTAGACATACAGGCAGCACCAAAGCACATAGATTTACAACGAGTTGTTTAGGAAAAACAAGATAATTTCGCACAATGTGGGATTTCTTCTCGTCCAGATTAAGTATTTCTAATACATTCGTGGTTGTCTTTAATCAGCAACACTGTATTTCCTTAAAATGTGGTATTTGCACATATACATTTGAGTGAAAATTGTACAGTGCCTTCTCTGTGGAAGAAACAAGCTTAGACATGCATGCAACACCAAAGCTCATAGAGTTATAACGTGTTGTTTAGGAAAAACAAGATAATTACGCACCATGCGGGATTTCTTTTCGTCCAGTTAGGTATTTCTAATACAGTCGTGGTTGTCTTTACTCTGCAATACTGTATTTCCTTTAAAGGTGGTATTCGCACATATTCTTCAGAGAGGAAATTGTACAGTGCATTCTCTGTGGAGGATACTCGCTTAGATATACAAGCACCACCGAAGCACATACAGTTACAACATGCTGTTTAGGAAAAACAGGATAATTTCACAAAATGGGGGATTTCTTCTCGTCCAGATTAAGTATTTCTAAAACATTCATGGTTGTCTGTACTCTGCAACCCTGTATTTCCTTAAAAGGTGTTATGCACACATATTCTTCTGAGAGAAAATTGTACAGTGCATTTTCTGGGAAATATACACTCTTAGTCATACACGCACCAACAAAGAACATTGAGTTACAACATGTTGTTTAGGAAAAACAGGATAATTTCACAAAATAAGGGATTTCTTCTAGTCCAGATTAGTATTTCTAAAACATTCGTGGTTGTCTTTACTCGGCAATTCTTTATTTCCTTAAGATGTGGTATTCGCACATAGTCTCCCGAGAGAAAACTGTACAGTGCATATTCTGTGGAAGATACACACTTAGACATACACGCAACACTAAAGCACTTAGAGTTACATCGTGTTGTTTAGGAAAAACAAGATAATTATGCAAATTGAAGGATTTCTTCTAGTCCAGATTAAGTATTTCTAAATCATTCATGGTTGTCTTTACTCTGCAACACTGTATTTCCTTAAAATATGGTATTCGCACAAATACCCCCAAGAGAAAACTGTACAGTGCATTCTCTGTGGAAGATATACACTTAGACATACACACAACACCAAAGCACATAGATTTACAAACTGAAGTTTAGAAAAAACAAGATAATTTCACACAATACGGGATTTCTCCTCGTCCAGATTAAGTATTTCTAATACATTCATGTTTGTCTTTACTCTGCAGCCCTGTATTTCCGTAAAATGTGGTATTCGCATATATTCTTCAGAGAGAAAACTGTACAGTGCATTCTCTGTGGAAGATACACACTTAGACAAACTCGCAAGACCAAAGCCCATAGAGTTGCAACGTGTTGTTTAGGAAAAACAAGATAACTTCGCAAAATGAGGGATTTCTTCTCGTCCAGATTAAGAATGTCTAAAATATACATGATGTCTTTACTCTGCAACACTGTATTTCCCTAAAATGTGGTATTCGCAAATATACTTCAGAGAGAAAACTGTACCGTGCATTCTCTGTGGAAGATACACGCTTAGACATACATGCACCACCAAAGCACATAGAGTTATTACGTGTTGTTTAGGAAAAACAAGATAATTACACAAATTGAAGGATTTCTTCTAGTCCAGATTAAGTATTTCTAAAGTATTCATTGTTGTCGTTACTCTGGCACCTTGTACTTCCTTCAAGTGTGGTATTTGCACTTATACTTTCGAGAGAAAACAGCACATTGCATTCTCTGTGGAAGATATACGCTTAGACATACACGCAACACCAAAGCACTTACAGTTACACCATGTTGTTTTGGAAAAATAAAATAATTTCACACAATGAGGGATTTCTTCTTGTCAAGATTAAGTATTTCTAATACATTCGTGGTTGTCTTTACCCTGCAACACTGTATTTCCTTAAAATGTTGTATTCGCACATATTCTTCCTAGAGAAAAATGTACAGGGCATTCTCTGTGGAAGATACATTCTTAGACATATATACAACACCAAAGCACATAGAGATACAACGCACTGTTTAGGAGAAACGAGATAATCTGGCAAATGAAGGATTTCTTCTCGTCCAGATTAAGTATTTCTAAAACACTTGTGGCTGTCTTGACTCTGCAATCCTGTATTTCCTTAAAATGTGGTATTCACACATAATCTTTCGAGAGAAAATTGTACAGGGCATTCTCTGTGGAAGATACACGCTTAGACACACACGCAACACCAAAGCATATAGAGTTACAACGTGTTGTTTAGGAAAAACAAGAAAACTTCGCAAAATGAGGGATTTCTTCTCGTCCAGATTAAGAATGTCTAAAATATACATGATGTCTTTACTCTGCAACACTGTATTTCCCTAAAATGTGGTATTCGCACATATACTTCAGAGAGAAAACTGTACAGTGCATTCTCTGTGGAAGATACACGCTTAGACATACATGCACCACCAAAGCACATAGAGTTATTACGTGTTGTTTAGGAAAAACAAGATAATTACGCAAATTGAAGGATTTCTTCTAGTCCAGATTAAGTATTTCTAAAATATTCATTGTTGTCGTTACTCTGGCACCGTGTACTTCCTTCAAGTGTGGTATTCGCACTTATACTTTCGAGAGAAAACAGCACATTGCATTCTCTGTGGAAGATATACGCTTAGACATACACGCAACACCAAAGCACTTACACTTACACCATGTTGTTTTGGAAAAATAAAATAATTTCGCACAATGAGGGATTTCTTCTTGTCAAGATTAAGTATTTCTAATACATTCGTGGTTGTCTTTACCCTGCAACACTGTATTTCCTTAAAATGTGGTATTCACACATATTCTTCCTAGAGAAAACTGTACAGGGCATTCTCTGTGGAAGATACATTCTTAGACATATATACAACACCAAAGCACATAGAGATACAATGCATTGTTTAGGAGAAACGAGATAATCTGGCAAATGAAGGATTTCTTCTCGTCCAGATTAAGTATTTCTAAAACACTTGTGGCTGTCTTGACTCTGCAATCCTGTATTTCCTTAAAATGTGGTATTCACACATAATCTTTCAAGAGAAAATTGTACAGAGCATTCTCTGTGGAAGATACATGCTTAGACACACACGCAACACCAAAGCATATAGAGTTACAACGTGTTATTTAGGAAATACAAGATATTTTCTTATAATGCTGGATTTCTTCTCGTTGCTATTAAGTATTTCTAATACCTTCATGGTTTTCTTTATTCTGCAACACTGTATTTCCTTAAAATGTGTTATTCGCACATATAGTTCTGAAAGAAAACTGTACAGTGCATTCTCTGTGGAAGATACATGCTTAGGCATACACACAACACCAAAGCACATAGAGTTACAACGTGTTGCTTAGGCATAGGAGATAATTTCACAAAATGAGGGATTTTTCTCGTCCAGATTAAGTATTTCTAAAACTTTCATGTTTGTCTTTATTCTGCAGTGCTGTATTTCCTTAAAATGTGGTATTCGCACATATTTTTCAGAGAGAAAATTGTACAGTGCATTCTCTGTGGAATATACAAGCTTAGACATACATGCAACACCAAAGCAAACAGAGTTACAACATGTTGTTAAGGAAAAAAAGATAGTTTCACAAAATGAGGGATTTCTTCTCTTCCAGATTAAGTATTTCTAACACTTTCGTGGTTGTCTTTACTCTGCCACACTGTATTTCGTTAAAATGTGGTATTCGCACATATAGTTCAGAAAAAAAACTGTACAGTCCAATCTCTGTGTAAGATACACGCTTAGACTTACAGGCAACACCAAAGCACATAGAGGTACATCATGTTCTTTATTAAAAACAAGATAATTTTGCACAATGCAGGGTTTCTTCTTGTCGCGATTAAGTATTTCTAATACATTCGTTGTTGTCTTTACTCTGCAACACTGTATACTTTAAAATGTGGTATTTGCAGATATTCTTCCAAGAGAAAACTGTACAGTGCATTCTCTGTGGATGATAAGCGCTTAGACATACACGCAAACCAAAGCACATAGAGTTACAATGTGTTGATTAGGAAAAACCAGATAATTTCACACAATGCGGGATATTTTCTCGTCCACATTAAGTAATTCTAATACATTTGTGGTTGTTTTTACTCCGCAACACTGTATTTCCTTAAAATGTGGTATTTGCACATATACATTGAGAGAAAACTGTACAGTCCCTTCACTTTGGAAGAAACAAGCTTAGACATACACGAAACACCAAAGCACATAGAGTTACAACTTGTTGTTTAGGAAAAACAAGATAATTTCGCACAATGTGGGATTTCTTCTCGTCCAGATTAAGTATTTCTAATACATTTGTGGTTGTCTTTACTCTGCAACACTGTATTTCCTTTAAATGTTGTATTCTAACATATACTTTTGAGAGAAAACTGTACAGTGTAGTGCATTCTCTGTGGAAGATAGACTGTTAGACATACACGCAACACCAACGCACATATAGTTACGTGTTGTTTAGGAAAAACAAGATAATTTCGCACCAGGTGGGCTTTCTTTTCGTCCAGTTAGGTATTTCTTTTTTTTTTAAATTTTTTAATTCGATATAATTTATTTACATTTCAAATGATTTCCCCTTTTCTAGCCCCCCACTCCCCGAAAGTCCCGTAAGCCCCCTTCTCTGCCGGTTGTGGTGGCTCATGCCGGTAGGATTTGCTGAAGGAGGCAGAGGCAGGAGGATCACGAGTTCGAGGCCAGCCTGGGCTACACATTTGAGGAGTGGCCCCTGGTTCTGGAAAGACTCAGTGAAGCAGTATTCGACAAAACCAGAACGGGGAAGTGGGAAGGGGTGGGTGGGAGGACAGGGGAAGAGAAGGGGGCCAGTTAGGTATTTCTAATACATTCGTGGGTGGTTGTCTTTACTCTGCAACACTGTATTTCCTTAAAAGGTGGTATTTACACATATTCTTCAGAGAGAAAATTGTACAGTGCACTCTCTGTGGAGGATACACCCTTAGACATGCATGCACCACCGAAGCACATAGAGTTACAACGTGTTGTTTAGGAAAAACAAGATAATTTCGCAAAATGTGTGATTTCTTCTCGTCCAGATTAAGTATTTCTAAAACATTCATGGTTGTCTTTACTCTGCAACCCTGTATTTCCTTAAAAGGTGGTATGCACACATATTCTTCTGAGAGGAAATTGTACTGTGCATTCTCTGGGAAAGATAAACGCTTAGTCATACACACACCACCAAAGAACATTGAGTTACAACATGCTGTTTAGGAAAAAGAAGATAATTTCGCAAAATGAGGGATTTCTTCTCGTCCAGATTAGTATTTCTAAAACATTCGTGGTTGTCTTTACTCTGCAATTCTTTATTTCCTTAAAATGTGGTATTCGCTCATAGTCTCCCGAGAGAAATCTGTACAGTGCATATTCTGTGGAAGATACAGGCTTAGACATACATGCAACACTAAAACACATAGAGTTACAACGTGTTGTTTAGGAAAAACAAGATAATTACGCAAATTGAAGGATTTCTTCTTGTCCAGATTAAGTATTTCTAAATCATTCATGGTTGTCTTTACTCTGCAACACTGTATTTCCTTAAAATATGGTATTGGCACAAATATCCCCCAGAGAAAACTGTAGAGTGCATTCTCTGTGGAAGATATACCCTTAGACATACATGCAACACCAAAGGACATAGATTTACAAACTGCAGTTTAGAAAAAACAAGATAATTTCGCACAATACGGGATTTCTCCTAGTCCAGATTAAGTATTTCTAATATATTCATGGTTTTCTTTACTCTGCAACACTGCATTTCCTTAAAATATCGTATTCGCTCATATACTTTTGAAATAAAACTGTAAAGTGCATTCTCTGTGGAGAATGCACTCTTAGACATACACGCAACACCAAAGCACATAGATATACCACGTGTTGTTAAAAAAAATGACAATTTCACACAATGCTGGATTTCTTTTAGTAGCAATTAAGTATTTCTAATACATTCGTCTTTGTCTTTACTCTGCAACACTGTATTTCTTTAAAAGGTGGTATTCACACATATTCTTCAGAGAGAAAATTGTACAGTGCATTCTCTGTGGAAGATACACGCTTAGACATACACGCAACACCAAAGCACATAGAGTTACAACGTGTTGTTTAGGAAAAACAAGATAAGTTCGAACAATGACGGATTTCTTCTTGTTCAGATTAAGTATTTCTAATACATCCGTGTTTGTCTTTACTCTGCCACCCTGTACTTCCTTCAAATGTGGTATTCACACTTACACTTTCGAGAGAAAACAGTACAGTGCATTCTCGATGGAAGATATAAGCTTAGACATACACGCAACACCAAAGCACATAGAGTTATTACATGTTGTTTAGGAAAAACAAGATAATTTCGCAAAGTGAGGGATTTCTTCTCTTCCAGATTAAGTATTTCTAAAACATTCGTGGTTGTCTTTACTCTGCAATCCTGTATTTTCTAAAAATTTTGTATTCGCACATAGTCTTCCAAGAGAAAACTGTACATTGAATTCTCTGTGGAAGTTACATGCTTAGACATATACGCTCCACCAAAGCACATAGAGCTAGAACGTGTTGTTTAGGAAAAAACAAGATAATTTTGTAAAATAAAGGATTTCTTCTCATCCAGATTAAGTAGTTCTAAAACATTCATGTTTGTCTTTTCTCTGCAAACATCTATTTCTTTAATATGTGGTATGCCCTCATATTCTTTCTAGAAAAATTGTACAGTGGAAGATACTCGCTTAGCCATACACGCAACACCAAAGCACATAGAGATACAACGTGTTGTTTAGCAAAACCAAGATAATTTTGCACAATGCTCAATTTCTTTTCATCTACATTAAGTATTTCTAATGAATTCGTGGTTGTCTTTACTCTGCAACACTGTATTTCCTTAAAATATGGTATTCACACATATACTTCCGAGAGAAAATTGTACAGTGCATTATCTTTGGAAGATATACACTTAGCCATACACACTACACCAAAGCACACAGTGTTACAACATACTGTTCACGAAAAACAGGATAAAATCGATCAATGAGTGATTTATTGTGATCACGATTAAGTATTTCTAAAATATTTGTGGTTGTCTTTACTCTGCAACCCTGTACTTCCTTAAATTGTGGTATTCGCACATATTCTTCAGAGAGAAAATTGTACCGTGCATTCTCTGTGGAAGGTACATGCTTAGACATACACGCAACACCAAAGCATATAGAGTTATTACGTGTTGTTTAGGAAAAACAAGATAATTTCGCAAAGTGAGGGATTTCTTATCTTCCAGTTTAAGTATTTCTAAAACATTCGTGGTTGTCTTTACTCTGCAACCCTGTATTTTCTAAAAATTTTGTATTCGCCCATAGTCTTCCAAAAGAAAACTGTACATTGAATTCTCTGTGGAAGTTACATGCTTAGGCATATACGCTCCACCAAAGCACATAGAGCTAGAACGTGTTGTTTAGGAAAAACAAGATAATTTTGTAAAATAAAGGATTTCTTCTCATCCAGATTAAGTAGTTCTAAAACATTCATGTTTGTCTTTTCTCTGCAAACATGCATTTCCTTAATATGTGTTATGCCCTCATATTCTTTCTAGAAAAATTGTACAGTGCATTCTCTGTGGAAGATACATGCTTAGCCATACACGTAACACCAAAGCACATAGAGATACAACGTGTTGTTTAGCAAAACCAAGATAATTTCGCACAATGCTCAATTTCTTTTCGTCCACATTAAGTATTTCTAATGAATTCATGGTTGTCTTTACTCTGCAACACTGTATTTCCTTAAAATATGGTATTCACACATATACTCCCGAGAGAAAATTGTACAGTGCATTATCTTTGGAAGATATACACTTAGCCATACACGTTACACCAAAGCACATAGTGTTACAATGTGCTGTTCAGGAAAAACAGGATAAAAACGATCAATGAGTGATTTATTGTGATCACGATTAAGTATTTCTAAAATATTTGTGGTTGTCTTTACTCTGCAACCCTGTACTTCCTTAAATTGTGGTATTCGCACATATTCTTCAGAGAGAAAATTGTACCGTGCATTCTCTGTGGAAGGTACATGCTTAGACATACACGCAACACCAAAGCATATAGAGTTATTACGCGTTGTATAGGAAAAACAAGATAATTTCGCAAAGTGAGGGATTTCTTATCTTCCAGTTTAAGTATTTCTAAAACATTCGTGGTTGTCTTTACTCTGCAACCCTGTATTTTCTAAAAATTTTGTATTCGCCCATAGTCTTCCAAAAGAAAACTGTACATTGAATTCTCTGTGGAAGTTACATGCTTAGGCATATACGCTCCACCAAAGCAGATAGAGCTAGAACGTGTTGTTTAGGAAAAACAAGATAATTTTGTAAAATAAAGGATTTCTTCTCATCCAGATTAAGTAGTTCTAAAACATTCATGTTTGTCTTTTCTCTGCAAACATGCATTTCCTTAATATGTGGTATGCCCTCATATTCTTTCTAGAAAAATTGTACAGTGCATTCTCTGTGGAAGATGCACGCTTAGCCATACACGTAACACCAAAGCACATAGAGATACAGCGTGTTGTTTAGCAAAACCAAGATAATTTTGCACAATGCTCAATTTCTTTTCATCCACATTAAGTATTTCTAATGAATTCATGGTTGTCTTTACTCTGCAACACTGTATTTCCTTAAAATATGGTATTCACACATATACTCCCGAGAGAAAATTGTACAGTGCATTATCTTTGGAAGATATACACTTAGCCATACACGTTACACCAAAACACATAGTGTTACAATGTGCTGTTCAGGAAAAACAGGATAAAAACGATCAATGAGTGATTTATTGTGATCACGATTAAGTATTTCTAAAATATTTGTGGTTGTCTTTACTCTGCAACCCTGTACTTCCTTAAATTGTGGTATTCGCACATATTCTTCAGAGAGAAAATTGTTCAGTGCATTCTCTGTGGAAGATACACGCTTAGGCATACACGCATCACCAAAGCACATAGAGTTACAACGTGTTGTTTAGGAAAAACAAGATAATTTCGCACAAGGAGGGATTTCTTCTTGTTCAGATTAAGTATTTCTAAAACATTCATAGTTGTCTTTACTCTGCATCTCTGTACTTCCATAAATGTGGTATTGGCACATATTCTTCAGAGAGAAAATTGTACAGTTCATTCTCTGTGCAAGATACACGTTTAGACACACAGGCCACACAAAATCACATAGAGTAAAAACGTGTTGTTTAGGAAAAACAAGATAATTTCGCACAATTCGGGATTTCTTCTCGTCCAGATTAAGTATTTCTAATATATTCATGGTTGTCTTTACTCTGCAACACTGTATTTCCTTAAAATATCGTATTCGCTCATATACTTTCGAGATAAAACTGTACAGTGCATTCTCTGTGGAGAATACACTCTTAGAAATACACGCAACACCAAAGCACATAGATATACCACATGTTGTTAAGAAAAAACACGATAATTTCACACAACGCTGGATTTCTTTTAGTTGCTATTTCTAATACATTTGTCTTTGTCTTTACTCTGCAACACTGTCATTCCTTAAAAGTTGGTATTCACACATATTCTTCAGAGAGAAAATTGTGCATTCTCTGTGGAAGGTCTAAAACATTCATGGTTGTCTTTACTCTGCCACCCTGTACTTCCTTCAAATGTGGTTTTCGCACTTATACTTTCGAGAGAAAACAGTACAGTGCATTCTCTGTGGAAGATATAAGCTTAGACATACACGCAACAGCAACACCAAAGCACTTACAGTTACACCATGTTGTTTTGGAAAAACAAGATAATTTCGCACAATGAGGGATTTCTTCTTGTCAAGATTAAGTATTTCTAATACATCCTTGTTTGTCTTTCTTCTGCAACCCTGTATTTCTTAAAATGTGGTATTCAAACATATTCTTAAGAGAGAAAACTATGCAGTGCATAGGAAAAACAAGATAATTTCGCACAATGTGGGGTTTCTTCTCATCCAGATACATCTTCTCATCCAGTGGAAGATACACACTTAGACAAACATGCAACAACAAAGCACATAGAGTTACAACGTGTTGTTTAGCAAAAACCAGATACATATTAAGACATACATGTAACAGCAAAGCACATAGAGTTCCAATGTGTTGTTTAGGAAAAATAAGATAATTTCGCACAATGTGGGATTACTTCTTGTCCAGATTAAGTATTACTAATACATTCGTGGTTGTCTTTACTCTGCAACACTGTATTTCCTGAAAAAGTGGTATTCGCACATATACTTTCAAGAGAAAACTCTACAGCATATTCTCTGGGGAAGATACATGCTTAGACATACACAAAACACGAAAACACATAGAGTGACAATGTGTGGTTTAATAAAAACAAGGTAATTTCACAAAATTAGGGATTTCTTCTTGTCCAGATTAAGTATTATTAAAATATTCATGGTTGTCTTTACTCTGCTACCCTGTATTTCTTTAAAATGTGATATTCGCACATATTCTTCAGAGAGAAAATTGAACAGTGCATTCCTGTGGAAGATACAAGCTTAGACATACAGGCAGCAACAAAGCACATAGATTTACAATGAGTTGTTTAGGAAAAACAAGATAATTTCGCACAATGTGGGATTTCTTCTCATCCAGATTAAGTATTTCTAATACATTCGTGGTTGTCTTTAATCTGCAACACTGTTTTTCCTTAAAATGTGGTATTTGCACATATACAGAGAAAACTGTACAGTGCCTTCTCTGTGGAAGAAACAAGCTTAGACATACATGCAACACCAAAGCACATAGAGTTATAACGTGTTGTTTAGGAAAAACAAGATAATTTCGCACAATGTGGGGTTTCTTCTCATCCAGATTAAGTATTTCTAATACATTCGTGGTTGTCTTTAATCTGCAACACTTTATTTCCTTTAAATGTTGTATTCTCACATATACTTTTGAGAGAACACTGTACAGTGCAGTGCATTCTATGTGGAAGATAGAATGTTAGGGATACACGCAACACCAAAGCACATATAGTTACGTGTTGTTTAGGAAAAACAAGATAATTTCGCACCATGCGGGATTTCTTTTCGTCCAGTTAGGTATTTCTAATACATTCTTGGTGGTCTATACTCTGCAACCCTGTATTTCCTTAAAAGGTGGTATTCACACATATACTTCAGAGAGGAAATTGTACAGTGCATTCTCTGTGGAGGATACACGCTTAGTCATACAAGCAACACTGAAGCACATAGAGTTACAACGTGTTGTTTAGGAAAAACAAAATAATTTCGCAAAATGAGGGATTTCTTCTCGTCCAGATTAAGTATTTCTAAGACATTCATGGTTGTCTTTACTCTGCAACCCTGTATTTCCTTAAAAGGTGGTATGCACACATATTCTTCTGAGAGAAAATTGTACAGTGCATTCTCTGGGAAAGATACACGCTTAGTCATACACGCACCACCAAAGAACATTGAGTTACAACACGTTGTTTAGGAAAAACAAGATAATTTCGCAAATTGAGGGATTACTTCTCGTCCAGATTAGTATTTCTAAGGCATTCGTGGTTGTCTTTACTTGGAAATTCTTTATTTCCTTAAAATGTGGTATTCGCACATAGTCTCCCAAGAGAAAACTGTACAGTGCATATTCTGTGGAAGATACACACTTAGACATACATGCAACACTAAAGCACTTAGAGTTACAACGTGTTGTTTAGGAAAAACAAGATAATTATGCAAATTGAAGGATTTCTTCTAGTCCAGATTAAGTATTTCTAAATCATTCATGGTTGTCTTTACTCTGCAACACTGTATTTCCTTAAAATATGGTATTCGCACAAATATCCCCAAGAGAAAACTGTACAGTGTATTCTCTGTGGAAGATATACACTTAGACATACACGCAACACCAAAGCACATAGATTTACAAACTGAAGTTTAGAAAAAACAAGATAATTTCACACAATACTGGATTTCTCCTCGTCCAGATTCAGTATTTCTAATACATTCATGTTTGCCTTTACTCTGCAACCCTGTATTTCTGTAAAATGTGGTATTCGCACATATTCTTCAGAGAGAAACTGTACAGTGCATTCTCTGTGGAAGATACACACTTAGACATACTCGCAAGACCAAAGCCCATAGAGTTACAATGTGTTGTTTAGGAAAAACAAGATAACTTCGCAAAATGAGGGATTTCTTCTCGTCCAGATTAAGAATGTCTAAAATATTCATGATGTCTTTACTCTGCAACACTGTATTTCCTTAAAATGTGGTATTCACACATATTCTTCAGAGAGAAAACTGTACAGTGCATTCTCTGTGGAAGATACACGCTTAGACATACATGCACCACCAAAGCACATATAGTTACGTGCTGTTTAGAAAAAACAAGAGAATTTCGCACAATGCAGGATTTCTTTTCGTCCAGTTAGGTATTTCTAATACATTCGTGGTTGTCTTTACTCTGAACCACTGTATTTCCTTAAAATGGGGTATTGAAACATATTCTTCTGAGAGAAAATTGTACGGTGATTTCTCTGTGGAATATACACACTTTGACAAACACGCAACAGCAAAGCACATAGAGTTACAATGTGTTGTTTAGCAAAAACCAGATACATATTAAGACATACATGTAACAGCAAAGCACATAGAGTTCCAATGTGTTGTTTAGGAAAAACAAGATAATTTCGCACAATGCGGGATTACTTCTTGTCCAGATTAAGTATTACTAATACATTCGTTGTTGTCTTTACTCTGCAACACTGTATTTCCTTAAAATGTGGTATTTGCACGTATACTTTCAAGAGAAAACTCTACAGCATATTCTCTCGGGAAGATACATGCTTAGACATACACGCAACACGAAAACACATAGAGTTAAAATGTGTGGTTTAATAAAAACAAGGTAATTTCGCAAAATGAGGGATTTCTTCTTGTCCAGATTAAGTTTTATTAAAATATTCATGGTTGTCTTTACTCTGCTACCCTGTATTTCTTTAAAATGTGGTATTCACACATATTCTTCAGAGAGAAAACTGTACAGTGCATTCTCTGTGGAAGATACATGCTTAGACATACATGCACTACCAAAGTACATATAGTTACTTGTTGTTTAGGAAAAACAAGAGAATTTCGCACAATGCAGGATTTCGTTTTGTCCAGTTAGGTATTTCTAATACATTCGTGGTTGTCTTTACTCTAAAACACTGTATTTCCTTAAAATGGGGTATTGAAACATATTCTTCTGAGAGAAAATTGTACGGTGATTTCTCTGTGGAATATACACACTTTGACAAACACGCAACAACAAAGCACATAGAGTTACAATGTGTTGTTTAGCAAAAACCAGATACATATTAAGACATACATGTAACAGCAAAGCACATAGAGTTCCAATGTGTTGTTTAGGAAAAACAAGATAATTTCACACAATGCGGGATTACTTCTTGTCCAGATTAAGTATTACTAATACATTCGTGGTTGTCTTTACTCTGCAACACTGTATTTCCTTAAAATGTGGTATTTGCACATATACTTTCAAGAGAAAACTCTACAGCATATTCTCTGGGGAAGATACATGCTTAGACATACACGCAACACGAAAACACATAGAGTTACAATGTGTGGTTTAATAAAAACAAGGTAATTTCGCAAAATGAGGGATTTCTTCTTGTCCAGATTAAGTATTATTAAAATATTCATGGTTGTCTTTACTCTGCTACCCTGTATTTCTTTAAAATGTGGTATTCACACATATTCTTCAGAGAGAAAATTGTACAGTGCAGTCCTGTGGAAGATACAAGCTTAGACATACAGGCAACACTAAAGCACATAGATTTACAACCAGTTGTTTAGGAAAAACAAGAAAATTTCGCACAATGATGGATTTCTTCGTGTTCAGATTAAGTATTTCTAAAACATTCATGTTTGTCTTTACTCTGCCACCCTGTACTTCCTTCAAATGCCATATTCGCACTTATACTTTCGAGAGAAAACAGAACAGTGCATTCTCTGTGGAATATAAGCTTAGACATACACGAACACCAAAGCACTTACAATTACACCATGTTGTTTTGGAAAAACAAGATAATTTCGCACAATGAGGGGTTTCTTCTTGTCAAGATTAAGTATTTCTAATACATCCGTGTTTGTCTTTATTCTGCAGCCCTGTATTTCCTTAAAATGTGGTATTCACACATATTCTTCCGAGAGAAAACTATACAGTGCATTCTCTGTGGAAGATACACGCTTAGACATACACGCAACACTAAAGCACTTATAGTTAGAGGTTGTTTAGGAAAAACAAGAGAATTTCGCACAATGCAGGATTTCTTTTCATCCAGTTAGGTATTTCTAATATATTCGTGGTTGTCTTTACTCTGAAACTCTGTATTTCTCTAAAATGGGGTATTCACACATATTCTTCTGAGAGAAAATTGTACGGTGACTTCTCTGTGGAAGATACACACTTAGACAAACACGCAACAACAAAGCACATAGAGTTACAACGTGTTGTTTAGCAAAAACCAGATACACATTAAGACATACATGTAACAGCAAAGCACATCGAGTTCCAATGTGTTGTTTAGGAAAAACAAGATAATTTCGCACAATGTGGGATTACTTCTTGTCCAGATTAAGTATTACTAATACATTCGTGGTTGTCTTTACTCTGCAACACTGTATTTCCTTAAAATGTGGTATTCGCACATATACTTTCAAGAGAAAACTCTACGGCGTATTCTCTGGGGAAGATACATGCTTAGACATACATGCAACACGAAAACACATAGAGTTACAATGTGTGGTTTAAGAAAAACAAGGTAATTTCGCAAAATGAGGGATTTCTTCTCGTCCAGATTAAGTATTATTAAAATATTCATGGTTGTCTTTACTCTGCTACCCTGTATTTCTTTAAAATGTGGTATTCGCACATATTCTTCAGAGAGAAAATTGCACAGTGCATTCCTGTGGAAGATACATGCTTAGACATACAGGCAGCACCAAAGCACATAGATTTACAACAAATTGTTTAGGAAAAACAAGATAATTTCAAACAATGCGGGATTTCTTCTCATCCAGATTAAGTATTTCTAATACATTCGTGGTTGTCTTTAATCTGCAACACTGTATTTCCTTAAAATGTGGTATTTGCACATATACAATCGAGAGAAAACTGTACAGTGCCTTCTCTGTGGAAGAAACAAGCTTAGACATACATCCACCACCAAAGCACATAGAGTTATTACGTGTTGTTTAGGAAAAACAAGATAATTTAGCAAAGTGAGGTATTTCTTCTCGTCCAGATTAAGTATTTCTAAAACATTCGTGGTTGTCTTTACTCTGAAACCCTGTATTTTCTAAAAATTTTGTATTCGCACATAGTCTTCCGAGAGAAAACTGTACAGTGCAGTGCATTCTCTGTGGAAGATAGAATGTTAGGCATACACGCAACACCAAAGCACATGTAGTTACGTGTTGTTTAGGAAAAACAAGATAATTTCGCACCATGCGGGAGTTCTTTTCGTCCAGTTAGGTATTTCTAATACATTCTTGGTTTTCTATACTCTGCAACACTGTATTTCCTTAAAAGGTGGTATTCACACATATACTTCAGAGAGGAAATTGTACAGTGCATTCTCTGTGGAGGATACTCGCTTAGACATACAAGCACCACCGAAGCACATAGAGTTACAACGTGTTGTTTAGGAAAAACCAGATAATTTCTCAAAATGAGGGATTTCTTCTCGTCCAGATTAAGTATTTCTAAGACATTCATGGTTGTCTTTACTCTGCAACCCTGTATTTCCTTAAAAGTTGTTATGCACATATATTCTTCTGAGAGAAAATTTTACAGTGCATTCTCTGGGAAAGATACATGCTTAGTCATAATGCACCACCAAAGAACATTGAGTTACAACATGTTGTTTAGGAAAAACAGGATAATTTCATGAAATAAGATATTTCTTCTCGTCCAGATTAGTATTTCTAAAACATTCGTGGTTGTCTTTACTCTGCAATTCTTTATTTCCTTAAAATGTGGTATTCGCACATAGTCTCCCGAGAGAAAACTGTACAGTGCATATTCTGTGGAAGATACATGCTTAGACATACATGCAACACTAAAGCACATAGAGTTACAACGTGTTGTTTAGGAGAAACAAGATAATTACGCAAATTGAAGGATTTCTTCTTGTCCAGATTAAGTATTTCTAAAATAGTCATTGTTTTCGTTACTTTGGCACTGTGTACTTCCTTCAAATGTGGTATTCACACTTATACTTTCGAGAGAAAACAGTACAGTGCATTCTCTGTGGAAGATATAAGCTTAGACATACACACAACACCAAAGCACTTACAGTTACACCAAGTTGTTTTGGAAAAATAAGATAATTTCTCACAATGAGGGATTTTTTCTTGTCAAGTTTAAGTATTTCTAATACTTCCGTGTTTGTCTTTATTCTGCAACCCTGTATTTCCTTAAAATGTGGTATTCACACATATATTTCCGAGAGAAAACTGTACAGTGCATACTCTGTGGAAGATACACGCTTAGACATACACACAACACCAAATCACATAGAGTTACAACGTGTTGTTTAGGTAAAACAAGATAATTTCGCACAATGCGGGGTTTCATCTCTTCCAGATTATGTATTTCTAATACATTTGTGGTTTTCTTTACTATGCAATACTGTATTTCCTTAAAATGTGGTATTCGGACATATTTTTCAGAGAGAAATTGGTAGAGTGCATTCTCTGTGGAAGATACAAGCTTAGACATACATGCAACACCACAGCAAATAGAGTTACAACATGTTGTTTAGGAAAAACAAGAAAATTTCGCAAAATGACTGATTTCTTCTCGTCCAGATTAAGTATTTCTAATACATTTTTGGTTGTCTTTACTCTGCTACACTGTATTTCCTTAAAATGTGGTATTCACACATATAGTTCAGAAAAAAAAAACTCCACAGTGCATTCTTTCTGGAAGAAACACACTTAGACATACATCCATCACCGAAGCACATAGACTTACAACGTGTTGTTTATGAAAAACAAGACAATTTCGTATAATGCTGGATTTCTTCTCATTGATATTAAGTATTTCTAATACATTCATGGTTTTCTTTATTCTGCAACACTGTATTTCCTTAAAATGTGTTATTCGCACATGTAGTTCTGAAAGAAATCTGTACAGTGCATTCTCTGTGGAAGATACACGATTAGACATACACACAACACAAAAGCACATAGAGTTAAAACATGTTGCTTAGGAATATGAGATAATTTCGCAAAATGAGGGATTTCATCTCGTCCAGATTAAGTATTTCTAAAACATTCGTGGTTGTCTTTACTCTGCAACACTGTATTTCCTTAAAATGTGGTATTTGCACATATTCTTCCGAGAGTATACTCTACAGTGCATACTCTGTAGAAGATACATGCTTAGACATACACACAACACCAAAGCACATAAAGTTACAACGTGTTGTTTTGGAAAAACAAAATAATTTTGCACAATGCGGGATTTCATACCGTCCAGATTAAGTATTTCTAATACATTTGTGGTTGTCTTTACCCTGCAACACTGTATTTCCTTAAAATGTGATGTTCCCACATATTCTTCCGGGAGAAAACTGTTCATTGCATTCTCTGTGGAAGATACACACTTAGACATACACGCACCACCAATGCCCATATAGTTACAACGTGTTGTTTAGGAAAAACGGGATAATTTCACACAATGCGGGATTTCTTCTTCTCTAGATTAAATATTTCTAATATATTTGTGGTTGTCTTTACTCTGCAACAATATATTTCCTTAAAGATTTTGTATTTGCACGTATTCTTCTGAGAGAAAACTGTATAGTGCATTCCCTGTGGAAGATACATGCTTAGACATACACGCAACACCAAAGCACATAGATTAACAACAATGTGTTGTTTTGGAAAAACAAGATAATTTCCCGAAAAGAGGTATTTCTTCTCGTCCAGATTAAGAATTTCTAGAACATTCATGTTTGTCTTTATCTGAAACCCTCTATTTCCTTAAAAATTGGTATTCGCACATATTTTTAAGAGAGAAAATTGTACAGTGCATTCTCTGAGGAAGATACACGCTTACACATAGACACACCACCGACGCACATAGAGTTACAACATGTTGTTTAGGAAAAACAAGATAATTTCTCAAAATGAGGAATTTCTTCTCATCCAGATTGTGTATTTCTAAAACATTCGTCCTTGTCTTTACTCTGCAACCCTGTATTCCCTTAAAACGTGGTATTCGAACATATTCTTCTGAGAAAATACTGTACAGTGCATTCTCTGTGAAAGATAAACACTTAGACATACTCACAACACCAAAGCACATACAATTACAACGTGTTGTTTAGGAAAGACAAGATAATTTGGCACAGTGCAGGAATTCTTCTCCTCGTGATTAATGATTTCTAATACATTCGTGGTTGTCTTTACTCTGCAACCCTGTATTTCCTAACAATATGTTATTCGCACATATTCTTCCAAGGGAAAACTGTACAGTGCATTCTCTGTGGAAGATACATGCTTAGACATACACGCAACACCAAAGCACACAGAGTTTCAACATGTTGTTTTGGAAAAACGAGATAATTTCGCACATTGCGGGATTTCTTCTTGTCCAGATTAAGTATTTCTACTACATTCGTGGTTGTCTTTACTTGGCAACACTGTATTTGCTTAAAATGTGGTATTCACACATATTCTTCCGAGAGAAAACTGTATAGTGCATTCTCTTTGGAAGATATACGCTTAGACATACACCCAACAACAAAGCACATAGCCTTACAATGTGTTGTTTAGGAAAAATAAGATAATTTCGCACAATGCAGGATATCTTCTCTTCACGATTAAATATTTCTAATACATTCGTGGATGTCTTTATTCTGCAACACTGCATTTCCTTAAAATGTGGTATGAGCACATATTCTTCCGAGAGAAAATTGTACAGTGCATTCTCTGTAGAAGATACACGCTTAGACATACACGCAACACAAAAGCCCATAGAGTTACAACATGTTGTTTAGGGAAAAAAAAGATAATTTCGCAAAATGTGGGATTTCTTCTCGTCCAGATTAAGTATTTCTAATACATTCGTGGTTGTTTTTTCTGTGCAACACTGTATTTCCTTTAAATATGGTATTCGCACATATACTCCCGAGAGAAAACTGTACAGTGCATTCTCTGTGGAATATATATGCTTAGACATACGTGCAACACCAAAGCCCATAGAATTACAATGTTTTGTTTAGGAAAAAAAAGATAATTTCGCAAAAATCAGTATTTCTTATTGTCCAGATTAAGTATTTCTAAAACATTCATGTTTGTTTTTATTCTGCAACCCAGTATTTCTTTAAAATGTGGTATTCGCACATATTCTTCAGAGAGAAAATTGTACTGAGCATTCTCTGTGGAAGACACACGCTTAGACATACACGCAACACCAAAGCAAATTGAGTTACAACGTGTTGTTTAGGAACAACAACATAATTTCACACAATGCATGATTTCTTCTCGTCTAGATTAAATATTTCTAATATATTCATGGCTGTCTTTACTCTGCACCACTGAATTTCCTTAAAATGTGGAATTCGCACATATTTATCCGAGAGAAAACTGTACAGTGCATTCCTTTTGGAAGATACACGCTTAGACATACACGCAACACCAAAGCACATAGTGTTATAATGTGTTGTTTAGGAAAAACAAGATATTTTCGCAAAAAGAGGTATTTCTTCACGTCCAGATTAAGTATTTCTAAAACATTCATGTTTGACTTTATTCTGCAACACTGTTTTTCCTTTAAATGTGGTATTTGCACATATTTTTCAGAGAGAAAATTGTACAGTGCATTCTCTGTGGAAGATACAAATTTAGACATGCACACAACAGCAAAGCAAATAGAGTGAAAACGTGTTGTTTAGGAAAAACAAGATAATTTCCCACAATCAGAGATTTCCTCTCGTCCAGATTCAGTATTTCTAAAACTTTCGTGATTGTCTTTACTCTGAAACCCTGTATTTCCTTAAAATGTGGTATTCACACATATTCTTTCGAGAGAAAACTGTACAGTGCATTCTCTGTGGAAGATACATGCTTAGACATATATGCAACATGAAAGCACATAGAGGTACAACGTGTTTGTTAGGAAAAACAAGATAGTTTAGGAAAATGAGGGATTTCTTCTCGTCCAGATTAAGTATTTCTAATACATTCGTGGTTGTCTTTATTCTGCAACACTGTATTTCCTTAAAATGTGGTATTCTCTCATATTCTTCTGAGAGAAATCTGTACAGTGCATTCTCTGTTGAAGATACATGCTTAGACATACACCCAACACCAAAGCATATAAAGATAAAAAGTGTTGTTAAGGAAAAACAAGATAATTTCATACAATGAGGGATATCTTCTCGTCCAGATTAAGTATTTCTAATACATTCGTGGTTGTCTTTACTCTGCAACACTGTATTTCCTTAAAATGTAGTATTTGCACATATTCTTCTGAGAGAAAACTGTACAGTGCATTCTCTGTGGAAGATACACACTTAGACATACACCCAACACCAAAGCACATACTATTACAACGTGTCGTTTAGGAAAAACATGATAATTTGGCACAATGCAGGAATTCTTCTCCTCGTGATTAAGGATTTCTAATACATTTATGGTTCTCTTTACTCTGCAACCCTGTATTTCCCAACAATGTGGTATTCACACATATTCTTCCAAGAGAAAACTGTACAGTGCATTCTCTGTGGAAGATACATGCTTAGATATACTCGCAACAACAACGCACATAGAGTTACAATGTGTTACTTAGGAAAAACAAGATAATTCCACAAAATGAGGGATTTCTTCTCGACCAGATTACATATTTCTAAAACTTTCATGCTTGTCTTTAATCTGCAACGCTGTATTTCCTTAAAATGTAGTATTCAACCATATTCTTTTAAGAAAAAACTGTACAGTGCATTCTCTGTGGAAGAAACACATTTAGACCTACACACAACACATTTAGACATACACGCAACACGAAAGCACATGGAGGTACAATGTGTTTTTAGGAAAAACAAGATAATTTCGCAAAATGAGGGATTTCTTCTTGTCCAGATTAAATATTTCTAATACATTCGTGGTTGTCTTTATTCTGCAGCACTGTATTTCCTTAAAATGTGGTATTCGCATATATTAGTCTGAGAGAAAACTGTACAGTGCATTCTCTGTGGAAGATACATTCTTAGACATACACCCAACACCAAAGCACATAGAGTTACAACGTGATGTTTAGGAAAAATAAGGTAATTTCGCAAAATGAGGGATTTATTCTCATCCAAATTAAATATTTCTAAATCATTCATGGTTGTCTTTACTCTGAAACACTCTATTAGTTTAAAATGTGGTATTCGCACATATTCTTGAGACAGAAAATTGTACAGTGCATTCTCTGTGGAAGAAACAGGCTTAGACATACACGCAACACCAAAGCACATAGAGTTACAACGTGTTCTTTCGGAAAAACAAGATAATTTCGAAAAAAAAGAGGTATTTCTTCTCGTCCAGATTAAGTATTTCTAAAACATTCATGCTTGTCTTTATTCTGCAACCGTGTTTTTCCTTAAAATGTGGCATTTGCACATATTATTCAGAGAGAAAATTATACAGTGAATTCTCTGTGGAAGATACACATTTAGACCTACACACAACACCAAAGCACATAGAGTTACAACGTGTTGTTTAGGAAAAACAAGTCAATTTCACATAATGAGGGATTTCTTCTCGTCCAGATTCAGTATTTCTAAAACATTCGTGGTTGTCTTTACTCTGCAACACTGTATTTCCTTAAAATGTAGTATTCACACCTATTCTTCTGAGAAAAAACTGTACAGGGCATTCTCTGTGGAAGATACACGCTTAGACATACATGCAACACCAAATCACATAGTGATTCAACGTGTTGTTTAGGAAAAACAAGATAATTTCACACAATGCAGGATTTCATCTAGTAGCGATTATGTATTTCTAATATATTCATGGTTGTCTTTACAATGCAACACTGTATTTCCTTAAAATGTGGTATTAGCCCATATTCTTCAGAGCGAAAATTGAACAGTGCATTCTCTTTGATAGATACATGCTTAGAAATACACACAACACCAAAGCACATAGAGTTACAACATGTTGTTTAGGAAAAACAAGATAATATCGCACAATGAGTGATTTTTTTCTTGTTGCAATTAAGTATTTCTAAAACATTCGTGGTTCTCTTTATGCTGCATCACTTTATTTCCTTAAAATGTGGTATTCGCACATATTCTTCAGAGAGAAAATTGTACAGTGCATACTCTCTGGAAGATACACGCTTAGACATACACATACCACTGAAGAACATAGAGTTACAATGTGTTGTTTAGTAAAAACAAGATAATTTCTCAAAATGACGGATTTCTTCTCATCCAGATTAAGTATTTCTAAAACATTCGTCGTTGTCTTTACTCTGCAACCCTGTATTCCCTTAAAATGTGGTATTCAAACATATTCTTCCAAGAGAATAGTGTACAGTGCATTCTCTGTGAAAGATAAACACTTAGACATACTCACAACACCAAAGCACATACAATTACAACGTGTTGTTTAGGAAAAACAAGGTAATTTGGCACAATGCAGGAATTCTTCTCCTTGCGATTAAGGATTTCTAATACATATGTGGTTGTCTTTATTCTGCCACCCTGTATTTCCTAACAATGTGGTATTCGCACATATTCTTACAAGAGAAAACTGTACAGTGCATTCTTTGTGGAAGATACATGCTTAGACATACACGCAACACCAAAGCACACAGAGTTACAATGTGTTGTTTTGGAAAAAACGAGATAATTTCGCACATAGTGGGATTTCTTCTCATCCAGATTAAATATTTCTACTACATTCGTGGTTGTCTTTTCTCTGCTACCCTGTATTTCCTTAAAATGTGGTATTCCTACATATTCTTCTAGAGAAAATTGTACAGTGCATTCTCTGTGGAAGATACATGCTTAGACATACTCGCAACAACAAAGCACATACAGTTACAACGTGTTGTTTAGGAAAAACAAGATAATTTCGCAAAATGAAGGATTTCTTTTCGTCCAGATTAAGTCTTTCTAAAACATTCGTGGTTGTTTTTACTCTGCAACCCTGTATTTCCTTAAAATGAGGTATTCGCACTTATAATTTCGATAGAGAATTGTACAGTGCATTCTCTGTGGAAGCTACACGCTTAGACATACAAGCAACACCAAAGCACATAGAGTTACAACGTGTTGTTTAGGAAAAACAAGATAATTCCGCAAAATGAGGGATTTCTTCTTGTCCAGATTACATATTTCTCAAACTTTCATGCTTGTCTTTAGTCTGCAACCCTGTATTTCCATAAAATGTGGTATTCAAACATATTCTTTTAAGAGAAAACTGTGCAGTGCATTCTCTGTGGAAGATACACACTTAGACATACACACAACATGAAAGCACATGGAGGTACAACATGTTTTTTAGGAAAAACAAGATAATTTCGCAATGAGGGATTTCTTCTAGTCCAGATTAAATATTTTTAATACATTCATGGTTGTCTTTATTCTGCAACACTGTATTTCCTTAAAATGTAGTATTCACACATATTCTTCTGAGAGAAAACTGTACTGTGCATTCTCTGTGGAAGATACATTCTTAGACATACACCCAACAACAAGCACATAGAGTTACAATGTGTTGTTTAGGAAAAACAACATAATTTCACACAATGAGGGATTTATTCTCGTCCAAATTAAGTATTTCTAAAACATTCATGGTTGTCTTTACTCTGCAACACTGTATTTCCTTAAAATGTGGTATTTGCACATATTCTTCAGACAGAAAATTGTACAGTGCATTCTCTGTGGAAGATACAGGCTTAGATATACATGCAACACCAAAGCACATAGAGTTACAACGTGTTCTTTATGAAAAACAAGATAATTTCGCAAAAAGAGGTATTTCTTCTCGTCCAGATTAAGTATTTCTAAAACATTCATGTTTGTCTTTATTCTGCAACTATGTTTTTCCTTAAAATGTGGTATTTGGACATATTATTCAGAGAGAACATTGTACAGTGCATTCTCTGTGGAAGGTACACATTTAGACATACACACAACACCAAAGCACATAGAGTTACAACGTATTGTTTAGGAAAAACAAGATAATTTCGCACAACGAGAGATTTCTTCTCGTCCCAATTCAGTATTTCTAATACATTCGTGGTTGTCTTTACTCTGCAACACTCTATTTCCTTAAAATGTAGTATTCGCACCTATTCTTCTGAGAGAAAACTGGACAGTGCATTCTCTCTGGAAGATACACGCTTAGACAAACATGCAATACCAAATCACATAGAGATACAACGTGTTGTTTATTAAAAACAAGATAACAATGCGGGATTTCTTCTAGTAGCGATTACATATTTCTAATATATTCATGGTTGTCTTTACATTGCAACACTGTATTTCCTTAAAATGTGGTATTAGCACATATTCTTCAGAGTGAAAATTGTACAGTGCATTCTTTTTGATAGATACACGCTTAGACATACACCCAACACCAAAGCACATAGAGTGACAACGTGTTGTTTAGGAAAAACAAGATAATTTCGCATGAGTGATTTTATTCTTGTTGCGATTTAGTATTTCTAAAACATTCGTGGTTGTCTTTACTCTGCAACACTTTATTTCCTAAAAATGTGGTATTCGCACATATTCTTCAGAGAAAATTGTACAGTGCATTCTCTGTGGAAGATACACGCTTAAACATACACACACCACCGAAGCACATAGAGTTACAACGTGTTTTTTAGGAAAAACAAGATAATTTCTCAAAATGAGGGATTTCTTCTCGTCCAGATTACGTATTTCTAAAACATTCGTCCTTATCGTTATTCTGCAACCGTGTATTCCCTTAAAATGTGGTATTCTAACATATTCTTCTGAGAGAATACTGTACAGTGCATTCTCTGTGGAAGATACACACTTAGACATACTCACAACACCGAAGCACATACAATTACAATGTGTTGTTTAGGAAAAACAAGATAATTTGGCACAATGCAGGAATTCTTCTCCTCGCGATTAAGGATTTCTAATACATTCGTGGTTGTCTTTACTCTGCAACCCTGTATTTCTTAACAATGTGATATTCGCACATATTCTTCCAAGAGAAAACTGTACAGTGCATTCTCTGTGAAAGATACATGCTTAGACATACATGCAACATCAAAGCACATACAGTTATACCATGTTGTTTAGGAAAAACAAAATAATTTCACACAATGAGGGATTTATTCTTGTTCAGATTAAGTATTTCTAATATATTCATTTGTGTCTTTACTCTGCAACACTGTATTTCCTTAAAACGTGGTATTCACACATATTCTTCTGAGAGAAAACAGTAGAGTGTATTCTCTGTGCAAGATACACATTTAAACATACACCCAACACCAAAGCACATAGAGTTACAACGTGTTGTTTAGGAAAAACAAGATAATTTCGCAAAATGAGGGATTTCTTCTCGTCCAGATTAAATATTTCTAAAACATTCATTGTTGTCTTTACTCCGAAACCCTGTATTTCCTTAAAATGTGGTATTTGCACATATTCTTCTGAGAGAAAATTGAACCGTGCATTTTCTGTGGAAAATACATGCTTTGACATATACGCAACACCAAAGGACATACAGTTAAACCATGTTGTTTAGGAAAAACAAGATAATTTTGCAAAATGAGGGATTTCTTCTCATCCAGATTACGTATTTCTAAAACATTCGTGGTTGTCTTTACTCTGCAAACCTGTATTTCCTTAAAATGTGGGATTCGCACATATACTTTCAAGAGAAAACAGTACAGTGCTTTCTCCTTAGAAGATACACACTGAGACATACAAGCAACCCCAAAGCACATAGAGTTACAACGTGTTGTTTAGCAAAAACCAGATAATTTCTCAAAATGAGGGATGTCCTCTCCTCCAGATTAAGTATTTCTAATACATCCGTGATTGTCTTTACTCTGCAACACTGTATTTCTTTAAAATATTGTATTCGCACATATACTCCCGAAAGAAAAATGTACAGTGCATTCTCTTTGGAAGATATACTCTTAGATATACATGCAACACCAAAGCACATAGAGTTACAACATGATGTTTAGGAAAAGCAAGATAATTTCGCACAATGAGTGATTTCTTGTGATCGCGATTAAGTGTTTCTAAAACATTTGTGGTTGTCTTTACTCTCCAACCTCTATTTCCTTATAATGTGGTATGCGCACATATTCTTTCGAGAGAAAATTGTACAGTGCATTCTCTGTGAAAGATACACACTTAGTCATACACGCACCAACAAAGCACATAGAGTTACAACATGTTGTTTAAGAAAAACAAGATAATTTTGCAAAATGAGGGATTTCTTCTCATCCAGTATAATTATTTCTAAATTATTCGTGGTTGTCTTTATTCTGCAAATGTGCATTTCCTTAAAATGTGGTATTTGCACATATTCTTCCATGAGAAATTTGTAAAGTGCATTCTATGTGAAAGATACATGCTTAGTCATACACGCAACACCAAAGCACATAGAGTTACAATGTGTTCTTTAGGAAAAACAAGATAATTTCGCACAATGCGGCATTTCTTCTCGTCCACATTAAATATTTCTAAAATATTCTTTGTTGTCTTTACTCTGCCACCCTGTATTTCCTTAAAATGTGGCATTAACACATATTTTTCTGAGAGAAAATTGAACAGTGCATTTTCTTTGAAAGATACATGCTTAGACATACACACAACACCAAAGTACATAGAGTTACACCGTGTTGTTTAGGAAAAACAAGATAATTTTGCAAAATGAGGGATTTCTTCTCCTCCAGATTAACTATTTCTCATATATTCATGGTTGTCTTTACTCTGCAACTCTGTATTTTCTTAAAATGTGGTATTCGCCCATGTACTTTCAAGAGAAAACTACAGAGCATTCTCTGTGGAAGATCAACGCTTAGACATACATGCAACACCAAAGCACATAGAGTAACAACGTGTTTTTTAGGAAAAATAAAATAAATTCACAAAATGAAGGATTTCTTCTCGTCCAGATTAAGTATTTCTAATACATTCATGGTTGTCTTTACTCTGCAATACTGTATTTCTTTTAAATACGGTATTCGCACATATACTCCTGAGAGAAATCTGTACAGTACATTCTCTGTGGAAGATACACGCTTAGACATAGAGGCAACACCAAAGCACATAGAGTTACAACGTGTTGTTTAGGAAAAACAAGATAATTTCGCAAAATGAGGGATTTCTTCTCGTCCAGATTAAATATTTCTAAAACATTCATTGTTGTCTTTACTCCGAAACCCTGTATTTCCTTAAAATGTGGTATTTGCACATATTCTTCTGAGAGAAAATTGAACCGTGCATTTTCTGTGGAAAATACATGCTTTGACATATACGCAACACCAAAGGACATACAGTTAAACCATGTTGTTTAGGAAAAACAAGATAATTTTGCAAAATGAGGGATTTCTTCTCATCCAGATTACGTATTTCTAAAACATTCGTGGTTGTCTTTACTCTGCAAACCTGTATTTCCTTAAAATGTGGGATTCGCACATATACTTTCAAGAGAAAACAGTACAGTGCTTTCTCCTTAGAAGATACACACTGAGACATACAAGCAACCCCAAAGCACATAGAGTTACAACGTGTTGTTTAGCAAAAACCAGATAATTTCTCAAAATGAGGGATGTCCTCTCCTCCAGATTAAGTATTTCTAATACATCCGTGATTGTCTTTACTCTGCAACACTGTATTTCTTTAAAATATTGTATTCGCACATATACTCCCGAAAGAAAAATGTACAGTGCATTCTCTTTGGAAGATATACTCTTAGATATACATGCAACACCAAAGCACATAGAGTTACAACATGATGTTTAGGAAAAGCAAGATAATTTCGCACAATGAGTGATTTCTTGTGATCGCGATTAAGTGTTTCTAAAACATTTGTGGTTGTCTTTACTCTCCAACCTCTATTTCCTTATAATGTGGTATGCGCACATATTCTTTCGAGAGAAAATTGTACAGTGCATTCTCTGTGAAAGATACACACTTAGTCATACACGCACCAACAAAGCACATAGAGTTACAACATGTTGTTTAAGAAAAACAAGATAATTTTGCAAAATGAGGGATTTCTTCTCATCCAGTATAATTATTTCTAAATTATTCGTGGTTGTCTTTATTCTGCAAATGTGCATTTCCTTAAAATGTGGTATTTGCACATATTCTTCCATGAGAAATTTGTAAAGTGCATTCTATGTGAAAGATACATGCTTAGTCATACACGCAACACCAAAGCACATAGAGTTACAATGTGTTCTTTAGGAAAAACAAGATAATTTCGCACAATGCGGCATTTCTTCTCGTCCACATTAAATATTTCTAAAATATTCTTTGTTGTCTTTACTCTGCCACCCTGTATTTCCTTAAAATGTGGCATTAACACATATTTTTCTGAGAGAAAATTGAACAGTGCATTTTCTTTGAAAGATACATGCTTAGACATACACACAACACCAAAGTACATAGAGTTACACCGTGTTGTTTAGGAAAAACAAGATAATTTTGCAAAATGAGGGATTTCTTCTCCTCCAGATTAACTATTTCTCATATATTCATGGTTGTCTTTACTCTGCAACTCTGTATTTTCTTAAAATGTGGTATTCGCCCATGTACTTTCAAGAGAAAACTACAGAGCATTCTCTGTGGAAGATCAACGCTTAGACATACATGCAACACCAAAGCACATAGAGTAACAACGTGTTTTTTAGGAAAAATAAAATAAATTCACAAAATGAAGGATTTCTTCTCGTCCAGATTAAGTATTTCTAATACATTCATGGTTGTCTTTACTCTGCAATACTGTATTTCTTTTAAATACGGTATTCGCACATATACTCCTGAGAGAAATCTGTACAGTACATTCTCTGTGGAAGATACACGCTTAGACATAGAGGCAACACCAAATCACATTGAGTTACAACGTGTTGTTTAGGAAAAAGAAGATAATTTCTCAAAATGAGGGATTTCTTCTCATCCAGATTAAGTATTTCTAAAACATGTGTGGTTTTCTTTACTCTGCAACCCTGTATTTCCTTAAAATGATGTATTTGCACATATTCTTCCGAGAGAAAACTGTACAGTGCTATCTCAGTGGAAGATACATACTTAAACATACACGCACCACCAAAGCACATAGAGCTACATCGTATTGTTTAGGAAAAACAAGATAATTTCGCACAATTCGGGATTTCTTCTCGTCAAGATTAAGTATTTCTAAAATATTCGTGGTTGTCTTTACTGTGCAACACTGTATTTCCTTAAAATGTGTTATTCACACATATACTTTGTGGAGAAAACTGTACAGTGCATTCTCTGTAGAACATACACGCTTAGACATACACGCAACCCCAAAGCACAAAGAGTTACAACGTGTTGTTTAGGAAAAACAAGATAATTTCGCAAAATGACTGATTTCTTCTCGTCCAAATTGGGTATTTCTAATACATTCGTGGTTGCCTTTACTCTGCCACACTGTATTTCCTTAAAATGTGGTATTCACACATATAGTTCAGAAATAAACTGTACAGTGCATACTCTGTGGAAGAAACATGCTTGGACATACACCCAACACCAAAGCACATAGAGTTACTACGTGTTGTTTAGGAAAAACAAGATAATTTTGTATAATGCTGGATTTCTTCTCATTTCTATTAAGTATTTCTAATACATTTGTGGTTTTCTTTATTCTGCAACACTGTATTTCCTTAAAATGTGTTATTTGCACATATAGTTCCCAAAGAAAACTGTACAGTGCATTCTCTGTGAAAGACACACGCTTAGACGTACACACAACTCCAAAGCACATAGAGTTACAACGTGTTGCTTAGGAATACGAGATAATTTCGCAAAATGAGGGATTTCATCTCGTCCAGATTAAGAATTTATAAAACATTTGTGGTTGTCTTTACACTGCAACACTGTATTTCCTTAAAATGTGGTATTCGCAAATATTCTTCCGAGAGTAAACTGTACCGTGCATACTCTGTAGAAGATACACGCTTAGACATACACGCAACACCAAAGGACATAGAGTTACAACGTGGTGTTTAGGAAAAACAAGATACTTTTGCACAATGCGGGATTTCATCTCGTCCAGATTAAGTATTTCTAATACATTCATGGTTGTGTTTCACCTGCAACACTGTATTTCCTTAAAATGTGGTATTCACACATATTCTTCTGAGAGTAAACTGTACAGTGCATACTCTGTGGAAGATACACGCTTAGACATACAGGCAACACCAAAGCACATAGAATTACAACGTGTTGTTTAGGAAAAACAAGATAATTTGGCACAACGCAGGATTTCATCTCATGCAGATTAAGTATTTCTAATACATTTGTGGTTGTCTTTACTATGCAATACTGTATTTCCTTAAAATGTGGTATTCGCACATATTTTTCAGAGAGAAAATTATACAGTGCATTCTCTGTGGAAGATATACGCTTAGACATACACACAACAGCAAAGCGAATATAGTTACAACGTGTTGTTTAGAAAAAACAAAATAATTTCTCAAAATGACTGATTTCTTCTCATCCAGATTAATTATTTCTAATACATTTGTGGTTGTCTTTACTCTGCCTCACTGTATTTCCTTAAAATGTAGTATTCACACATATAGTTCAGAAAAAAAACTGTACAGTGCATTCTCTGTGGAAGATACACACTTAGACATACAGACAACACCAAAGCACATAGAGTTACAATATGTTGTTTAGAAAAAACAAGATAATTTCACACAATGCGGGGTTTCATCTATCCAGATTAAGTATTTCTAATACATTCGTGGTTGTCTTTATTCTGTATCACTGTATTTCATTAAAATGTGTTATTCGCACATATATTTGCATAAAAAACGCACAGTGCATTCCTTGTGGAAGATACACGCGTAGACATACAGACAACACCAAAGCACATAGAGTTACAATGTGTTGTTTAGGAAAAACAAGATAATTTTGCACAATGCGGGATTTCATCCCATCCAGATTAAGTATTTCTAATACATTCGTGGTTGTCTTTACCCTGCAACACTGTATTTCCTTAAAATGTGGTATTCGCACATATTCTTTTGAGAGAAAACTGTATCGTGTATTCTCTGTGGAAGTTACATGCTTAGACATACATGCAACACCAAAGCAAATAGAGTTACAACGTGTTGTTTAGGAAAAATAAGATAATTTCACACAATGCTGGATTTCTTCTCGTCCAGATTATTTCTATAACATTCTTGCTTGTCTTACTCTGTAACCCTGTATTTCCTTAAAATTTGATATTTGCACATATTCTTCCAAATGAAAATTGTACAGTGAAAACTCTGTGGAAGATACAGGCTTAGACATACATGCAGCACCAAAGAATATAGAGTTACAACGTGTTGTTTAGGAAAAACAAGATAATTTCGCACAATGCGGGATTTCTTCTAGTCCAGATTAAGTATTTCTAATACATTCGTGGTTTTCTGTAATTTGCCACACTGCATTTCCTTAAAATGTGGGTATTCGCACATATTCTTCTGAGAGAAAACTGTACAGTGCATTCTCTGTGGAAGATACATGCTCAGAAATACATGCAACACCAAAGCACATACAGTTACAACATTTTGTTTAGGAAAAACAAGATACTTTCACACAATGCGGGATTTCTTCTTGTCGCAATGAATTATTTCTAATATATTCCTGGTGGTCTTTACTCTGCAACACTGTATTTCCTTAAAATGTGGTATTCTCACATACACTTTCGAGAGAAAACTGTACAGTGTATTCTCTGTGGTAGATACACGGTTAGACATACACGCAACACAAAAACACGTAGAGTTAAAACGTGTTGTTTAGGAAAAACAAGATAATTTCTCAAAATTAGAAATTTCTTCTTGTCCAGATTAAGTATTACTAAAACATTCGTGGTTGTCTTTACTCTGCAACAATGTATTTCCTTAAAATGTGGTATTCGCACATATTCTTCCGAGAGAAAATTGTACAGTGCATTCCTGTGGAAGATACAGGCTTAGACATACAGGCAGCACAAAAGCACAGAGATTTACAACGTGTTGTTTAGGAAAAACAAGATCATTTCACACAATTCAGGATTTCTTCTCATGCAGATTAAGTATGTCTAATACATTCGTAGTTGTCTTCAATCTGCAACACTTTATTTCCATAAAATGTGGTATTCGCACATATACTTTCAAGAGAAAACTGTACAGTGCATTCTCTGTGGAAGATACACGCTTAGACATACACACAACACCAAAGCACATAGAGTTACAATGTGTTAATTAGGAAAAACAAGATAATATCTCAAAATGAGAAAGTTCTTCTTGTCCAGATTAAGTATTTCTAAAACATTCGTGGTTGTCCTAACTCTGCAACCATATATTTCCTTAAAATTTGGTATTCGCACATATTCTTCTGAGAGAAAATTGTACAGTGAATTACTGTGGAAGATACAAGCTTAGACATCCACACAGCACTAAAGCACATAGAGTTAGAATGTGTTGTTTACGAAAAAGAAGATAATTTCGCAAACGCGGGTTTCTCTTCTTGCTATTAAGTATTTCTAATACATTCATGGTTGTCTTTATTCTGCAACACTCTATTTCCGTAAAATATGGTATACTCACATATACTTCCGAATGAAAACTCTACAGTGCATTCTCTGTGGAAGATACACGGTTAGACATACACGCAACACTAAAGCACATAGAGTTACAACGTGTTGTTTAGGAAAAACAAGATCATTTCACAACATGAGGGATTTCTTCTCATCCAGATTAAGTATTTCTAAAACATTTGTGGGTGTCTTTATTCTGCAACCCTGTATTTACTTAAAATGTGGTATTCGCACATACATGTAGAGAAAACTGTACAGTGCATTCTCTGTGAATGATACATGCTTAGACTTACACGCAGCACCAAAGCAAATAGAGTTACAACGTGTTGTTTAGGAAAAACAAGGTAATTTCACAAAATGACTGATTTCTTCTCGTCCAGATTAAGTATTTCTAATACATTCTTGGTTTTCTTTACTCTGCCACACTGTATTTCCTTAAAATGTGGTATTCATACATATAGTTCAGAAAAAAACTGTATACTGCATTCTCTGTGGAAGAAAAATGCTTAGACATACAACCATCACCAAAGCACATTGAGTTACAATGTGCTGTTTAGCAAAAACAAGATAATTTCGTATAATGCTCGATTTCTTCTCGTTGCTATTAAGTATTTCTAATACATTCATGGATTTGTTTATTCTGCAACACTGTATTTCCTTAAAATGTGTTATTCGCACATGTAGTTCTGAAAGAAATTTGTACAGTGCATTCTCTGTGGAAGATACACGCTTAGATATACACACAACACCAAAGCACATAGAGTTACAACGTGTTGCTTAGGAATACGAGATAATTTAGCAAAATGAGGGATTTCATCTTGTCCAGATTAAGTATTTCTAAAACATTCGTGGTTGTCTTTACTCTGCAACACTGTATTTTTTAAAATGTCATATTCGCACATATTCTTCCGAAAGTAAACTCTACAGTGCATACTCTGTAGAAGATACACGCTTAGACATACACGCAACACCAAAGTGCAGAGAGTTACAATGTGTTGTTTAGGAAAAACAAAATAATTTTGCACAATGCGGGATTTCATCCCGTCCAGATTAAGTATTTCTAATACATTCGTGGTTGTCTTTATCCTGCAACACTGTATTTCCTTAAAATGTGGTAATCACACATATTCTTCTGAGAGAAAACTGTACAGGGAATTCTCTGTGGAAGATACATGCTTAGACACACATAAAACACCAAAGCACATAGAGTTACAATGCGTTGTTTAGGAATAACGAGATAATTTCTCAAAATGAGGGATTTCTTCTCGTCCAGATTAAGTATTTCGAAAACAGTTGTGGTTGTCTTGACTCTGCAACACTGTATTTCCTTAAAATGTGGTATTCACACATATTCTTCTGAGAAAAAATTCTACAGGGCCATTCTCTGTGGAAGATACATGCTTAGACACACATGCAACACCAAAGCACATATTGTTACAATGTGTTATTTAGGAAAAACAAGATAATTTCGCCCAATGCTGGATTTCTTCTTGTCCAGATTAAGTATTTGTAAAACATTCGTGGTTGTCTTTACTCTGCAACACTGTATTTCCTTAAAATTTGGTATTCGCACATATACTTCCAAGAGAAATCTGTACAGTGCATTCTCTGTGGAAGATACAAGCTTAGACATGAAAGCAACACCTAAGCACATGGAGTTACAACATGTTGTTTAGGAAAAACAAGGTAATTTCACACAATGAGTGATTTCTTCTCCTTGTAATTAAGTATTTCTAAAATATTCGTGGTTGTCTTTACTCTGCAACCCTGTATTTCCTTAAAATGTAGTATTTGAACGTATTCTTCCGAAAGAAAATTGTACAGTTCATACTCTGTGGAAGATACACGCTTAGACATACATGCAACACCAAAGCACATAGAGTTACAATGTGTTATTTAGGAAAAACAAGATAATTTCGCAAAATGAGGGATTTCTTCTCATCCAGATTATGTATTTCTAAAACATTCGTGGTTGTCTTTACTCTACATCCCTCTAATTCCTTAAAATGTGGTATTTGCACATATTCTTCCAAGAGAAAACTATACAATGCATTCTCTGTGTAAGATACACGCTTAGACATACACGCAACACCAAAGCACATATACTCATGTGTTGTTTAGGAAAAACAAGATAATTTCACACAATGCTGGATTTCTTTTCATCCAGTTTGGTATTGCTATTACATTCGTGGTTGTCTTTCCTCTGCAACACTCTATTTCCATAAAATGTGGTATTCGCACATATTCTTCTGAGAGACAATTGTACAGTACATTCTCTGTGGAAGATACAAACTTACACATACACGCAACACCAAAGCACATAGAGTTACAACGTGCTGTTTAGGAAAAACAAGATAATTTCGCTCAATGTGGGATTTCTTCTCGTCCATATTAAGTATTTCTCATACATTCTTGGTTGTCTTTATTCAGCAACAGTGTATTTACTTAAAATGTGGTATTCGTACATATACTTTCAAGAGTAAACTGTACAGTGCATTTTCTGTGGAAGATACACGCTTAGACATACACGCAACACCAAAGCACATAAAGTAACAACATGTTGTTTAGTAAAAACAAGATAATTTCTTAAAATGAGAAATTTCTTCTCGTCCAGATTAAGTATTTCTACAACATTTATGCTTGTCTTTACTCTGCAACCCTGTATTTCCTTAAAATGTGGTATTCGCACATTCTCTTCAGATAGAAAATTGCACAGTGCATTCCTGTGGAAGATACAAGCTTAGACATACAGGCAGCACCAAAGCACAGAGATTTACAACTTATTGTTTAGGAAAAACAAGATTATTTCACACAATTCAGAATTTCTTCTCGTCAAGATTAAGTATTTCGTATATATTCGTGGTTGTCTTTACTCTGCAACACTGTAATTCCTTAAAATGTGGTATTCGCACATATACTTTCGAGAGAAAACTGTACAGTGCATTCTCTGTGGAAAATACACGATTAGACATACATGCAACACCAAAGCACATAGAGTTACAACGTGTTAATTAGGAAAAACAAGATAATTCCTCAAAATGAGAAAGTTCTTCCTGTCCAGATTAAGTATTTCTAAAACATTCGTGGTTGTCCTAACTCTGCAACCATGTATTTCCTTAAAATTTGGTATTCGCACATAGTATTCCGAGAGAAAATTGTACAATGAATTACTGTGGAAGATACAAGCTTAGACATACACACAGCACCAAAGCACATAGTTCGATGTGTTGTTTAGGTAAAAGAAGATAAATCGCACAATGCGGGATTTCTCTTCTCGCTATTAAGTATTTCTAATACATTCATGGTTGTCTTTATTCTGCAAGACTGTATTTCCTTAAAAGGTGCTTTATGCACATATAGTTCCGAATGAAAACTTTACAGTGCATTCTCTGTGGAAGATACACAGTTAGCCATACACGCAACACCAAAGCACATAGAGTTACAACTTGTTTAGGAAAAACAAGATCATTTCACAACATGAGGGATTTCTTCTCAACCAGATTAAGTATTTCTAAAACATTTGTGGTTGTCTTTACTCTGCAACCCTGTCTTTCCTTAAAATGTGGTATTCGCATATATTCTTCCAAGAGAAAATTGTACAGTGCAATCTCTGTGGAAGATAAACGCGTAGACATACATGGAACAGCATAGCACATAGAGTTTCAACGTGTTGTTTAGGAAAAACAAGATAATTTCGTACAATACGGGAATTCTTCTCGTCCATATTAAGTATTTCTAATACATTTGTGGTTGTCTTTACTCTGCAACACTGTATTTCCATAAAATGTGGTATTCGCACATATACTTTCGAGAGAAAACTCTACAGTGCATTCTCTGTGAATGATACACCCTTAGACATACACTGAACACCAAAACACATAGAGTTACAACGTGTTGTTTAGGAAAAAGAAGAGAATTTCGCACAATGAGGGATTTCTTCTTTTCCAGATTAAGTATTTCTAATACAATCATGGTTGTCTTTATTCTGCAACCCTGTATTTCCTTAAAATTTGGTATTCGCACATATTCTTCTGAGAGAAAATTGTACAGCGCATTCTCTGTGGAAGATACACGCTTAGACATACACGCAACACCAAAGCACATAGAGTTACAACGTGTTGTTTAGGAAAAACAAAATAATTTTGCACAATGCAGGATTTCATCCAGTCCAGTTTAAGTATTTCTAATACATTCGTGGTTGTCTTTATACTGCAACACTCTATTTTTTTTAAATGTCGTATTTGCACATATTCTTCCAAGAGAAATCTGTACAGTGCATTCTCTGTGGAAGATACGCGCTTAGACATACACACACACCAAAGCACATAGAGTTACATTGTGCTGATTAGGAAAAACCAAATAATTTCGCACAATGCGGGATATCTTCTCATCCAGATTACGTAATTCTAATACATTTGTGGTTGTCTTTATTCTGCAACACTGTATTTCCTTAAAATGTGGTATTCCCACATATTCTTCTGAGAGAAAACTCTACAGTGCATTCTCTGTGGAAGATACATGCTTAGACATACACCCAACATCAAAACACATAGAGTTACAACATGTTGTTTGGGAAAAGCAAGATAATTTCGCACAATGCGGGATTTCTTCTCCTCTAGATTAAATATTTCTAATATATTCGTGGTTGTCTTTACTCTGCAACACTCTATTTGCTTAAAATGTGGTATTTGCAGGTATTTTTCAGAGAGAAAATTGTACAGTGCATTCTCTTTGAAGATACACACTTAGACATACACGCAACACTAAGCAAGTAGAGTTACCACGTGTTGTTTAGGAAAAACAAGATAATTTCGCAAAATGAGGGATTTCTTCTCGGCCAGATAAAGTATTTCTAATACATTCGTGGTTGTCTTTACTCTGCAACATTGTATTTCCTTTAAATATGGTATTCGCACATATGCTCCCGAGAGAAAACTGTACAGTGCATTCTCTCTGGAAGATATACGCTTAGACATACACGCAACACTTAAAGCCCATAGATTTAAAATGTGTTGTTTAGGAAAAACAAGATAATTTCACAAAATGAGGGATTTCTTCTCGACCAGATAAAGTATTTCTAATACATTCGTGGTTGTCTTTACTCTGCAACCCTCTATTTCCTTTAAATATGGTATTCGAACATATATTCCCGAGAGAAAACTGGTCAGTGCATTCTCTCTGGAAGATACACACTTAGACATACACGCAACAACAAAGCACATAGAATTAAAATGTGTTGTTTATGAAAAACAAGATAATTTCGCACAATGCTGGATATCTTCTCGTAGAGAACATGTATTTCTCATACATTCGTGTTTGTCTTTACTCTGCAAAACTGTATTTCCTTAAAATATGGTATGCACAAATATTCTTCCAAGAGAAAATTGTACAGTGCATTTTCTGTGGAAGATACACGCTTAGACATACACGCAATACCAAAGCACATGGAGTTACAACGTGTTGTTTAGGAAAAACAAGAAAAGTTCGCACAATGTTGGATTTCTTCTTGTCCAGATTAAGTATTTCTAATACATTCATGGTTGTCTTTACTCTGCAACACTGTATTTCCTTAAAATGTGGTATGCGCACATATTCTTCTGATAGAAAATTGTACAGTGCATTCTATGTGAAAGATACATGTTTAGTCATAACGCAAAACCAAAGCACATAGAGTTACAAAGTGTTGTTTGAAAAAACAAGATAATTTCGCACAAGGCGTGATTTCTTCTAGTTGTGATTAAGTATTTCTAATATATTCGTGGTTGTCTTTACAATGCAACACTGTATTTCTTTAAATGTGGTATCCGCACATATTCTTCTGAGCGAAAACTGTACAAGTGCATTCTCATTGGAAGATACACGCTAGAAGATAACATAGAGTTACAACGTGTTGTTTAGGAAAAACAAGATAATTTCTCAAAATGAGGGATTTCTTCTCATCCAGATTACGTATTTCTAAAACATTCGTCCTTGTCTTTACTCTGCTACCCTGTATTCCTCTAATGCATGGTATTCGCACATGTTCTTCTGAGAGAAAACTGTACAGTGCATTCTCTGTGGAAGATACATGCTTAGACATACTCGCAATACCAAAGCACATACAGTTACAATGTGTCGATTAGGAAAAACAAGATAATTTGGCACAATGCAGGAATTCTTATCCTTGCGATTAAGGATTTCTAATACATTCGTTGGTGTCTTTACTCTGCAATCCTGTATTTCCTTACAATGTGGTATTCGCACATATTCCTCCAAGAGAAAACTGTACAGTGCATTCTCTGTGGAAGATACACTCTTAGACATTCACACAACATCAAAGCACATACAGATACACGGTGTTGTTTAGGAAAAACAAGATAATTTCGCACAATGAGGGATTTATTCATGTCCAGATTAAGTATTTCTAATATATTCGTGTTTGTCTTTACTCTGCAACACTATATTTCCTTAAAATGTGGTATTCACACATATTCTTCTGAGAGAAAACAGTAGAGTGCATTCTCTGTGCAAGATACACGTTTAGATATGCAACCAACACCAAAGCACATAGAGTTACAAGGTGTTTTTTAGGCAAAACAAGATAATTTCGAAAAATGAGGGATTTCTTCTAGTCCAGATTAAATATTTCTAAAACATTCGTTGTTGTCTGTACTCTGCAACCCTGTATTTCCTTAAAATGTGGTATTCGCACATATTCTTCTGAGAGAAAATTGAACAGTGCATATTCTGTGGAAGATACACGCTTAGACATGCACGCAACACCAAAGCACATAGAGTTACACCATGTTGTTTAGGAAAAACTAGATAATTTGTCAAAATGAGGGATTTCTTCTCGTCCAGATTAAGTATTTCTAAAACATTCCTGGTTGTCTTTACTCTGCAAACCTGTATTTCCTTAAAATGTAGGGTTCGTACCTATACTTTCGAGAGAAAACAGTACAATGCTTTCTCTGTGGAAGAAACACGCTTAGACATACACGCAACCGCAAAAACACATAGAGTTACAACGTGTTGTTTAGCAAAAACCAGATAATTTCTCAAAATGAGAGATTTCTTCTCGTCCAGATTAAGTATTTCTAATACATTTGTGGTTGTCTTTATTCTGCAACACTGTATTTCCTTAAAGTGTGGTATTCACACATATTCTTCTGAGAGAAAATTGTACAGTGCATTCTCTGTGGAAGATACACGTTTAGACATACAACCAACACCAAAGCACATAGAGTTACAACGTGTCGTTTAGGAAAAACAAAATAATTTTGCACAATGAGGGATTGCATCCCGTCCAGATTAAGTATTTCTAATACATTCGTGGTTGTCTTTAGCCTGCAACACTGTATTTCCTTAAAATATGGTATTCACACATATTCTTCCCAGAGAAAATTGAACAGTGCATTTTCTGTGGAAGATACATGCTTAGACATACACGCAACACCAAATCACATACAGTTACATCATGGTGTTTAGGAAAAACCAGATAATTTCGCAAAATGAGGGATTTCTTCTCGTCCATATTAAGTATTTCTAAAACATTCCTGGTTGTCTTTACTCTGCAAATCTGTATTTCCTTAATTGTGGGATTCGCATATATATACTTTCAAGAGAAAACTGTACAGTGCTTTCTCTGTGGAAGAAACACGCTTAGACATACACGCAACCCAAAACACATAGAGTTACAACGTGTTGTTTAGCAAAAACCAGATAATTTCTCAAAATGAGGCATTTCTTCTCGTCCAGATTAAGTATTTCTAATACATTCATGGTTGTCTTTACTCTGCAACACTGTATTTCCTTAAAATATGTTATTAGCACATATCCTCCAGAGAGAATACTGTACAGTGCATTCTCTTTGGAAGATATACACTTAGATATACACGCAACACCAAAGTAAATAGAGTTACAATGTGTTTTTTAGGAAAAACAAGATAACTTCGCAAAATGAGGCATTTCTTCTCGCTTAAATTAAGCATTTCTAAAATACTCATGATGTCTTTAGTCTGCAACACAGTATTTCCTTAAAATGTGGTCTTTGCACATTTTCTTCAGAGAAAAAATTGTACAGTACATTCTCTGTGGAAGATACACGCTTAGACATACACGCTCCACCAAAGCACATAGAGTTACCACGTGTTGTTAAGGAAAAACACGATAATTTCGCATTGTGTGGGATTTCATTTAGTCACAATTAAGTATTTCTAATACATTCGTGTTTGTCTTTACTCTGCAACACTGTTTTTCCTTAAAATGTGGTATTCGCACATATTCTTCAGAGAGAAAATTGTACAGTGCATTCTCTGTGGAAGATACAAGCTTAAACATAGACGCACCACCGAAGCACATAGAGTTACAACATGTTGTTTAGGAAAAATAAGATAATTTCCCAAAATGAGAAATTTCTTCTCGTCCAGATCACGTATTTCTAAAACAATCGTGGTTGCCTTTACTCTGCAGCCCTGAATTACCTTAAAATGTTGTATTCGCACATATTATTCTGAGAAAAATACTGTACAGTGCATTCTCTGTGGAAAAATCACACTTAGTGGTACACGCAACACCAAAGCACATACAATTACAATGTTTTGTTTAGGAAAAACAAGAAAATTTCGCACAATGCGGGATTTCTTCTAGTCCCGATTAATTATTTCTAATATATTAGTGGTTGTTTTTACACTGCAACACTGTATTTATTTAAAATGTGGTATTTGCACATATTCTACAGAGAGAAAACTGTACAGTGCATTCTCATTGGAAGATACCTGCTTAGACATACACCCAACACCAAAGCACATAGAGTTACAACGTGTTGTTTAGGACAAACAAGATAATTTTGCACAATGAGTGATTTCTTCTTGTTGCGATTAAGTATTTCTAAAACATTCGTGGTTGTCTTTACTCTGCAGCACTCTATTTCCTTAAAATGTGGTATTCGCACGTATTCTTCAGAGAGAAAATTGTACAGTGCATTCTCTGCGGGTGATACAGGCTTAGACATACACGCACCACTGAAGCACATAGAGTTACAACGTGTTTTTAGGAAAAACAAGATAATTTCTCAAAATGAGGGATTTCTTCTCGTCCACATTATGTATTTCTAAAACATTCGTCCTTGTCTTTACTTTGCAACCCTGTATTCCTTTAATGTGTGGTATTCGCACTTATTCTTCTGAGAGAAAATTGTACAGCGCATTCTTGTGGAAGATACATGTTTAGACATACTCGCAATACCAAAGCACATACAGTTACAACGTGTTGTTTAGGAAAAACAAGATAATTTGTCACAATGCAGGAATTCTTATCCTCACCATTAAGGATTTCTAATACATTCGTTGTTGTCTTTTCTCTGTAACCCTGTATTTCCTTACAATGTGGTATTCGCACATATTCTTCCAAGAGAAAACTGTACAGTGCATTCTCTGTGGAAGATACATGCTTAGACATACACACAAAGCACAAACAGTTAAGCCATGTTGTTTAGGAAAAACAAGATAATTTCACACAATGAGGGATTTATTCATGTCCAGATTAAGTATTTCTAATATATCCGTGTTTGTCTTTACTCTGCAACACTGTATTTCCTTAAAATGTGGTATTTGCAAATATTCTTCTGAGAGAAAACAGTAGAGTGCATTCTCTGTGCAAGATACATGTTTAGACACACACCCAACACCAAAGCACATAGAGGTACAACGTGTTGTTTAGGAAAAACAAGATAATTTCGCAAAATGTGGAATGTCTTCTAGTTCAGATTAAATATTTATAAAACATTCGTTGGTGTCTTTACTCTGCAACCCTGTATTTCCTTAAAATGTGGTATTCGCACATATTTTTCAGAGAGAAAATTGAACAGTGCATTTTCTCTGGAAGATACACGCTTAGACATACACGCAACCCCAAAGCACATAGAGTTACAACGTGTTGTTTAGCAAAAAACAGTTAATTTCTCAAAATGAGGGATTTCTTCTTGTCCAGATTAAGTATTTCTAATACATTTGTGGTTGTCTTTACTCTGCAACACTGTATTTCCTTAAAATATGGTATTCGCACATATCCTCCCGAGAGAATACTATACAGTGCATTCTCTTTGGAAGATATACGCTTAGATATACATGCAACACCAAAGCACATAGAGTTACAACATGTTATTTAGGAAAAACAAGATAATTTCACACAATGAGTGATTTCTTGTGATGGTGATTAAGTGTTTCTAAAACATTTGTGGTTGTCTTTACTCTGCAACCCTGTATTTCCTTAAAATGAGGTATGCGCACATATTCTTTCAAGAGAAAATTGTACGGTGCATTCTCTGTGGAAGATACACGCTTAGTCATACACGCACCACCAAAGCACATAGAGTTACAGCATGTTGTTTAGGAAAAACAAGATAATTTCGCCTAATGCGGGAATTCCTCTCATCCACATTAAGTATTTCTAATAAATTCATGGTTGTCTTTATTCTGCAACCCTGTATTTCCTTAAAGTGTGGTATTCACACATATTCTTCAGAGAGAAAACTGTACAGTGCATTCTCTGTGGAAGATACACACTTAGACATACATGCAACCCCAAAGCACACAGAGTTACAGCATGTTGTTTATGAAAAACAAGATAACTTCACAAAATGAGGGATTTCTTCTCGTCCAGAATAAGCATTTCTAAAATACTCATGGTGTCTTTACTCTGCAACACTGTATTTCCTTAAAATGTGGTCTTTGCACATATTCTTCAGAGAAAATTGTACAGTGCATTGTCTGTGAAAGATACATGGTTAGTCATACTCGCACTACTAAAACACATACTGTTACAACATGTTGTTTATGAAAAACAAGATAAGTTCGCAAAATGAGGGACTTTTCTCATCCATAGTAAGTATTTCTAAATCATTCGTGGTTGTCTTTATTCTGCAACCCTGTATTTCCTTAAAATGTGTTATGCGCACATAGTCTTCAGAGAGAAAATTGTACAGTGCATTCTCTATGGAAGAATCACACTTAGACATACACGCAACACCAAAGCACATAGAGTTACAACCTGTTGTTTAGGAAAAACAAGATAACTTCACAAAAGGAGGGATTTCTTCTCGTCCAGATTGAGCATTTCTAAAATATTCATGATGTCTTTACTCTGCAACACTGTATTTCCTTAAAATGTGGTCTTCGCACATATTCTTCCAAGAAAAAACTGTACAGTGCATTCTCTGTGGAAGATACACATTGAGACATGCACACAACACCAAAACAAATAGAGTTACAACGTGCTGTTTAGGAAAACAAGATAATTTCGCAAAATAAGGGTTCTCTTCTTGTCCAGATTAAGTATTTCTAAAACATTCGTGGTTGTCTTTTCTCTGCAACCCTGTATTTCCTTAAAATGTGGTATTTGCACATATTATTCCAAGAGAAAACTGTACAGTGCATTCTCTGTGGAAGATACATGCTTAGACATACGCGCAACACCAAAGCACATAGAGTTACAACGTGTTGTTTAGGAAAAACAAGATAATTTCGCACTATGCGGGATTTCTTCTTGTCGCGATTAAGTATTTCTAAAACATTCGTGGTTGTCTTTATTCTGCAACACTCTATTTCCTTAAAATGTGATATTTGCACATATAGTTCAGAAAGAAATCTGTACAGTGCATTCTCTTTGGAAGATACACGCTTAGACATACACGCAACACCAAAGCACATAGACTTACACCGTGTTGTTTAGAAAAAGCTAGATAATTTCGAACAATGCGGGATTTCTTCTCGTTCAGATTAAGTACTTCTAATACATTCATGGTTGTATTTACTCTGCAACACTGTATTTCCTTAAAATGTGGTATTTGCAAATATTCTTCTGAGAGAAAACAGTAGAGTGCATTCTCTGTGCAAGATACATGTTTAGACACACACCCAACACCAAAGCACATAGAGTTACAATGTGTTGTTTAGGAAAAAGAAGATACTTTCGCAAAATGTGGGATGTCTTCTAGTTCAGATTAAATATTTATAAAACATTCGTTGGTGTCTTTACTCTGCAACCCTGTATTTCCTTAAAATGTGGTATTCGCACGTATTCTTCAGAGAGAAAATTGTACAGTGCATTCTCTGCGGATAATACAGGCTTAGACATACACGCACCACTGAAGCACATAGAGTTACAACGTGTTTTCAGGAAAAACAAGATAATTTCTCAAAATGAGGGATTTCTTCTCGTTCAGATTACGTATTTCCAAAACATTCGTCCTTGTCTTTACTTTGCAACCCTGTATTCCTTTAATGTGTGGTATTCACACTTATTCTTCTGAGAGAAAACTGTACAGTGCATTCTTCTGGAAGATACATGCTTAGACATACTCGCAATACCAAAGCACGTACAGTTACAACGTGTTGTTTAGGAAAAACAAGATAATTTGTCACAATGCAGTAATTCTTATCCTCACCATTAAGGATTTCTAATACATTCGTTGTTGTCTTTTCTCTGTAACCCTGTATTTCCTTACAATGTGGTATTCGCACATATTCTTCCAAGAGAAAACTGTACAGTGCATTCTCTGTGGAAGATACACTCTTAGACATTCACACAACATCAAAGCACATACAGATACACGGTGTTGTTTAGGAAAAACAAGATAATTTCACACAATGAGGGATTTATTCATGTCCAGATTAAGTATTTATAATATATCCGTGTTTGTCTTTACTCTGCAACACTGTATTTCCTTAAAATGTGGTATTTGCAAATATTCTTCTGAGAGAAAACAGTAGAGTGCATTCTCTGTGCAAGATACATGTTTAGACACACACCCAACACAAAAGCACATAGAGGTACAATGTGTTGTTTAGGAAAAACAAGATAATTTCGCAAAATGTGGAATGTCTTCTAGTTCACATTAAATATTTATAAAACATTCGTTGGTGTCTTTACTCTGCAACCCTGTATTTCCTTAAAATGTGGTATTCGCACAAATTTTTCTGAGAGAAAATTGAACAGTGCATTTTCTCTGGAAGATACACGCTTAGACATACACGCAACCCCAAAGCACATAGAGTTACAACGTGTTGTTTAGCAAAAAACAGTTAATTTCTCAAAATGAGGGATTTCTTCTTGTCCAGATTAAGTATTTCTAATACATTCGTGGTTGTCTTTACTCTGCAACACTGTATTTCCTTAAAATATGGTATTCGCACATATCCTCCCGAGAGAATACTATACAGTGCATTCTCTTTGGAAGATATACGCTTAGATATACATGCAACACCAAAGCACATAGAGTTACAACATGTTATTTAGGAAAAACAAGATAATTTCGCCCAATGAGTGATTTCTTGTGATGGTGATTAAGTGTTTCTAAAACATTTGTGGTTGTCTTTACTCTGCAACCCTGTATTTCCTTAAAATGAGGTATGCGCACATATTCTTCCGAGAGAAAATTGTACGGTGCATTCTCTGTGGAAGATACATGCTTAGTCATACACGCACCACCAAAGCACATAGAGTTACAGCATGTTGTTTAGGAAAAAACAAGATAATTTCGCCTAATGCGGGAATTCCTCTCATCCACATTAAGTATTTCTAATAAATTCATGGTTGTCTTTATTCTGCAACCCTGTATTTCCTTAAAGTGTGGTATTCACACATATTCTTCAGAGAGAAAACTGTACAGTGCATTCTCTGTGGAAGATACACACTTAGACATACATGCAACCCCAAAGCACACAGAGTTACAACATGTTGTTTATGAAAAACAAGATAACTTCACAAAATGAGGGATTTCTTCTCGTCCAGAATAAGCATTTCTAAAATACTCATGGTGTCTTTACTCTGCAACACTGTATTTCCTTAAAATGTGGTCTTCGCACATATTCTTCAGAGAAAATTGTACAGTGCATTGTCTGTGAAAGATACATGGTTAGTCATACACGCACCACTAAAGCACATAGTGTTACAACATGTTGTTTATGAAAAACAAGATAAGTTCGCAAAATGAGGGACTTTTCTCATCCATAGTAAGTATTTCTAAATCATTCGTGGTTGTCTTTATTCTGCAACCCTGTATTTCCTTAAAATGTGGTATGCGCACATAGTCTTCAGAGAGAAAATGGTACAGTGCATTCTCTATGGAAGAATCACACTTAGACATACACGCAACACCAAAGCACATAGAGTTACAACCTGTTGTTTAGGAAAAACAAGATAACTTCACAAAAGGAGGGATTTCTTCTCGTCCAGATTGAGCATTTCTAAAATATTCATGATGTCTTTACTCTGCAACACTGTATATCCTTAAAATGTGGTCTTCGCACATATTCTTCCAAGAAAAAACTGTACAGTGCATTCTCTGTGGAAGATACACGCTGAGACATGCACGCAACACCAAAACACATAGAGTTACAACGTGCTGTTTAGGAAAAGAAGATAATTTCACAAAATAAGGGTTCTCTTCTTGTCCAGATTAAGTATTTCTTAAACATTCGTGGTTGTCTTTCCTCTGCAACCCTGTATTTCCTTAAAATGTGGTATTTGCACATATTATTCCAAGAGAAAACTGTACAGTGCATTCTCTGTGGAAGATACATGCTTAGACATACACGCAACACCAAAGCACATAGAGTTACAACGTGTTGTTTAGGAAAAACAAGATAATTTCGCACTATGCGGGATTTCTTCTTGTCGCGATTAAGTATTTCTAAAACATTCGTGGTTGTCTTTATTCTGCAACACTCTATTTCCTTAAAATGTGATATTCTCACATATAGTTCAGAAAGAAAACTGTACAGTGCATTCTCTTTGGAAGATACACGCTTAGACATACATGCAACACCAAAGCACATAGACTTAAAACGTTTTGTTTAGAAAAAGCAAGATAATTTCGCACAATGCTGGATTTCTTCTCATTCAGATTACGTACTTCTAATACATTCATGGTTGTCTTTACTCTGCAACATTGTATTTCCTTAAAATGTGGTATTTGCACATATAATTTCGAGAGAAAACTGTACAGTACATTCTCTGTGGAAGATACATGCTTAGACATACACGGAACACCAAAGCACATAGAGTTACAGCATGTTGTTTAGGGACAACAAGATAATTTCTCAAAATGAGGGATTTCTTCTCATCCACATTAAGTATTTCTAAAACATTCATTGTTGTGTTTACTCTGTAACTCTGTATTTCCTTTAAATGTGGTATTCACATATATTCTTCGGAGAGAAAATTGTACAGTGCATTCTCTGTGGAAGATAAAAGCTTAGACACACAAGCAAAACCAAAGGACATAATTTACAATCTGTGGTGTTCACAAACAAGCCACCAGCCACATACAGCTTATAGTGCACCTGAAATGTGGTTACTGTGAACTTAGATGTTAAATGAAAAGTACAGAGCATATTGTAAAAAGTTAGTGTTAATTTAAATAAACACACATATATGCAATAACTTGGTAATAGTTTTATAATTACATGTAAAAGAATATTTGAACATATTGACTAGGTTAAACTAAACATATTAATGGGAATTAATTTCAGCTTTTCAAAAACCTTTCAGCCTATCTTTAGGAAACAGGGGACTGCACATGTGACTGGACTATTTTTCTGTGGAAATTACAAGACTGACAGACTGCAAGCAGCTCATGGACAAGGAGCTGGTTCTAACTACCTGGAAATCCCAGAAGTAAGAATGCTCAAATAAATAGTCAACAAATTATAAGTAATAAATTAACAAAATACTCAACCCTCACTATTTTTCGATTCTACATTTGTGGGTTTACATAAAGACACAAAAGAAAATCTCCAAATCACATCACTGTGCTTTCTCTATCATCTGTGCATGAGCTGAGATCTGAGCTGTGGTCAAACACAGCAGTATTCTCTTTTATGGTTTCACCTATCAAACTGTCCATACATGTTCCTTCCAGACTGTTTACTATGCTTTTCAGAGCTTTGTTTTCTGATTTGCACCTTATGCCTTCTGTTGATTTTCCTACTTGAAATGCCCCCCAAATGCCATGCTGAAAAGTTTTCTGGTGCCAAATAGAGAAGACAAGTGTGTAGATAAAATACCTTCAGGCTTACATCATTGTGCTATCAGCCACACACCCAAAGTTAACAAATCCAAATGAAATAATGTGCCTCTGATAGAAATAAACACAACAACCTCTTTCTCACCATGGAAATGTGGCCACAGGGACCAACAAGGAACCTAATCCTGTAAGTCTGCTAGAATCAAGGGCTCAGAATTTGGTACTTCAGTGTTCTAGAGACCTCAGGAGAAGTCACTGTATTTGTCGAATAGTCATTGGGTTTACAACAAATCTTATGTGAATATGGTAATAGATAAAGAACTGATTTTTTACTTTAATTCTGACTGACTTTTACAAGCGATATGATTCAGGGCAATTTGCTTCACTGTCCTGCCCTTTTCCCATAATTCAAAATGAAGATTAAAAGAGTTTAACTGTTAATGGTTGGGAAGGTGTGGCTGGTGTAAAGTAGAAGTGGAATCAGGGCTTTTGACCAAGAAGCACAGTTTGGTATGCAAAAATATTCTACTGTATGTAGATTATGTGGGTGACCATATATCTGATTTTCTTTTTCAAAACTTTGAAACTTTTCAAAACTCTGAAACCCTATTTCGTATATATTGTGACATTAACCTTATTTTAAACAAAATCTCTAGTAATCAAGAGTGCAATAATCTGTAGCACTTGGGGTTCCCAGTGCAAGCTTAACCTGTTGGGGCAGGACCTCAGGAAGCTTCAAGCCAATGGGAGGTCTGGAGGCGGGGCCTGTGGACACCTGGGCCTATCCTCGAAGTGTGTGCAAGGTGGGGCTGTGCAGGGCTGGACTGGCCAGGACGGGGCGGGCCAGGGCCGGGCAGGGTGGGGCTGAATACCTGGTGTGGGAAGCTTAGTGGCCCCACCAAGTCTCCTGGACCAGCCAAGGCCACCAGCCCTGCTGCAGCCACAGGGATTGGTGATCACAGCAAAGATGTGCAGTGTGGGCAGGAAGGTGAATTCCTGCGGCCGGCCTGCAGGGCATCAGGGAATGCAGTATGTGATGCTGGGGTCCAGGCAAGGTGAGGTTCCCAGATGCACTGGAACTAGAGAGCAGCAAGCTCGGGACCTCCCGGCATGGGCCCTTCCCCTCTGGCCAGAACCGGGGTGCCAGGGCAGTGGTGCTGTGGGTCCTAGGCGTGCTGAGGGTCAGGTACAGCAGGCCAGGTGCTCTCATCCCTGTCTTCCATGAACCTGCGGCCTGACTGATGCCCTGGCAACCAGGATGAGGTGGAGGGAGGCGCAGGGCCCTGTATTCCTGCGCAGGAAGGTCATGGGCACTTCTTGCGGTGGGGTGGTAGGGACTGGACCTGCTGGCCAGGCACTGGTGTCCCCTTCACTTTAATTCCCTCCCCACCTCCTATGAAGGGGTGGAAAAGTTTTCAGAGGCCTGAATGGCCAAATATACACCACTCCAAGTGTGTGTCCTATAAATGCAAAAATAACAGACTAGTGAAGCTTCTTACCTGTCTTCAAAATGAGACATATGCCCACCTGCATGATGGTCATTAAAAAGCAAACAAACTTCTCAGCTAGTTCCCTCAAAAAATCCACATGTCTGCCCAGCCCACCATGGCAGAGGAAATTGATTTCACTACTGGAGATGCAGCGGCTTCCAGCACTTCTCCTATGCAGTGCTAAGCCCTGTGCAAAACAGCTTCCTGGTGCTTAAAGGGCGACCATGCAAAAACATGGAGATGTCAACTTCCAAGACTGTGAAGCATGGTCATGCCAAGGTAGGTTCTTCCAAGTCATTCTTTGCTTCACCGGTAAGATCATTTGTGTTCCATTCCACATCATGAGGTTTCTATACTTAAAATAACTTCTTTCTCTAACCTCAGTATCTTGAAAGATCGGACATTACTCTCAATAAGGCTGTCCATTAATTGGGCCCTTAGTATGTTTCATTAACTGGAAACCAGATTTTATTGAACCCTGGTGATCTAAAACATTTTGTTTAGTTGAAACAATCCAGTTCTTATAATTCTAAGAGACTTGGCTTTCACTTTCTGTAGACTCTTGTTAATTAAAGTGCTGAGTTACATAGTGTGTTGAGTTTTGATGCTATGAAGCTGTTCAGGTTTTGGGTACTTACTGTGTATCAGTTCTCTGCCCCTGCAACTTTTTCAAAGAAAATAAGATGACTTTGAAAGAGTTGAAAGGTTGAGGGAGAGATGGCTCTGCAGTAAAGGGCACTGACTGATCTTCCTAAGGTCCTGAATTCAATTCCCAGCAACCAAGTGGTGGCTCACAACCATCCATAATGAGATCTGACTCCCTCTTTTAGACTGTCTGAAGACAGCTACAGTGTACTCACATATGATAAAAAAATAAACTTTTTTTTAAGTGGTGAAAGAATCCATTAAATTGTTGGGTTGTGCTACTGTGTAGGCATGACATAGATGACCAAGATTGACCATGTTTCCTTTTGTTCTCACCTCTATCAGGTACACCTTTTTGGAACTGACATTTTCACTGGCAGAAAATATGAAGATATTTGTTCATCTAATCACAACAAGGATGTTCCAAATATTAAGAGAAATGAGTATCAAGTAAGTACTGATCTCCTTCATAGTGTTTCAGAAGTGTATAAATGCCCTCTTTAGTAGTAGTTTTACAAGATTTGAGAGTCGTTTTCTAGAGTATATTCCTCACCAGTTACTAGGCTCCACTTATCTTACAGATTAGAGAGATAGTGTTTTGTTTTGTTCTGTTGTTGTTAATATTCTGTGCCTTTTATTGTTGGGAAATAGGAGATCATGTATCTCAGGTGGCCTTGAGAAGGATGATCTTCAGTTTCTGACCCTCTTGCCTCTGCCTGTGAGTGCTGAGATTATAGGTTGCATCTTCATGCCTGGCTATCCTATACTGGAGGTCAAACCCAGAGCTTTGTGCATGCTTTAGGCAGGCAACCTACAGTTGTGCTGTTTCTCCAGCATCTATTCCTGCATGTTAAAAATGCTGTATTGGACCAGTGAGATGGCTTGGTTAGGCACTGTCAGTGAAGTCTTAGTCTGGATAGAGGTGCTCTCTACTTGTGAGCTGGGAAACACCTATACCTGCATACATATACTCACTAGATAAATAAATGTGAGGCAGGAGAATCAGAAAGATTTAGGAAGATTGGAATCAGCTGCATTCAGTCAATGACTTCCTTTTATTCTGTCTTTTAACTCCTTAAGAAGTTTAAAGGAGATGGGTTCCCATTCTGGATCTCCATCATCCATGTTACCCTGACTACTGAAGAATCCTCAGACTACAGTGGTTGGTTTACCGACTGCAGTCTTCAGTTTGGTATTTAGTGCCCAGAAGAAAAGTGATCATTTCACATCCATTGATTGGTTCTCGATTCCCTGCTCCACCGTAAAAGTATTTATATAATAACTTATTTGATCCTTATGATAGTTTAATGGACTCAGGAAGTGTTCCATCTTGATTCTCCAGATCATGTAAATGAACTTTGAACTTGGCAGTTCCATCATGAAATTACTCATTAGCAATGTTTAGTACCTATCCCCTAAAGAAACAAAGATATCAAGTAAAGAGAGCTATGCTTTGAGCTTCCAGGAGAATGCTTTCTATAAGTCTTCAAAAATACCTATCCTGAACATGAGAGAGGAGTCTTTTCTAGATTATCTAAATGTTTTTACCCACTATGAATGCAAACTTTTGTTAGAAACTGGTCAGACTTCAACGTAAAAACTATGAACTCTCTGGTTTTCAGCAAATGTTTATTTTTTCCAAAATATGCTATGTTCTTAAAAAGTCTTAAATGTTTTAATTTTCATTCATTCAGAAAGAAATCATTTCCCACATATGTTACTTTGCTTTTAATTCTGAATATCATGAAACTGAATTGGTATTTTTGTAAAATGTCTTTGCATTATTGTTTGATGTGTGTGATGATAACCATTGGCTGCTGTTCCTCCTGACTCCTCTAATCTCATTGCTCTTAAATGCTTTCTACATAAGAGCTGGAGTCTATCTACATATTCTTTGAAAGAAATATCATAGGTTTTGGCCAGTATAATATTCATTTACGATATGATTTAGTATTCGAATTGTTTGAACATGGTACAGCAGAGAACCACCAAAAGAGTGTCTATCAATCTATTGATCTGTCATCCATGTGTCTCTATATTCTATCTCTCACCCTTATAACTTTCATATACATACATTAGATTGTGAACATATGTGATTCCTTAAAAAGACTTTTAGTTCAATAATTAGTTGAAAACAATTTGAAGGCACTAGATATAAAGAACGGAAACATATGTATCTCATTCTCAGATGGCATGACCCTTAGACTATTGACATCAGGGTTGTCCTTCATCTTGACTGCTAGATAAACCTCAGATTTCAGTAGTTTGTCTCCAAATTGTAGTCACCAGTTTGGTTTTCAGAAGTAGGCAAAATATAATTTGAAGTTCATTGAAAGTTTCTCCCCTCCATACTCCAGAGAAAAGATACTTTTATCACTAGTATGGTTCATATAAGTAATCTTGTTCTAATCATATCAAGAAATGTTCTCTTTTGAATCCTCCCTATCATACAAGCTAACTCTTAACTCAGCAGTGATTCCTTGAAAAAGAAGCCAGTAGAGGAATATTCAGAACCAATCTTCTATAGAAACAAAATTATTATGTGAGGAGAGGTATGCTTTGGAGAGAACAGTTTATGTAAATCTTAAAAAAAAATCTGTCCAAGTTATAAGTGAGGATTATTGTATGAGCAGCCCAATTGTTTTAAACACACCATGACTACAAAGATTTTTTTCAAAGAATTTGGTTTGATGTTTTGGTAGACGCCAAATTTCTGCTTTCTAAGTAAAAGATATGATGCCTTTGTACATATTTTGAATGGGGTAACATGTTTTGGTTAAAATTATATTCTCTTAAAGAAGAAAATACTACATTTGTATGAGCAGATCACAGTAAAGAAACCATCAGAAGTTTAGCCACTCCGTTATTACAGGGAAGAATTTCATTATAGTTAGGAAAGGAAACATGTTCAGAGGCAACTGGAAAAATTCAGAGAGGAAAAGGAAACAGATTTGGCATGGCCAATGCTGTGTAAAGAGAAGGAAGAATATCAGGAGAGGAAAATGGGGATAATTTGAATAGGATAAACTTAGCATTCATAAAGATGGAGAGGGGGATCTATTGTTATCACAGCAAGGCAGTGGAGTGATTTGGAGAGGTGCAGGAATCTAGGTAGAGACTTTAAAATGTACAAGTATTTTTACTTCCCAGAATAAATATTGACATCCATAAATTAGTCACAGGCAAGCATTAAGGGAAATGACTCCTTTTTCTGGACTAGACCAACTTCAGAAATATTTTTTGTATGCTGGAGGATTTGTTTCTTTGATTGTATGTTTGTTTGTTTATTTTTCTGATTTGACAGTGATCAAGTTTATTATAACTGTTTTGACAGTTCAACTGAACATCATAATCACAAAAGCAGAGGTCTTTGGCTTGAGTTGTTTAGATAAATACAATTATACCCTCAGAAGACAATATACACCAGCTGCCCATTTCTAAGTTTTCACTTTTCAAGACAGTTTGAGGAAGGGACAATCAGATTAGAAAGACTTTCTGAAGGAAAATGGCATTTGGGCCAATATAGGAAAGGTCATGGTCTTCACATGTATAAAAAGAAGTCTAAAATTTTTAACTGTGGGTAATTTTTAAAATTCTTACTATCTTTCCATTAGCATATCACTTATATTAAGAGTTACAATTATCTTTTAATATCACGTATTTATTGTGAATTTCATACATATGAACAATATATAAAATGTCATTATACATATTGCAACAATGTTTCTCAGATCTTCCCTGTCAACGTGTTTTCATATCATGAACCTTAAAAATTTAGTATCACTTCTTCACTGAATACTTGTTCTGGTAGGTGGAGACCAGGATTAGGAGGATCTTATTTTTTCTATATGGAATCTCTTGTGAAGGAAGACATGGGAGGAATACATCGAACCTTGCTGTTCCAATGTTCTGTGGAACTCACAAGGGGCACAAAAATAAGTTAAAGACATCTGTCCTCATTTAATGATGTTTTGGTTGTGTCTAGTAACCTGTGAGTATGTGCAACTCACACATATACACACATTCACACACAAAGAGGTAATATTTACCCTATCATGAAGTAATAGAAAATCACACCTCTGGGAAGTTAATTTGTTTGAGTTATTCCAGTCACTTTGTTGAAGTTGATTATCATGTTTTGGAGTTCTCTGGTGGAATTTTTGGGGTCACTTAAGTATTAAATCAAATTATCAGCAAATAGTGATAGTTTGACTTGTTCCTTTCCAATTGGTATTCCTTTGACCTCATTTTTTTTCTAATTTCTATGGCTAGGACTTCTAGTACTATATTTAATAGGTAGGGAGAGAGTGGACAGCCTTGTCTAGCCCTTGCTTTTAGTGGGATTCCTTCAACTTTTTCTCCATTTAGTTTGATGTTTGCTACTGGTTTGTTGTGTATTGATTTTACTATGTTTAGTTATGGGACTTGAATTCCTGCCCTTTCCAAGTCTTTTATCATTAAGGGGTGTTGGAATTTGTTAAATGCTTTCTTAGCATCCAATAAGATGATCATGTGTTTTTTTCCTGTGAGTTCCTTCATATAATGGAATAATTACATTGATGGATTTCCTTATGTGGAACCATTCCTGCATTCCTGGAATGAAGCTTACTTGATCATGATGGATGATCATTTTGATGTGTTCTTGGATTTGGTTTGCAAGGATTTTATTAAGTATTTTTGCATTGATGTACCTAAGGGAAATTGGTCTGAAATTCTCTTTCTTTGTTGGGTCTTGTGTGGTTTAGGTATCAGGGTAATTGTGGCTTCATAGAATGATTTGGATAGTGTTTTCTTCCTTGACCAAGTTATCATTGAGTAGAGCATTGTTTAGCTTCCATGCATGTTTAGCTTCTATTATTTTTGTTGTTTTTGAAGACCATCCTTGGTCTGTGGTGATCTGATAGAATGCATCAGATTATTTCTATCTTCTTATATCTGTTAAGGCCTGTTTTTTGACCAATTGTATTTTCAGTTTTGGGGAAGGTACCATGACATGCTGAGAAGAAAGTATATTCTTTTGTTTTTTGATAAAATGTTACATATATATCTATTAAAACCATGTATCTATGGTTTATAACTTCTGTTAGTTTCACTGTGTGTCTGTTAATTTCTGTTTCCATGATGTATCCATTGTTGAGAGTGGGTGTTGAAGTGTCCCACTATTATTGTGTGAGGTGCAATGTGTGCTTTGAGCATTAGTAAACTTTCTTTTATGAGTCTGGGTGCCCTTGCATTTGGATCATAGATGTTCAGAATTGAGAGTTCTTCTTAGTAGTTATTTCCTTTTATGAGTTTGGAAAATTGTTTTCCAGTCATTTACTCTGAGGTAGTGTCTGTCTTTCTCACTAAGGGGGGTTTCCTGTAAGCAGGAAACTTTGGGTCCTTTTTATGCATCCAGTCTTTTAGTTTATGTCTTTTTTATTGGAGAATTGAGTCCATTGATATTATGAGGTATTATTTAAAAGGCATTGTTGCTTCCTGTTATTTCGTTATTAGAGGTAATATTATGTTTATGTGGCTATTTTTTCAGTTTGTTAAAAGATTATTTTCTTGCTTTTTCAAGGGTGTAGTTTCTCTTCTTTTTTGGAGTTTTCTATTTATTATCCTTTGTGGGACTGGATTTTTGGGAAGATATTGTGTAAATTTCTTTTTGTCATGGAATATCATAGTTTCTCAATCTATGGTAATTGACAGTTTTCTTGGTATAGTAGTCTGAGTTAGCATTTGTGTTCTCTTAGGGTCTGTAGGACATCTGGCCAGGATTTTCTCTCTTTATAGTCTCTGGTGAGAAGTTGGGTGCAATTCTGATAGGTCTGCCTTTATATTTCTTGACCGTTTTCCCCTATGGCTTTTATAATTAAACAGCTTTTCCCTTGAATTCTTATGTCTTGTATATTAACATATGTGTTGTCCAACTACTATTTATTTTAAAATATTTCTGTCTAATCAAAAATCATTGTTATTTCCTAAGATATCTACAAACAACTCTTAAATAGAGCAAAATATATCAAGAATTATTTTGCTCTTCACATCCACATGTTCTGTATTATTTTACCTCTCTAATTCTGCCCTCTGCTTTCTGTATGTCTATGCACTCTCACACCTGCTTTGGAAAAATGGCTACATAATCATGACTCTTAATCCTCCTATTTATTTGAATGTTCTTGGCATAGGGATTTCTTTTTATGTAACATATTTTTAGAAATCATTTTTATTAACTTACCTTTGGGGTGTGTCTGTGTGTGTGTGTGTGGTCATGTGTATACATACAGTACTTAGGACAAAATTTATAACTTCACACATACTCCGTAGGTAGTAGTTTTGTTATTGAGTTATACATACAGTTGTTAGATAATTGTCTATTCGGAGCTGGAGAGATGGCTCAGTGGTAAAAGACACTGCCTGCTCTTCCTGAGTTCCTGAGTTCATTTCCCATCAAACACATGGTGGATCGCATCCATCTGTAATAGGATCTGATGCCTCTTCTTGTGTGTCTGAAGACAGGTACAGATTACTCATATAAATGAAATGAATGAATTTTTTTTAAAAAGTGTCTATTTTTCTAATACTTATATTATTGTTCCATTTTCACTATTGGATTTAGTGTAGATCATAAATGTAACTGTTATGTAGCATGCAGAGCATTGAAGACCATTCCTCCTGTAAAATAGAATATAATGTAGCTCAGGGAATCAACTTCTTTCTGACTTATAAATGCTAATGGGTACAAAATGTGTCTATAGTTGATATTCTAACATGTCACTGTTGAAATTGCCCTAAAAACACAAGGTCTGTACAATGATCACCATGTAATTTGATTTTAATACTTTCTAGGTTATACAAAACAGTGATTAAAGAGGAAGTGTAGTATAAAATTAATTTCTAACCAGTGACATTAAATAGAATACTCAGTAGCTTAGCTAAACCAAATGTGTCCTCAGTACAGAGAAGAACAGCAGAGCAGATAGTACTGCATGGAAATGCACTGTTGCCTCTGCTGCTTGATTTCAGCTATGACAAATGCTCAGTATTGTAGAAGAGCAATCTCCCTGATGTCTTTCAGCACCTTTGTGACTTAGGTTCAACTCCTTTACAGTAAACATTTTTACTGATTTTCACCCACAACTCTAGTGCTTTCATATGTTACCCTGCCATAATTTTTAACAAACTTGTGTGTCATTTAGAAGATTGGTAATATGTACTTTTTAGATTTTCTTCATGTGATGATGTGTTTATTTCCCTTTTTGCCTTGAAGAAATGTTTAGAACATAAAAATATTGTTCTAATTTAAATAAATATACTTCATCACTTTTCTTTCTCCGTGTTCTTTAATGAGTATTTAGCAATGATCTTTTTTATTCTTATCAATTCTTTGGTGGTTTTCTTTGATTTTATGCTTATAGTTTGGCCTTTTAGGTTAGGATAAAAGGTATGATTCCTTTTTCCTATAATAAACATATTTTTATGTATCATTGAACAATAATTATAAGCCTATATTTCCTAATATTGGGAACATGTAATTATAAGGTTAATCTTATCTCTTGAGAATTACTTACATATCCGTGGTTCACCCTGAGTCAAGAAATATTTTAATGTGCACAGAATAGACCTGGTTTTCCTTTCATTTTCATGCACTAAAAACATTAATTTTAGAACTATTTTGTTTAAAGAGACACTGTCTCTTGAAATGTGTCTGTTTTTAAACAACATCACTATCAGGAAAAATGCACACACCTTTGCAATCATTAGTTAGATCTGAATGTGTTTGAAATGCTCTGTGAAGACAGTATTTTATAATAATGTCAATTAAAATTCTATGTGAATTATTTCTCTATCTCGTGTGCTTTTCTATAATCCTTTGTTTTTAAATTGTACATAAGTTCTCAGATATTCACAACATATCAGAAGCTTTACTTTTCCTTAAGTTTTCATTGCTCACTGTGTGTGTGCCATTGTGTGTGTGATTCTGTGTGTGTGTGATTGTGTCTGTGCCATTGTGTGAACAATTAGGTGTGTTTATGTATGTGGTGTTCGAATGTGTCCTTGAATATATGATTTCTGAGCCATGAGCTATGTTTTCATCCAGATCAAATGCACACATTGGTTCCTTACTATTTGCATTAAAACCACAAAAACAGAGATGCTCTTACATATTCTAAGATGTTTTTGCAGAATTCTTAGTCTAAAGATAAAAAGGTGTAAAATCAGTTAGTGTAACTTGTTCTTATTTATAAAATTCAAGTAACCTGTCATGTTGTAATACGGTTTTGGATGGATCTTCAGCAACACACATACACACACACACACACACACACACACACACGCACACACACAATTATTTTCAGGACAATAGGTTATGCCTAGTAGATAGAAGACAATAAATTAAAACCCTGCAAAAGAAATGGCTTATGACGTGGTTTCCTTTAATTTTGGTACAAGGTTGCTTCAGGATAGTGACGGGAACTTGTGCTATGTTTCTTATTTAAGGGATTGTTTCCTAGTCACTTACAATGCTTTTCTTATATGGAGCATTATATAGAAAGAGTACTAACTTATCTTTTGTTTTTTAATTTTCTTTTGTTTTTGTCTTTTGTTTTCTTTTTAAATAGCTGCTGTTATTAATCGTTATTTACCTAATACTGTGCACATCTGTGCATTAAAGTAAGAGTGTTAAATGATGGAAGTCTTGATGGGGAGGAAGCAAGAGATGGTTCTCTATTTCAACCACCCTCCCTGCCTGTCTATTGCCATTATGAAAAAAATCAGGATGCTGAGCTCCTGTACCCATGGCTACTCAGTCTTCCTTTATCACACAAAACCTGCTACAGCTATGTTTGAATAACAAGTATCCTTGTAGTTAATTTTGTACTAAATATGGAAGACTGACAGTCTTCCAGAGATATCTCCAGTGAAGAAAACAGGATATTTATTCTACATTAGAGTTGCCATTTCAGACTGTAAATTATAATCAATGATTAGATAATAACTAATTTTGTAATGATGAGGTTCAAAGTTATTTTATACTATTCTTCTCTGTACTTTTTGTAGCCATTATGTGTAAGAGCAACAAAATTCGATAAGGTGAATGATATTATTAAGAAGTTACTACCAATTATATAAATGCCTGTAAGTTATTTTAAAGTTACTTGGGGTTAAAATTGAATTTTGTTTTTGAGATCCACATATGTGCAAATTTGTATACATATAAACAATCAGATGAACTTAATTATGATAAATTTGCGCTCATATTTTTTAATCTTCTCCTTTTGGAAATAAAGGTATATAAGGTATAATAATAGTCTTGAAAGGGACTTTTATTGAATTTCTAGTCTACATTTAATAAAAATGAAACACATAGCCCAATGGTATTGAGCCATACTTTTACTATCTCTAGGCAAAGATGCATTGTAATAAATTGAGATTAATTGGTCATATGTGCACACCTGATTTAATGTATGCCAAACTTTTAGTCAAGAAAATCTCTCTCTCTCTCTCTCTCTCTCTCTCTCTTTCTCTCTCTCTTTCCTCCCTCCCTCTCTCCCTCCCTCCTATCCTCCCTCCCTTCTTTCTTTTGTTTGTTTGTTTGTTTGTTTGTTTCTTTCTTTCTTTCATTCTTTCTTTATTTATTTCTTTGTCTTTTTTATAATTTTATTGCAATTCTTTTACATTATATGATTCCTCTCCTCTCCCATTCCTTCTTGTTTTCTTTTCCTGTATGGGGAGGTGTAAGTGTGCCCATGTGGTGTATTTGTGGTGGTTTTTAAATATTTAATAAATGTACTTGCATATTTCTGTTTTTCTTTCTGCATACATATTTGTATGTTTATTTTTCTCTTTTTAACTGTGCATCTCTGTGTAATTCTCTATCACTCATTCTGTGTTTGTTTCTCCCTATGTCCCACTCTATCACTTCATGTGAGTTTATATGATGACAATCTGAATGTGAGTCTGTTCTCTGTCTCACTCTTTCTCTCCATTTATGTTTGGGTGGGTGGAGTTTTGAGTGTCTGCTGGAATGGATTTTCATCCCCTAGCATAATACATTTGAACTCCATGGAAAAATTCCTTAATTTTAATCATGAACCAACAAGAAAGTACTATTCATGATAACTCCAATTAGAGCATGGAATCATTTTTGTCATTCCTTTAAGATGCTAATTATCTCAAAAGAAAGTATGATTTATATGATTGTTTCAAATGGATCCATAACTCTGAGTGCAGTAATTATTAATTCCATCTTCATTCTCTCCATAGACTGGCTCTCTCTAAATGAAAGACAATGGTTGTGTGTACTCTTAGGCACCCTCAAAGCCTCTCTGTTTTTTGTTTATTTTTCTCACTGTTGGTGAAATAACCATATCGTTCAGATGTTCCTTTATAAAGTCATCATAATCACTGTGAGTATATGACTCTCTGGGTACTAGGCTGTGTCCTCATGTCAAATCAATGTTTAATATTCCGCTGACAGACTGGAGAGACCTTTGTGAGTCATTTTGTAGTAACATTGGTCATGGTTAGTGTTGATGGCTGAATGTAATTACTTATTCTGCTGTGGATCAAGCGCCATAGACCAAGATTCCCTCAGTTAGGAAAGGCAAGTCCCCAAGAGTTTTCTCCTGAAATCAGTCCTGTTGTCTCAAATCTGTGTTCCGAAGACATGTCCTTAATGCTAGTTGTAATAATTTCCCTGCTACAGAGCTGGAAATTGAAAGTAAAGAAAATCACTAGATACTTCAAGATTCTACAGTCAAATTATTTGTGACTGTTGTTTCTTTTTGGCTCTCAGAACAGTGGAGTTTATCAACTGTGGTTCTGTCCTGGCCAAGAGGAAGCTCCAAGAGCACTCCAAGGTAAGTAACAGTGATATGTAAGGAAGGACTAGCTGAGAATGTTTTCATTATTCAGTCTTAAATATGAATTCACATTAAAACAAAATAACTAAACATTTCATTTATTAAATTCATAATTCATTATTATAGTCTTCAGGCACATGAAAACATCTTATTCTGAAACAGTCTGCAGTCTGACAAAAAATATAACAGAAAATTCTGTGTTTTCCCCTACAGAAACTTAATTTTCCTATAAATATGAATAAAAACTCTGCATATATCATTTCTAAAGAAAATAACTGAAAAAATCATTTGGAAGTCATTACCGAAAATCCTACAAGCAAAAGAAATTTTTCATTGATTCGCAACACTCATGTGATAGCTGGTAGGCATCCATTATTCCAATTTCAGGGGATCAAATTCCCTGTTCTGACCTGCTCAGGTATCAGGCTCAATATGGTACAAAGATATACATCAGAGCAAAACAGTTACAAACAGAAGCATATCTAAAGTTAAAACAAAAACACCTTCAAAGAACAATTCATTGTCTTTAAGTAAACTGTCATCAGAAGACTTTTTTTTGTGTGTGTCTGGGTGAAGATTTCTCATAAGCAACAAGAAATTCATCGACTTTAAAAATACAGTATTTGTTTGTTTTTATGCTTTTGTCCCAGGATTTAAAAACTGGAACTGTGGTAGGTTGGAGCAAATATCCCCCAAAATTCTACAATGTAGCTGAGGACTTTGATTATAAATTGTTTTTTGTTTGTTTGTTTTGTTTTTAATAGTCATTCCAAGTATCCATGAAATATATTGTTTTGGTAAGTCCCTCACCCTCCCAAAAGCCATCCCCACTGCTAAGAGGAGGATGGCTGTATCCATGCCCTGAGTACACTCTGGGGAAGGTGAGAACAATGCTTCCATGTAAATTATGTACTGCAATTTTTTAAAGTCCTCTGCCTTAATAAATCTTCATTTTTATTTTTACCTTCTGAACTATCAGCCATTGTGCCCTCTACCACCACCCCCTATTTTCCCCCCAACTTTATGTTTGAAGGCTTTGCTCTCCCTCGGAGTGGGTCGAGGTATTGAAGCAGCCAGGAATGTCCTCTACACTGACTTGAGACCATTTTAATAAGAGTGCACACCTTACAAAAATTTTATAATGAAAATTGTAAATGTAGCCATATCTCAGAATCCATGTGAAATATGCAGCTCACATCTCCATATGACTAACAATTCTGCCACTGAATGAGAGATCATATTTAGATTATTGGAGATGTCCCTATCACATCACCTGCTATTCTTTCTAATGCCTTTTTAAAATAAATCATTGCCAAATAAATAATAGTAATAAAATTAAAAAAGCATTTGGATACAATTTAATATTCTGAGATCATCAAGTGTGCTTGCAAGGATGATCTTTTAAATGCTAACAAATAGGTGAGGTTCGAATGTAGAAAGTGATCTCCAGACAAGTGACAGTATCAATGTCTTTTGAAGATTAGAGAAAATTGTTATTCAAAATTTTCTCATGTATCATAAAACTAATCTATGGGGTCATTTGTATTATTTGAATGAAACTGAAACTGTACTACTTTTATTTTTTCCAATATTAATTTACAGGATTTTATTTTTAATTTTTGAATTGTTTACATTCGAAATGATTTTCCCTTTCCCATTTACCACCTCCCCAAAAGTCCCATAAGCCCTCTTCCCTCCAATGTCAAAGTATAAGACAAAATAGGTCGCCATACAAAATTCTCCAGTGAAGTAATAAATTGAATTTTTTCTCCTCGATTTTAGAGTTCTCAGATTGCACATCCTTACTTACACATCATAATAACCATGTAAGTCTCCTTATGCTTAGCACATACAGTCTACTTTGTCCCAAAAAAGAATGAGACATAAAATACAGCAGTGGTTCCTAAATCTGATTGGAATGATTGCTCAGTCTCATTATTCTTAGTGTCAATACATATTCTCATTTCTTCTTATAGGTTGTGAGAATCCACATGACATTATGATGACACAACTTCAAAATACCTACAGTAGATGAAACTCAAGAATTTTCACAGCTTTTCCCATCTTGCTTGGTTGTTTGTGAAGATGTAAATGCAGATGCACAGGAGCAATTCATCTTAAAGACCCAAGACTCAGCTAGAACCCAGAAGAAAGTGAGTCCTCCACCTTCCTTCAAGTACCATCCTGGTTCCCACTTGAATTTAGCATCCAATATTAATGCATGTTGACATTTTCTTGCTCAGGGGAGGGGCACTGTAAAAAACAAACCCAAAACAAAACAATATGCCCCATGTCCAGCTAGAGATCTCTATATTCTGATATCAAGACTAAGCTTGATTATAAGGAGAACTTTCAATTGTTCCAGAAAAATAGAATATATACATTATTATGAAGGGGAAATACTGCTGATGATAGAAATTTAAGAATGGTTCTCCCAAAAGATCTACAAGCTTCTTATGAAGGGGAAATACTGCTTATGGTAAAAATTTAACAATGCTTCTCCTAAAAGCTCTACAAGAAATTTGAGAGTGGGAGGAGGTTCACTATAACATTTGAAGACAATAAAAATTGATTGATGTGAATAAAAGTGAAAGTGGCTGTGAAAACGAATATGACTACTGAAACAATTGCTTTTACATAGTTCAGGGAAATTGATCAATTAGATATCATTTATGTTATGATGTAGTGCAACTTAGCATCATCTTGTGAGAATTCCCACATGATCATGTCTTAGAGAACACAAGGTCATGCCTTAAAGACATCTTACAAATTAATAACAGTGTAAAGGGAAGAAAAATATATAGACACTGCAGGATACCTAACCCATTTCAACAGGAATATTATGCAATTGAAATTGGGGTTTTTAAAAGACCAATATAAATTACAGTGTTCTAGGTAATGATCACTTCTGCTCCTTAGATGAAATGGGAAGACATCTTGAAAAAAGACCTTTTCTGACATCATGTTTACATAGGGTCTCTGTGCCACACCAGGACCAAAGAGGAAAAGTCTTTGGAAAAGGTCTGAGTTCCGTTTGCTAAGATGGAAAATGGCCCATAGCAATTCAGTTAGGTCTCACATGGTTCATTTCTGGTTCTCCTAAGTAAAATCTGAAAAAATAAGTGTTGCCTTATCTTTCAGGGTTAACATTTATATACATCATGAGATGTATATAAAAAAAGATTGAGGCACAAAACCAGTTCAAGGCTTGTCAATGCCAGCCTCTGCACTGCATCTGTGCTCACCATAATCTGGTTTTCATGAGCAAATAGTGCTCTGTGCTCCATGACATTTGACAGGTATTTCCCTTTCTTCCTCTCAGGACATCCTGTCGTAATAAGGGAAAAAATGCCCCACAACAGAGGGCTTATTCATCATTTCTGCCAATGAGACATCATGTAAAACCCTAAGGGAAGTGTTGGATTCTAGGGAAAACGTTGATATAAAAGATCACTCGGTCCATGAAGTGGTCTGGATCCTAAAGGTAGGGAAACTCCTTGAATCATCCACCTTCAGGATTTCTCTGAGTCTACATGAGCAGTTTTCTTCATCATAAATTCCCTTGAATGATAGTAGAAATATATGAGAGAAATCTGGCAAGCTGAAAGGTTCTTCTGCTATTCACAACATAAGGAATAGGGACTCAAACAGAAATCCAGTCAGAATGAGGCATAATGTAACTAAATATCATTCATGTGATTTTTTTTTTCATGTGGCCATGTGGAGGATCGCTTCATACACGCATATGCGTGTTCTCTGGTATGCATGCCTAGTCAGATGCATTTGACTACCAGGCTTCTTCTCTCCTAGTCACTCTGTCCTTTATTCTGAGAGGCAGATTTCTTTTCCTCAGTATGGAGGATGTGACTCCTTCATGAACCTCTCTGTTACACATATTCATGATCTGCATATCTCTGTCTCATTAAACATTGGTACCAAAATGCAGGTCCTCATGACTACGGAACAGGTATTCTTCATTACTCTGCCATACCTTCAGCACAATAAAATTATAATTTTTATGTTATTATTAAAATTAAAATTCAATTAAATAATTTCATTCCTTCCTGTCCCTTTGTCTGACTTTGTTTCCCATCAATTTCCCACTTCTCTGAAAATATGTGGCCACTTTTCATTCATTGTTATTATCATATAGAGAAAAATGTGTCTGTAAATATGTTCAAACAACAAGTCCAATATCCTCGGTACTATATGGACTAATTCTGTGAAGTTTGTCTTCAAAAGATTTACTCATTCTCAGTTAGTGTTGCTATCATGGATGATGCTTTGATCAGAAATTCTTTTGACAAGCCTATTATATTGTTGGACTATCAGATGTGAAGCCTTGCCAACATGTTTGGAGGCTCAGTCTCAAAGCAGATTACCTGATCATCTGGTGTACAGTCTTTCTGACTCTTATAACCAATGTTTGGAGCCCAAGGTTCAGAAGTTAGTAGGTAATTTGTACACAGTTGAGCTTGGAACAACAGGACATTTTGTTCTCTGTACCTTGAAGAGCTGTGGTGTTCTGTAATACTCTCCATTCTTTACCTAGAGAATCTACTTTGATGTATGGAAAAGGGCTTAATTATGTGCAGATTTTAGTTTAATTATTTAGAACAGAGTAGAGAACCTTGCTTGTTTAGAGAAACAGTGATAGGACCTTTTCTAAGAGCCTCACGTGATCCCATGCTTCCAGTGATAGACATGATTTTCTGATCTTCAGAAGTTAGATAATAACTGAATATGGTTGCTTTGTTGTAGTTACTATAACTGTATATTTCTGTTATTTTAAAATAGTATTTGACCTGATACATTGATCTCTCAGGTGTGCTAGTTTGCTAAGATGTCCTGTAGAGGCACTTTTACCTAAGAAGAGTATCTTTTGCAATCCAAGCAATTCTGAAAATCTGCTCTTAGTTTACCCGGTTTGAAGGACAAATTTAACTGGCTCTGCATATCAGTCAACATCCTACCTTAGGAAAAGTTGGGGAGCTATGAAGAAAGTTAGAACTAAACTAAATTTTAGAGTTGACTATGTTTTGAGTAATCTCCATAATTTATCTTTTCTGAAAAATATTTTTCTCTCTTTATAAAGAGTTTCTTTGAACTATTAAAGGATGTCTGCTGACTTCTCTATTATATAACCAGTGGCTTGCTGTTAACCAAAAGATCAATGACAAAGAGAAATTAGCAGCAGTGCAGAGGTAATGTCTGGTCAAGTATGGGAATTATATTAACAAAATAGAAGTTATATTTGCTTATACACATTAGAGATTATGTATCCTAGAAATATTCACTAAAAATGCTGGCTGACAACAAAACTTTCAGTTGTTCACAAACATGGAAGACATTTTGAAACGGAAGTATGACTTGGTGAGTCACAGTGGATCATCCTTATGACTATCATCTTTTTATTCTTGTACATTTTTCATTTCCCCCTGAATCTGGGGAAACGTTTCAAGCAATATTTCGAGTGTTCATTCTCACTTTGATGTTATTCATGGAGGGCCATACATAAGATACAATTACTCTGTCCACTTTCTTGATATTTACAAATCTAGTAAACTTGTTTTAAAATAACTGTGTCTTTGTTCAGTCTTTTAAAAAACTCCCAGAACCAAATGCTCTGGGACAACTTTTTAGGATTTTACATAATATTGCACAAAATTCTTCTGTTAACCAAATGCCAACTTAGTATCTATCTGCTGAGATAGTACCATATATCTCATGGCTTCCTAGCTATCACAATAAAATCCTGGAAAATTTTTTTTGCCAAAAAGGTTATTAGGCATAAAATCTAAACCTAGATTGAGAAGCCTTTACAATGAGATAGGAATTCAGGATTATTCTGAGTGTCTGGCTTATTTTGTTGTTGATGATGATGGTCTTGATTTTGCTTTTGTTTCATTTTGTAAAATAAGTAAAACTGAATGGTGTTCTTTTGGTAAAGAAAAATCATTGATTGATTTTAAGTAAGAAAAATATAAATGAGTATTTGAGCTCAATGACTTAGTCTTTTGTCAGTTGTGATTTAGAATATGCTTAGATTAAGCCAATGTGAAAAATGCTGTGAAATGGTAAAAAAAATCCTGGGTACTCAGTTCAGCAATCAAGACTGAATTCTGATATAATTAGTACAGAATGTGTGAAATCCTACTCATTTTCAATGTGGTTTCTCCAACAAAAGAAAGGCAATATAATTTGAATTTTTATCAGATATAGTGATTATTACTCCTGATTGCTGTGATTAAATATACTGTTGGCCTCTTGATGTTGCTTATGATTGGTTAAGAGAAATTATATTGTACACTTTTCTATGGGACTTGCCTTTCAAAAACTATACTAAAATATCAGAACTTCTATAGTATTGGTATTAGATGGTTATTTTGACTCTCAGTATTTGAATTTCTGAATCAATATTAAATGGCCAACTGCCCTTTGATCTGAAAGGAATATATTTTAGGACAGCATAACTCAGAATAAATATTCCTCATATTGTATAGGGTCAAATATCAGAAGGAAAACATAGGATTCAAAAGAACATTACATTGGAGATCCATAAGTCTCAAGTGTCCTCCACATAGGGCATTTTTACAAATACCTCCCAACATAATAAACCTGAAATCGTGCTGTTCCCATATCTCCTGCATTGAGCCATCAGAGACATGGGAATGTTACTGGTCAGATGGGTTTGCCTGTCTCTCACTTTTTAGTTAGCCCTTGGGAAATGTGAGTAGGATAGATTCCCACTCAAATGACCTCATTCAAAGGTCATCTTCCCTCCTTAGTTGTGCATTTCTATAAGCATACTTACAAATATGCACAGCCATGAATGTGTCAAAGATAAACAAACTTAATCAAATGGCCAATGTGTATAACATACTAATCATCACAAGGTGAAAACTGGAAAACATCCTCTTATATCAAATTGGACTGTGATAATCTCACTTGAATATCTGATCTCACAATGTATAAATTTCTTACAAGAAGCCTGACCCTATGATTTATTAAAGCTAATATTTTCTCACAATTTTGAACTACATACTTTTAGCCTCCAAGAGTTTTAAATAAAATGTGATTTGTAACCATGCAAAATGACAGAGATGCTCTGTATTTGCCCTGTTTTATCACAGATTTCCGGGTAATATTTATAATTGAAAACTCTCCAACATTTTTCAGATTAGACATGGTGGCAGTCTGGTAAGAAAGATCATTTTTTCATCCACATGGAGCAAATACTTCATGTTCCCAGAATAATCCATCTAACATCAGCAATATAAAGGAACTAGAACATGGACTCAGCAGCTGACACAGTGGGAGGACATGGACCCGTGGCCATTGTACAGTGGTGGTAAGTCCAGTGGCTCCTTTTCTCTAGGAGAGTATTATAGGTGTGTATAGATATTCTACTGCCATAATTTAAGACTTAGAATCGTTTAGCACTTAAACTATGAATTATAACAAACAGCAATGAAGAATTCAGTAAATCATGTGAAGGGGAACTTCACCTCTGGGTTATAAACTCCTATTTTGGAGATAGAAAGCATTGGGAAGAAACCAGTGGACATAGATGCAAATATCAACAACAGAATACAAGAGATAGAAGAAAGAATATCAGATGCTGAAGATACCATAGAAACCAAGGACTCAACAGTTAAAGAAAATGCAAAAAGCAAAAAGCTTGTAACACAAAATATCCTGGAAGTCCAGGACACAATGAGAAGACCAGACCTAAGGATTATAGGCATAGATGAGAGTGAAGATTTACAACTAAAAGGTCCAGCAAATATCTTCAACAAAATTATGGAAAAAAACCTTCCCTAACCTAAAGAGAGAGATGCCCATGAATATACAAGAAGCCTACAGAACTCCAAACAGACTGGGCCAGAACAGAAATACTTCCTGTCACATAATAATCAAAACACCAAATGTACTAAACAAAGAAAGAATATTAAAGGCAGTAAGAGAAAAAGGCCAAGTAACATATAAAGGAAGACCTATCAGAATCACAGCAGACTTTTCACCTGAGACTATGAAGGCTAGAAGATCCTGGGCTGATCTCATGCAGAATCTAAGAGAACACAAATACCAGACAAAACTACTATATCCAGCAAAACTCTCAATCACCATAGATGGAAAAACTAAGATATTCCATGACAAAACCAAGTTTACCCAATATCTATCCACAAACCCAGCCCTACAAAGGATAACAGGAGGAAAACACCAGTACAAGGAGGGAAACTTCACCCTAGAAAAAGCAAGATAGTAACCTTTCATCAAACCCAAAAGAAGTTAACCAATCAAATTTAAAAAATAACGTCAAAAATGACAGGAAGTAACAATCACTATTTCTTAATATCTCTTAACATCAATGGACTCAATGCCCCAATAAAAAGACACAGACTAACTGAATGGATACATAAACAGGACCCTACATTTTGCTGCTTACAGGAAACACACCTCGGGGTCAAAGACAAACACTACCTTAGAGTAAAAGGCTGGAAGACAATTTTACAAGCAAATGGTCTCAGGAAACAAGCTGGAGTAGCCATTTTAATATCAGATGACTTTCAACCCAAAGTCATCAAAAGATACTCTGAGGGACACTTCTTGCTGGTCAAAGGAAAAATACAACAAGAAGAACTCTCAATCCTGAACATCTATGCTCCATATGCAAGGGCACCCTCTTTCGTAAAAGAAACTTTATTAAAGCTCAAAGCACACATTGCACCTAACACAATAATTGTGGGTGACTTCAACACTGCACTTTCCTCAATGGACCGATCAGGAAAACAAAAACTAAACAGGGACACAATGAAACTATTTGAAGTTTTGGACCAATTAGATTTAACAGATATATATATAGAACATTCTATCCTAAAGCAAAAGAATATACATTTTTCTCAGCACCTCATGGTACCTTCTCCAAGATCGACCATATAATTGGTCACAAGACCTCAACAAATATAAGAAGATGGAACTAATGCCATGCCTCCTATCAGATCACTATGGAGTAAAAGTGGTCTTCAATAGCAACAAAAACAACAGAAAACCCACATACATGTGGAAATTGAACAATATAGACATTTTATATATTGCTTACCAGGAGTGCACAACCTCATCAGATGTCATTAGGTAATGAAGAAACACCCAAGCTTCTTAGATCCTGGAGGTGCTGTTCTGTTGGCACCTAGTCAGATGCGGAAATCCATCAATGCAATCCACTACATAAACTCAAAGAAAAAAACCACATGGTCATTTCATTGGATGCTGAAAAAGCATTTGACAAAATTCAGCATCCTTTCATGCTTAAAGTCTTGGAAGGAACAGGAATTCAAGGCCCATAGCTAAACATAGTAAAAGCAATATACAGCAAACCAGAAGCCAGCATCAAACTAAATGGAGAGAAACTTGAAGCAATCCCACTAAAATCAGGGACTAGACAGGGCTGCCCCCTTTCTCCTTATCTTTTCAATATTGTACTTGAGGTACTAGCTCAGGCAATTCGACAACATAAGGAGATCAAAGGGATACAAATTGGAAAGGAAGAAGTCAAACTATCATTATTTGCAGATGACATGATAGTCTACCTAAGTGATCCAAAAAAAAACTCCACTAGAGAACGCCTACAGCTGATAAACAACTTCAGCAAAGTGGCAGGTTATAAAATAAACTCAAGCAAATCAGTGGCCTTCCTATACTCAAAGGATAAGCAGGCTGAGAAAGAAATTAGGGAAATGACCCCCTTCACAATAGCCACAAACAGTATAAAATATCTTGGGGTGACTCTTACCAAACATGTGAAAGATATGTATGACAAGAACTTCAAGACTCTGAAGAAGGAAGTGGAAGAAGACCTCAAAAATGGGAAAACCTCCCATGCTCATGGATCGGTAGAATCAATATAGTTAAAATGGCCATTTTGCCAAAAGCAATCTACAGATTCAATGCAATACCCATCAAAATCCCAACTCAATTCTTCACAGAGTTAGAAAGAGCAATTATCAAATTCATCTGGAATAACAAAAAAAAAAAAAAAAAAAAAAAACCAGTATAGCTAAAACTATTCTCAGCAACAAAAGAAAGTATGGGAGAATCAGTATCCCTGACCTCAAGCAATACTAAAGAGCAATAGTGTTAAAAACTGCATGGTATAGGTACAGTGACAGGCAGGAGGATCAATGGAACAGGATTGAAGATCCAGAAATGAACCCACACACCTATGGCCACTTGTTCCTCGACAAAGAGGCTGAAAACATCCAATGGAAAAAAGATAGCCTTTTCAACAAATGGTGCTGGTTCCACTAGAGGTCAGCCATGCAGAAGAATGCGAATTGATCCATCCTTGTCTCCTTGTACTAAGCTCAAATCCAAATGGATCAAGGACCTCCACATAAAGCCAGACACTCTGAAGCTAATAGAAAAGAAACTGGGGAAGACCCTTGGGGACATCGGTACAGGGAGAAATTTTCTGAACAGAACACCAATAGCGTACGCTCTAAGATCAAGAATTGACAAATGGGACCTCATAAAATTACAAAGTTTCTGTAAGGCAAAGGACACCATCAAGAGGACAAATCGGCAACCAGATTGGGAAAAGATCTTCACCAACCCTACATCAGATAGAGGGCTAATATCCAATATATATAAAGAACTCAAGAAGTTAGACTCCAGAAAATCGAACAACCATATTAAAAATGGGGTACAGAGTTAAACAAAGAATTCTCAACTGAAGAACCTCGGATGGTGGAGAAGTATCTTAAAAAATGCTCAACTTCATTAGTCATTAGGGAAATGCAAATCAAAACAACCCTGAGATTTCACCTTACACCAGTCAGAATGGCTAAGATTAAAAATTCAGGAGACAGCAGGTGTTGGAGAAGGTGTGGAGAAAGAGGAACACTCCTCCACTGCTGGTGGGGTTACAAATTGGTACAACCACTCTGGAAATCAGTCTGGTGGTTCCTCCGAAAACTGGGCACCTCACTTCCAGAAGATCCTGCTATACCACTCCTGGGCATATACCCAGAAGACTCCCCACCATGTAAAAAGGATACATGCTCTACTATGTTCATAGCAGCTCTATTTATAATTGCCAGATGCTGGAAAGAACCCAGGTATCCCTCAACAGAAGAGTGGATGTAAAAAATGTGGTATATCTACACAATGGAGTACTATTCAGCCATTAGAAACAATGAATTCTTGAAATTCTTAGGCAAATGGATGGAGCTAGAGAATATCATACTAAGTGAGGTAACCCAGACTCAAAAGGTGAATCATGGTATGCACTCACTAATAAGTGGATATTAACCTAGAAACATATTTGGGATATTATACCCAAAACATAATCCACACATCAAATGAGATACAAGAAGAAAGCAGGAGTGGCCCCTGGTTCTGGAAAAGACTCAGTGAAACAGTATTCAGCAAAACCAGAACAGGGAAGTGGGAAGGGGTGGTTGGGAGGACAGGGGAAGAGAAGGGGGCTTACGGGACTTTCGGGGAGTGGGGGGGCTAGAAAAGGGAAATCATTTGAAATGTAAATAAATTATATCGAATAAGAAAAATGCTCAACTTCATTAGTCATTAGGGAAATGCAAATCAAAACAACCCTGAGATTTCACCTTACACCAGTCAGAATGGCTAAGATTAAAAATTCAGGAGACAGCAGGTGTTGGAGAGGGTGTGGAGAAAGAGGAACACTCCTCCACTGCTGGTGGGGTTGCAAATTTGTACAACCACTCTGGAAATCAGTCTGGTGGTTCCTCCGAAAACTGGGTACCTCACTTCCAGAAGATCCTGCTATACCACTCCTGGGCATATACCCAGAGGATTCCCCACCATGTAATAAGGATACATGCTCTACTATGTTCATAGCAGCCTTATTTATAATTGCCAGATGCTGGAAAGAACCCAGGTATCCCTCAACAGAAGGGTGGATGCAAAAATTGTGGTATATCTACACAATGGAGTACTATTCAGCCATTAGAAACAATGAATTCATGAAATTCTTAGGCAAATGGATGGAGCTAGAGAACATCATACTAAGTGAGGTAACCCAGACTCAAAAGGTGAATCATGGTATGCACTCACTAATAAGTGGATATTAACCTAGAAACATATTTGGGATATTATACCCAAAACATAATCTACACATCAAATGAGGCAGAAGAAGAAAGGAAGAGTGGCCCCTTGTTCTGGAAAGACTCATTGAAGCAGTATTCAGCAAAACCACAACGGAGAAGTAGTAAGGGATGGGTGGGAGGACAGGGGGAGAGAAGGGGGCTTATGGGACTTTCGGGGAGTGGAGGGGGGGCTAGAAAAGGGGAAATCATTTGAAATGTAAATAAAAACAAATATCAAATAAAAAATGTTAAACAAAATAACAAAAAAAAAAAAAACCCAAAAAACAACAACAAAAAAAGAAACTTCGTAAAAAAAAAAAATGCCTCCAAAGTTTGGTACTTCTTTCCAATGATCATGAATTTATATAAGAGGTAAATCCCAGAAATGAGATTATTTCATTACATAAAGATATGTCACTTACTTTGATATAAAGAGTATTGATATAAATGTGTATAATACAAAGAACAATTCAACACCAAATTAGGTTTCCACTACGTAAATGATCTGGCCATTCTGAAACTTTCTGTGTAGACCAGGCTGACCATAAACTTACAAAGATCCATCTTCTTGGCTTCTAAGATCTGGGTATAAAGGCATGTACCCCTGTGCTTTTCTCTCATGATAATCTTAAAATATAGACTAATATACCCATATGTGAGACATAGACACCATGATCTCAGATTTGAGCTCTCGGTTTGGGGCGAGGAGGTGATAGCGAGTAAGCCAAGGACTGTAATAGAAATATAGCCAGGCACGTTGTGTTTTGAAGTGCAGATACTGCTGTTAATTTGCAGTTGGCCATTGCTGTCCAGTCAGAATTCACACGGGTGAACTAAAATGTTGGTACTATTTCATTGTTTGACTCTAATACCTATTTGCATAGCTTTCAATGCAAACACAGAAATTGCTTTGTATACCAGAAGTATGGGCATATACTCCAAGTTATCCAGTGCCTTATCAAGCAATGCCATTATTAGAAATTTTATAATACTGATTAGTTATTTTCTGTGTATTTGTGGTGATGCATAGGGCATGCAAGCTATGAGATGGGAGGGACATGCAGGAACTAAGTGAGATCAATTACGACAAATAATGATTTCCCTTTATTAGTTTCAGAGAAACCAGAAGGCAATATGGATATAATAATATAAGCACCTTCACAAATTACTCTTGCACCAATAAAAAAAATGTATTTTATAAATTTCCACCCATTGTTTGTTTGGACAGAATTCTGCCTTCTCCTGTACTTTTGACTTTCATTTTGGGTTTCTACAACAAATCCATATAATTTTTGGGTAACTTTCTTCTAAGTAAATTATTATATCAAACTGATGAATATACAGATAACCTATTCATGAGGGTAAGATCCTTTTAAAACAGATATAAATCCCACTGCAGCTTGAGTCTTCTTATTTAAAGACAAATGAATAAAAGAGAAAAGATACAGTATTCCCATGATTTGCAATGATTTCATAAAAGACCCAAACTCACCAGCTTTTAGAATGAAATGGATCTTTTGAAGTACCCTTTTGATTTTCCCACTAGCAATATATTCAGCTGCATTTTGACTCCATAATACTCTAGAATTTACCTTAATATAATTGCCTCTGAGATTACTAAATCTTATAATTTAAAACATTTGTAGACATTTATTTGATATTATCAATGAATTAGATATACACATTGTTCTTTGCTATACATTGATCTTTTTATGCTACTGGACTATATAAAATTGGCACCTAATATTGCTTAGTCTATTTTAAATATGCTACTAGATTTCCTCTTGAAATATTCTTTCACTGTGCAGGATATATTTTAGCACTATGCCTGTGCCAGGAATTTATTGTGCATGTTAATACGTTATCATGTTAGACACATGAGAATCACTGCCCATTCCTTAGGTTTATTAGAGTAGAAGTTACTGTCAACAATGACTATACTCATGTAGTCAATTGAATTGAGAGAAAATGTGGAGTAAATCTGTGTTTGCTCATCATTTCTACAGAATGAATCCATGGGAGAACGATTGAAATTTGCTTCAATTCTTAAATGCGACAGCATCTTTAGATGGAGATATTGGAAAATAACAAATCACAGATGAAGGAAATAAAACTCTCAGTACTATAGTGCATAAAGAAAGCTTTTTTAAAATCACAAATATTAGGATTCATAATAGAGGCCATAACAGACAGGAAGTAAAAGAGAAATTTGATCTGTAAAAGAGAACTATGCCAATAGTAACTGGGAATGGCATACTTGGGAAAGATATTCATAGAAGAAAAGAAAAAGTAAGAGAACACTGATCACCAAAATGCTTTCGTGAGCAGAAGTATGATTCAGTCTTGAAGATTAATTAATTCCAAGAAACGTTGATGTTTCAAAGTTGGAAAAAATCGATAGGGAATAAAATATATTTGGAAGCCAAAAACAAAAAAAGTGAAGTGTCTTCTACATTCCTTTCAGTTATAGCAATGCATCCATTATTTTCATGGCTCTCGTTGACTTTAAAAGACATATTTGTACTTCAACTGTTTGGATCTGACATAATCAAAGCTTGTCGTTATCCCACACAGGATATGCTATCCATAATTGCGGGAAGGGGCCAAAGTTCAGATCAAATATTCAGATTCGTACCAGAAAAATCACACTGGTCCCTGAGGGATAAGATTTTCACTGAACTACTTATTAACTGTAGTGAAGAATCTGTGTTCCCAGTAGCTTCTGTTTTAAAGGTAAGAACGATTTTTTCATCACCAACATTCAGCATCACTGTAGAGATGTGCTTTTTGTCCATGAGATTGACTGATGATGATAGTTTTCTTGAACTAAGGACACATGACTTCTGAATAAGAGGCATGTTAAGTAAAATTCTCACAAGCTCAAAGATTCATCACCAAGACACAGGTGAAAACCTTCTCTTGAAAGTTAACTTCCTTATATATTGGAAGGGCTTGTTTTGGCTTTGCAAATGTTCCCATTTATTTTACCTCTATGACTGTACCATGTGAATTAATAGCAAAACCAGAAAAATAGTGGTAAAAATGTGTTTTACAAAATCCATGCCTTAAATCATATTTAACAAAAAAATCTATTCCTCATAAATTAAAAATAGTATGAAATAGCTGGTCCATCCCAGAATAGTAATAGGTTTTGAGAGAGTTGAGTGTTGTCCTCTGTCCAGTAGATAAACGAAATTCTTTTCCTTCTCTACCAAAAAAAAAAAAAATTAAGCAGCATTTTTACGTTAGTCAGATATTGCCATTTTAACCCCATGTCAAATAATGAATAATTAGCCTACCTACTTCCAAATAGTCTTAATTTACCAGTGGGCAGCAGTAACTCTGGAGCAAATATCAATGTTTTATTTTTATTTCGGCCATGATCTAAGTTCGCCTCTCAGTAGATTATGGAGCTATGGTCCCAAACATTAACAGAAAAGATAATGCTCTGAGAATAGGCCTGAATAATAATATTAGACAAAGTTACTGAATGATCCTTTCTTGGCCCTCAATCTTTCAAAGTGTGTCTCACACTCATTGCCAGAAACCTGGGACCAGATCATGGGGAGGAAAGTTAAGATAAGTAATTTAAAGGTTCAGGAACACCTTGGAATCTTCCATTTGTCTGAATTACAATCCTTGGTTCAACATGAAACTTAACTGTGCTATTTCATGAACAAAGACACATTTCTGTCCTCAAACATGCTGCTGCTTACATTTAATTAAATAGCTCATTATTTACACATTTTAAGGAATGGAAGTGTAATTTTAAGACCTTCTCACATGTAAAGCAGGGTGTTGAATAAGAAAGTTCACCATATTCCAACTTTGACTGTATACAGAGGTATACTTGTATATTACAACTTTACACTCTGAGATCTAAAAGTACAAATTGAACCAATTATGCAAGAGAAAGGAGGTATTTTCTGTCCCTGCCATTGTTTAATCATTGCTTATTTACAGAAAGAACACATAGAATTTTTTGTATGTCTGTTTTGTTAGTTTTATATATTACTGTTTCTTTTTCCTTTATTTAGTTGTTATTAGTATTATTACACATTTATTTATTTATTCATGTATTTCTTTATTATACATCTTGAATGCTGAGCTTTACCTCCTCACCTGTTATAGAGTCTTTTCCCTTCTCCTCTGAGCGGGGTAGTGCCCCCATGTGTTATCCTTGCACCCTAACACATCAACTCTCTTCAGGGTTAGCACATTTTCTCCTACTGAGGCCAGTTTGTGAAGGGCTTCCACAGACTGTCAAAAGTTTTAGGAATAACCCCTGCTCCACATATTGGAGGACCCATATGGAAACTGAGATACACATTTGCTACACATGTGCCATATGTCATGGTCTGCCTCCTGTATACTTTTTGTTTTGTGGTCAGTCCTTGATAGATCCCAATGGTCCAGGGTATCTGAGATTGTTGGTCTTCCTGTAGACTCCAAATCTCTACCAGTGCCCTGAATCCCTTCCCTAACTGTTACAGAATAGTCAATGTTTGCCTGTGGATCTGTTTATCAATTTTAGTCAACTGCTGGGTGACTCCTCTCAGAGAGCAGTTATAAAAGGTTCCTTTCAGAATTTTCCACAGAGAAGCTGGTCTCCTTTGAGACAGAAAGTGCTTCAGGCCATGAATTGGAGTGCAGATCTCTAATTGCACGTATTAGTGTGGACTGGAAATCATGAAAAACAGAACAGACAGTAGGGTTATTTCACTGATACTGCATCCAGAACTCTGCATCTTTGATTCTAGTTTTAGGTAAGAACACATGGGCTTCTGCCTGTAGTTTCCAACTTACAGGCAAGTTTCCAGTTGGTGATAGGGTGGGAATATCTTAAGGAACTAAGGTCTCAACCTAATCCTCTGAAATCATGCTGTGAATCTCCATAACCATGACATAATTTTGCTGTCATTTTATAACTGAATTTTTACTACTATTATGAATTATTATTCATACTATATGGAATATTGATACGCAGGATATGTGACCCCCAAAAGTACTATGGCACACAAGTTGAGAATCACTGGACTAAACTGCTATTTTAAACAGAAATGTTTCTCAAATACTTTCTAAAATGTACATTGATCATTAAATTTCTTGTGATTTTTCTCATCAATAAAGGCTTTTATTAGAAATAGTCAAGAAAGCTTGCTTTCTTCATATTTATATGAAAATTGGCTTGGTGTCATTAATGACTAATCTCTGCTTAGAAAAAATTTCTACTATACAAAGGCATTGATACAGTAAACACTAGGGGAACTGCACATAGTTAGAATCAGTGCACTTTCAAGGTACAGTGCACTTTCAAGGTACATTGGTATGTATTACATTATAGACTGGAATGAAGTCTCGTGCCAAGAGGTTTCTTTTGCTCAGACATGTATATTCATTTTATAAAGCAGTGCATTTCTCAAGCAAGAGTGTTGTACCATGTCTGTAATTCCACCACTTGAGGGTCTTCTACATTATAACTGTCATGGTTTGGAAGACAAGCCAATGCTACACAGTTGTGTACAGGTCGGACTAATGTATCGGTTTGAGTTCCTGTGTGAGACAAATTAAAAGAAGTGTGTATGTATAATGCCTGTGGGTTATTTGCATCCTAGTATTATCACATTGTATGGTGAATATTGCACATGTTAAATGTATGTTATTGATTAGAACACAAAGTTATTACTGAGTTCCACTTTATCAACTATAAGTACCTAGAGAAGTCAGGGTCAGGTATAGCTTTGACTTCTGTCAATCATTTTCCTGTACAATATTCCATACAATGATTTCTTTGGTAACAGGAGCTTTGAGCTCCCATTTTTATCCAGGATTCTAGGATCTCTGCCTTCCCTATAGCAGGAGCTTTTATACCTGCATTGTCTTGGGTCATTAGTGTGCTTTTAGTTTCTTGTGTTGCAGAGTGTCACAAGAGTGTTACATGTATTAATGATACAATAAATATTAAATATGTTCCCATGGTGGCTGGAAAGATAGTTCACTGTTTAACAATATCGTTTCCATACACAGAACACATATGACGTGTAACAATCTTCATTCATTCTATTTCCAGGGAAACTAATCCCTTCTTCTGGGTTTTGAAGGTAGCAGTTGTACATGTAGTACTGAGAAATTCATACATAATTTTCAAAGTTTCCTGCTATTGTATAAGGCAAATTGATTTGAAGAACATATTTAGGGCAATACTTAAGCTGTATATTCTCATTTCTTTTGAATTCTGAATATACTATAAGCTGGTCTACAAAACATTTATCCTGATCTTTCTTTGTATTCAGAGTTTTGTAAGTAAAATTAATTGTAAGACGATCAACTGTAACATTTTCCTTTTTTATGTACAGTATTCTACTGAAGATTCCACATGCAAATTACATTCTGCTAAAACAGCTCATCTCCTTGCTATTAAAATGAAAACCTCTACCAGGAATCATTTCGATACCTACATCTTATCTGTCTGCATCGCCCCTCATGTGCTGTAGGATCCAACTTGCTGAACTCATGATTTGGGAGTGACCTCTCAAAATAGGTAAGGGGATCTGATTATTTCCTTTGGGACATAGTCTTCATTGTGATCCAGGAATTGGGAATGTCTCAGAAAGGTCACTGTATTAAAGGACAAACTAGGATTGCATTCTTCTGGAATTGGAGTGTTTGTTATATAATATACTTTGTGTTCTTTTAGCACTCACTCTTACTTCTGCAAAATAGAATCGTGTATATTTGAATTATTTCAGGTACAGTATAATGTACCTATGTCTTTTTTCTGTAGCTCTTAATTTTACTATAAAGCTGTATGCATTGATATTTTTATTACGTTCATTATTTACTTCATATTATGATTGCAGTACCCTCCTCTAAGTCCCATCCTCAAAACCCTTTCTTCTATCAGTTTAATTTTAAATTAAAACTTTACTTAATTTATATTTATATTTTAATTTTGGGTGGAAGTTTTCAGGGGAAAGAGTAGATGTGGTCAAACTAGAAAAGGAGTTTTACTGGGTGACATGATGAGAAATTCACAGAGACTCAATAAAGACCATATGTTTTGAAAATGAAAAAAGTTAGACAACCGAAAAAAGACAATAACAAAAGAAGAAAAGAAAGGTAGGATTCTCTTTAACAACTAGCTTCCAGAAATAAGGTCCACAGGAAGGAAGTCATACTCATGTTACTCAAAAAAGTGTAGGATAGGCCAAGAAATAGCTTCCTCAATTTAGAAAATGTCTTAATTTATTAATGTTGCTATGATAAAACACTGATAAAAAGCAACTTACAGAAGATAGGTTACACTTCACAATATACCCCTTGTTACCTGTTAACTATTAAGGAATGTCAGGGCCCAAATGGAAGCAATGTAGGAATCTAGAGGAAAGAACTGAAGCAGAAGGTGTGTAGGAGTGCTGCCTCGTGATCTGCACCTCATACCTTATCTCAATATATCTCAATGGTGGCACCATCCTGAAGATCTTGTCCTTAAAGATCCCATTGTTAATCAGGACAAGATTCCATAGACTTCCCTAGACAATCGGCCAATCTGGTGCTGCAGTTTCTCAACTAAAATTCCTCTTCTCACCAACTTGTCTTAGTCATTTTTCTATTGCATTAATAAAGCACCAAGATTAAAGCAAGCAACTCATAGAATGAAATATTTATTTTGGACTTAGACATCCAGAGAGATTAATATCCTTCAAAGCCATGACAGAGGAGCATAGTTGTAGAAAGGACAGATAACCAAGAGGAAGCAAAGAGCTGGTGGCTGTCATCTTAGGCAGAAAACACGAGGTACAGAGAGTACCCTGAAAATGGCACCTGGATTCTGTGACCTTAAATTCTAACCAATGACATATTTCCTTATTGGGAAGCCAAGCCTCTTCAACCACCCAAAAGTTGTCAGAAAGATGGTGTCATATGTTTTGATACCTGCAGTTAAACAGCCATCCCACTCAAAGCATCAAAATAAAACTTTGCCTCGTCCCCAGACCCCTGCAAAAAATCACCAATTAAAGAAACCTTGAAAGTCATTACTGTGATCCACCAGTTATTAAGGCAGCATATCAGTTCTGAAATGGTACGTTGCTTTAGTAATTCCCCCATTCTTTGCAATATGTATGAAATTTTAACTAGGTTTACTAAGTTGCAAATAACATAGTGTCTTCATTTCAGACATAGACTTCATTTCAGTTTCATATTTACTTTTCGTAACTGCTACTTTCCTTATCATTTTGGATATCAATGTTTTATTGATTTCAATTTTTTAAAGTATGTGAAATGACAGGAGGAACTTGTTTTGGCCTTGTGGTGTTACAAATATCTACCATACATATCATGATTGACAACTGTGTAGATATATTTGGGTAGAATAACAATATTGTTGTGACCATAATCAAAAGAGATCAGATGACATAAAGACATCAGTAAATACTGCTGGTAAGTCACCTGTTATGAAAAAATAAAATAGATGGCCTCAGGGGGAAACCACAGATGCTAATACTGCAGAATTAAAGATTTCATATGATGTTCCTCAGGTGGAAGGTCCTACAAGTTAAGAGAACTTTTAATTAGTTAATACAGGGAAGGAACAATGATATCATTCCTTGATTTCATAAATTTGTAAATATCAGAACAGCATTTTAGCATATCATGGTATTAAAGCATTGGAAAATATTTTAAACAACACTTAAATTATATGTGAATATATGTATATATACATAGGTAAGCATACAGACACACATATATACATATGTACATGCATGTATGTATAACAAGAGAACTCTTTTTTTAAACCCTGTAAGAATTCCAGAATATTACTTGCTATATTTCTATCCTTTTCTTCTCATGGTCCATAAGTCATGTAGGATATCTTAGATATGAAATTATTTTTAAAAAGTTCACTTAGGAACAATTATTTGATTTAAAAATGCACTAATCTTACTACAAGATTAAACCATGTGCTAGCAAACTGCTGTACAAAACTATACCTGTACAAAAACAATGATGTTTGAGAGATGATCTTGCCAAATGCCTAGCATTTGGTTTAAATATTAAGTTGCACGGAATCCACTACAAGACATATGTGAGAATCTTAACCTGCAATACTATTCAAATTCAGATATAGTGTTAACTCAAGTAATTCTTTATGTAGATAGTAATCAACTCATTTGAATGAAAAATGGAAAATGCATATATACTGAGACTGTACCTTTTACGTATTTGGAGTAAGTATAATTCACATTAATTTTTGAGTGTAAAAGAAAATAAAGTGAATGTATTCCTTGAAAGAAAATATATTTGTCCTGCTTCAGCTCTATAGTGATAAAAACTAAAATTATTATACATTGTCATTCATATTATATTAAGTGCATTAATATTCTCATAGGAGACGATTTTCATTATTTCCATTTGCAGGGAAGTTTGTCTATCAGACATTTAAATTAGAGGTTTTAGTTTTATGCATTTCTTCTGAATTTTGGTTCATATAAATGCATATACATGTATATATAAAATTAGATATCTTATGGTAGAAAGAAAATATAAATACAAAAGTTTCATTTGATTAATACTTGTGTTTGTATGTTTGTGTGTGAGTGTGCATGTTTATCCTTTATTAAATATTAGAAAATATGCTAAAATTTTTAGTGTTACATTATACATTAGATAGTGTGGGAAATATTCTCTGTAGTATCATGTGTCAAAAACATATCACATCTGAAGTTTATGTATATATAACTAATTTTTGAATCAGAGATCATATTGTCATATTGTCTCCTGAATCTGAGACAAGCAGAGCAAGTATCTTCAATTTTGGACCAACATATTGGGTTAAAGGTGTCCAATGCAGAGTTACGTACAACAGTTTACAGACACACACACACACACACACACACATACACACACACACACACACACACACACAGAAAGAAGTAATATTCAGGGTATCATGATATAATAGAAATGTCATAAGTCTTGGTAGGATTCTAAAAAAAGATAGAAGAACACAGAGAGAGCAGGAACAACAAAATAATTTGAAAATAGTATACAATGAAATGACCATGTGGTTTTTTTCTTTGAGTTTGTTTATGTAGTGCATTGCAATAATGGATTTCAAAACACCTGTGGAGAAAACTAAGTGAACAATTATTAGAATTTAAAATTAAACTATGCAAGGCTTGTCCTGAAATCATTTAGAAAAGTTTACCTGCTGTCATTTATGTTACTTGTCCAAAATCCTCAAATGAAATCTTAAATCCAAGGCTTAAACTATGTCTTACCACTCCATTCAGTTACCAAGAAAACCCTCGACATTTGGGTCTGCATGAAGTGGTTATATTTCAAAGCTGTTCACAGGGGTAACAATATGACAGTCCCCACTCATCAAGGCATCAAGATATCAGCTGGGAATTAATTAGCACCCCATTTCTTCAGCCTATGCCATCACATACTAATTAGTCTCCTTATTAATTAATTAATTAATTAATTATGTATGTATGTATGTAGGTAGGTATGTATGTATTTGTAGTTCAGTCACATCATTATTTTTTTTTAATTTTATTTTCTATATTCTTTGTTCACATTTCAAATGATTTTCCATTTCTCTGGTTCCCTCTCTCCATAAGTCCCATAAGCCCTCTTCCCTCTGCCCATTCCCCAATCAACCCCCTGCCATTTCTCTGTGCTGGTAATCACCTACAATGCTGCATCAAGCCTTTCCAGGACCAGACTCCTATCCTTCTTTCTTCGTGGGAATGATATGAAAGGTGAATTGTGTCTTTTGTATTCAGAGCTTCTGGGCTAATATCCACTTATTAGTGACTGCATTCCATGTGTCTTCTTTTGTGGATGAGTTACCTCACTTAGGATGATATTTTCCAGTTCCAGCCATTTGCCGAGGAATTTCATGAATTCATTGTTTTTAATTGCTGAGTAGTATCCCATTGTGTAAATATACCACATTTTCTGTATCCCTTCCTCCAGTGAGGGACATCTGGGTTCTTTAGAGCTTCTTGCTATTATATATAAATAAGGCTTCAATGAACATAGTGGAACATGTGTCCTTGTTGCATGCTGGGGAATCCTCTGCGTATATCTCGGGGGTGGTATGGAAGGGTCCTCTAGAAGTGTCATGCCCAGTTTTCTGAGGAACCACCAGAATAATTTCCAGAGTGGTTGTAGCAGTCTGCAATCCCACCAGCAGTGGAGGAGTGTTCCTCTTTCTCCACATCGTTGCCAACACCTGTTTTCTCCAGAGTTTTTAATCTTAGTCATTCTGACTGGTGTAAACTGAAATCTCAGGGTTGTTTTGATTTGCATTTCCCTAATGACTAATGCTGTTGAACATTCCTTAAGGTGCTTCTCAGCCATTCAAAACTCTTCAGGTGAAAATTCTTTGTTTAGCTCTGTACCCCATTTTTAATAGGGTTATTTGAGTCTCTGGAGTATAGGTTCTTGAGCTCTTTGTATATATTGGATATAAATTGTATGTGTTGTCTCAAAGCCAGGGCTTGGACAGAGAAACAGGAACAAAGAAATGCATTACATTGCCACCAGAGAAACTTCAGAGGGAGAACCCAGCTGTAGTTTTCCTCCTCCCAAGTGCAAAATGTTTAAACAATAAACAGAAAATAAAAGTGCAGTTTTAATTGAATCATCTTCCTGCCCCCCAGTGTCCAGGGATAGACAAGTGTAGAGACAAGCCTGGCTTTTCTCTTTCCTACCTGCTTGTTCAACATAAGGAATGGGGTGAACCAAGAAGGGACCAGCTTCCTTTCCTTATAGCTCTACGGCAGTACTTGGAGTCATTCATTCCCACAGCTGCCAGTGTCCCCAGATGTAATTCAGTAATTGGTCAGAGACATTGTTCCTTTCAGCTTGACTTAAGACTAAGAAACCACATCTATCTGTTGATAATATGGCACACATATACTATTTATATAAATATTTCTCTATGTAAAAAAATAGCCAGGCATTGTTTTAATCGGTCAGCCTTTATATGTGACATTGTCATTTTTCTTCATAGCTTTTAGTATTTTGATTCCTCTGCACATGTAATATTTGAGTATTATGTGTCTCCTTAATGTTCTGCATGCTTTTAATACTTTCACAGGTATTTCTTATTTGGGGGAATCTGCTTTTTTACAAATCATATAGAAACAGTTAATTCATTGTATTCAATAGAGTCAGTAAACACTAAGACTAATCTAAGTTCCCTACGTTTTAGTCTTGAGAGTCCCTCCTCTCAGGTCTCTGATACATTCTAGAGGTTCCTCTTAACTTCCAACTTCCCAAGGTTGCCTGTTTGCATTCGTTTTGCTGGCAATCAGCATCTCATTTCCTCTTTCCTGGACCCCCTCCCTGAAAGTCACATAAGCCCTCTTCCCTCCCCTCTGTTCCCCAATCAAACCCCTCCTGCGTCCCTGTCCTGATATTCCCCTACACTGCTGCATTGAGCTTTTCCAGGACCAGAGGCCACTCAATCTTTATTCTTGGACATCATTTGATATGTGAATTGTGTCTTGGGTATTCCAATCTTCTGAGTTATATCCACTATTCAGTGAGTGCATATCATGTTGGTTCTTTGGTGACTGGGTTACCTCACTTAGGATGATGTTTTCCAGTTCCATGAATTTGCCTAAGAATTTAATGAATATATTTTTAATAGCTGAGTAGTATTCCATAATGTAAATATACCACATTTTCTGTATCCATAGTTCCATTGATGGACATCTGTGTTATTTCCAGATTCTGACTATTATAAATGAGGCTGCTATGAACATAGTAGAACATGTGTCTTTCCTTATTACAAGCTGGGAAATCCTCAGGGTATATGAAAAATAGTGGTAGCCTTTTTAACAAATAGTGCTGGTTCAACTGTGGAGGTCACCATGCAGAAGAATGCAAATTGATCCATTCTTATCACCTTGTACTAAGCTTAAGTCAAGTGAATCAAGAGTCCCCACATAAAACCAGACAGGCTGAAACTAATAGAAGAGAAACTGGGGAAGAGCCTTGAGTTCATGGGCACAGGGGAAATTTTCCTGGACAGAACACTAATAGCTTATGCTGTAATATGAAGAATTGACAAATAGGACCTCATAAAATTACAAAGTTTCTGTAAGGCAAAAGACACAGTCAATTGGACACAATGGCAACCAACAAATTGGAAAACATCTTTACCAACCTTACATTCAACAGAGGACTAGTATCCAATACTATACAAAGAAATCAAGAAGTTAGGCTCCAGAGACCCAAATAACCTTATTAAAAAGTGGGATACAGAGTTAAACAATGAATTCTTGCCTTAGGAATATTGAAAGGCTGAGAAGGACCTAAAGAAATGATCAACATCCTAGTCATCAGACTAAAAAACCCTGAGATTTCACCTAACCCCAGTCAGAATGGCTAAGATCAACAACTCAGGAGACAGCAGGTGCTGGGGAGGATGTGGTGAAAGAGGAACACTCCCCCACTGCTGGATGGATTGCAAGCTGGTACAATCACTCTGGAAATCAGTCTGCTGGTTCCTCAGAAAATGGCTTAATTCCTCCTCTTCTTGAACAGGTATTATTACTGATATCTATCTATCTATCTATCTATCTATCTATCTATCTATCTATCTATCTATCTATCTATCTATCTATCCATCCATCCATCCATCCTTCCATCCATCCATCCATCCATCCATCCATCCATCCATCCATCCATCTATCTATCTCTCTCTCTCTCTCCCTCTCTCTCTCTCTCTCTCTCTCTCTCTCTCTCTCTATCTATTTCTAGCTATCTATTTACCTATACATACATATATTTCATACATTATATATATATATCATCTATCATATCACACATATTTTTATGAAACTATGTTATTTAATAAAAATGTCTATGGTTCAATAATTGTTAAAATAATACAATTTTAAAGCTAAAAGACTGAAGGACATGAAATGCACTTGTAACTTTGTCAGTTATAGCATGAGACTTTGAATCTTGGCATCACAATGGCCTGTCACCCTGACTACTAAAGAATCCGCAGACTTATTGGTTGGCTTACCAACTGCAGTCTTCAGTATGGTATTTAGTGCCAAGAAGGAAAGTGATCATTTCACATCCATTGATTGGTTCTCAATTCCAGGGTGCACTGTAAACGTATGTATATAATAACTAATTTGATTCTTATGATAGTCTAATGGAATCAGGAAGTGTTCCATCTTGATTCTCCAGATCTAGAAAATTAGATATTAACTTGGCAGTTTCTTCATGGAAAGCTACACAGTAGCAATATTCAGTACCATTTCCCTAAAGAAACAAAATTATCAAGTAAGGAGAGCTAAGCTTTGAGCTTCCAGGAGAATGCTTTCTATAAGTCTTCAAAAAATACCTATTGAGAGCATGAGACAGGAGTATTTTTCTAGACTAACTTTTTTACCCACTATGAACACAAACTTTTCTTGTAAACTGGTCAAACTTCAATCTAAAAGCTATGAATGCTTCGGTTTTCAGCAAATTGTTATTGTTTTCATGATATGTTGTGATCTAAAAAACGTTTTAAAAAATTTAATGTTCATTCAAATAGACAGGTATCATTTTCCACATATGTTAATTTACTTTTAATATTTAATATCATGAAAGTGAATTGGTATTATTTTTCCAAATTTTCTGTACATTACTGTTTGATGTTTGTGATAACCATTGACTGCTGTTCCTCCTGTCTCCTCTAATCTCATGGCTCTTAAATGTTTTCTACATAAAAGCTGGTGTCTATCTACATATTCTTTGTAACATATGTCCTATGTTTTGAATAGCTTTATATTCACTTAATATATGTTTTAATATTCAAATTGTATGAGCAGGGTAGAGTAAAGAACCACTGAAAGAGTAGCTATCAATCTGTCTATTGCTCTATCATCCATTTGTCTCTATATTCTATCTCTCATCTATATAAATTTCATATATATATATATATATATATATATATATATATATATGGCTGTGAAAATATGTGATTCCTCACAAAGATGTATGGTTCAACACTGCTCAGTGCAGCAGTGTAGGAGAATACCATAACTAAGGTTCAGCCTCAGAGCAGTCAGAATGGCTAAGATCAAAAACTGAAGAATATGTGTGAATACTACTTTTAAAGGAAATACAGTGTTGTACAGTAAAGACAACCACGAATGAATTAGATATACTTAATCTGGACGAGAAGAAATATCGCATTATGCGAAATTATCTTGTTTTTCCTATACAACACGTTGTAACTCTATGTGCTTTGGTGTTGCGTGTATTTCTAAGCATGTATCTTCCACAGAGATGCACTGTACAATTTTCTGTCTGATGAATATGTGCGAATACCACATTTATAGAAACACAGTGTTGCAGAGTAAAGACAACCATGATGTTTTAGAAATACTTAATCTGGATGAGAAGCAATCCCTCATTTTTCGAAATTATCTTGTTTTTCCTAAACAACATGTTGTATATCTAGGTGCATTGGTGTTGCGTGTATGTCTTAGCATGTATATTCTACAGAGAATGCACTGTACACTTTTCTCTCAAAAGAATATGTGCAAATACCACATTTTAAGTAAATACGGTGTTGCAGAGTAAAGACAAACACAAATGTATTAGAAATACTTAATTGCGCATGATGAAAAATCAGTATGCAAAATTATTGTGTTTTTCCTAAACAACATGTGGGAACTCTATTTGCTTTGGTGTTGCGTGTATGTCTAAGAATTTATCTTCCACAGAGAATGCACTGAACAACTTTATCTCGAAAGTATATAGGCGAATATGATATTTTAAGGAAATAAAATGTTGCATAGTAAAGGCAACCACGAATGTATTAGAAATACTTAATCTGGACGAGAAGAATTCCCACTTCTTGCAAAATTATCTTGTTTTTCCTAAACAACACGTTGTAACTCTATGTGCTTTAGTTTTGGTTGTGTGTCTGAGCTTGTATCTTCCACAGAGAATGCACTGCACAATTTTCTCTTGGAAGAATATGTGCAACTACCACATTTTAAGGAAATACAGTGTTGCAGAGTAAAGACAACCACGAATGTTTTAGAAATACTTAATGTGGATGAGAAGAAATCCCTCATTTTGAGAAATTATCTTGTTTTTCCTAAACAACAAGTTGTAAATCTATGTACTGTGGTGTTGCAAGTATGTCTAAGTGTGTCTTCCACAGAGAATGCACTGAACAGTTTTATCTGGAAAGTATATGGGCAAATTCCACATTTTAAGGAAATACAGTGTTGCAGAGTAAAGACATCCATGAATGTTTTAGAAATACTTAATCTGGACAAGAAGAAAACCCTCATTGTGGGAAATTATCTAGTTTTTCATAAACAACACGTTGTAACTCTATGTGCTTTAGTTTTGGTTGTGTGTCTGAGCTTTTATCTTCCACAGAGAATGCAATGTACAATTTTCTCTTGGAAGAATATGTGCGAATACCACATTTTAGGAAATACAGTGTTGCAGAGTAAAGACAACCACGAATGTTTTAGAAATACTTAATGTGGACGAGAAGAAATCCCTCATTTTGAGAAATTATCTTGTTTTTCCTAAACAACAAGTTGTAAATCTATGTACTGTGGTGTTGCAAGTATGTCTAAGCGTGTCTTCCACAGAGAATGCACTGAACAATTTTATCTGGAAAGTATATGGGCAAATCCCACATTTTAAGGAAATACATTGTCGCAGAGTAAAGACATCCATGAATGTTTTAGAAATACTTAATTTGGACAAGAAGAAAACCCTCATTGTGCGAAATTATCTTGTTTTTCCTAAACAACACGTTGTAACTCTTTGTGCTTTAGTTTTGGTTGTGTGTCCGAGCTTGTATCTTCCACAGAGAATTCACTGTACAATTTTCTCTTGGAAGAATATGTGCGAAGACCACATTTTAAGGAAATAGAGTGTTGCAGAGTAAAGACAACCACGAATATTTTAGAAATACTTAACCTGGATGAGAAGAATTCCCACATCTTGCAAAATTATCTTGTTTTTCCTAAACAACACGTTGTAACTCTATGTGCATTAGTTATTGTTGTGTGTCTGAGCTTGTGTCTTCCACAGAGAATGCACTGTACAATTTTCTCTTGGAAGAATATGTGCGACTACCACATTTCAAGAAAATACAGTGTTGCAGAGTAAAGACAGCCATGAATGTTTTATAAATACTTAATATAGACGAGAAGAAATCCCTCATTTTGAGAAATTATCTTGTTTTCTTAAAAAACACGTTGTAATTCTATGTGCTTTGGTCTTGCATGTATGTCTAAGCGTGTATCTTCCACAGAGAATGCACTGTACAATTTTTTCTTGGAAGGATATGTGTGAATACCACATTTGAAGGAAATACAGGGTTGCAGAGTAAAGACAAACACAAATGTTTAAAAATATGTAATCTGGACGAGAAGCAATCCCTCATTTTGCGAAGTTATCTTGTTTTTCCTAAACAAAACGTTGTAACTCTATGTGCTTCTGTAGTGCATGTATGGCTAAGCCTGTTTCTTCCACAGAGAATGCACTGTACATCTTTCTCTCTGAAGATTATGTGCGAATACCACATTTTAAGGAAATACAGTGTTGCAGAGTAAAGACAAACATGAATGTATTAGAAATACTTAATTGTGACAAAAAAATCCCACAGTGTGCGAAATTATCTTGTTTTTCCTTAACAACACGTGGTAAATCTATGTGCTTTGGTGTTGCGTGTATGTCTAATCGTGTATCTTCCACAGAAAATGTAGTGTACAGTTTTCTTTCTGAACTATATGTGTGAATACTACATTTTAAGGAAATACAGTGTTGCAGAATAAAGACAACCACGAATGTATTAGAAATACTTAATCGCGACGAGAAGAAATCTCGCATTGTGCGAAATTATCTTGTTTTTCCTAAACAACACGTTGTAACTCTATGTTCTTTGGTGTTGCGTGTATGTCTAAGCATGTATCTTTTACGGGGAATGCACTGCACAGTTTTCTCTCAGAATAATATATGCTAATACCATATTTAAAGAAATACAGGGTTGCAGAAAAAAGACATCCATGAATGTTTTAGAAATACTTAATCTGGACAAGAAGAAAACCCTCATTTTGCGAAATTATCTTGTTTTCCTAAACCACACGTTGTAACACTAAGTGCTTTGGAGTTGTGTGTGTGTCTAAGTGTGTATCTTCCACAGAGAATGCACTGTACAGTTTTTTCTTGGAAGGATCTATGCGAATACCACATTTTAAGGAAATACAGGGTTGCAGAGTAAAGACAACCACGAATGTTTAAAAATACATAATCTGGACGAGAAGAATTCCCTCATTTTGCATAATTATCTTGTTTTTCCTAAACAACATGTTGTAACTCTATGTGCTTCTATTGTGCATGTATGTCTACGCATGTATCTTCCACAGAGAATGCACTGAACGACTTTCTCTCTGAAGAATATGTGCGGATACCACATATTAGGAAATACAGTGTTGCAGAGTAAAGACGAACAGGAAAGTATTAGAAATACTTAATTGCGACTAAAAGAAATCCCACAGTGTGCGAAATTATCGTGTTTTTCCTTAACAACACGTGGTAAATCTATATTGAATGTATATGTGCAAATACGATATTTTTAGAAATACAGTGTTGCAGAGTAAAGAAAACCACAAATGTATTAGAAATACTTAATCTGGACAGGATGAAATCCCGCATTGTGAGAAATTATATTGTTTTTCCTAAACAACACATTTTAACTCTATGTGCTTTTGTGTTGCGTGTATGTCTAAGAATGTATCTTCCACTAGAATGCACTGTACAATTTTCTCTCTTAAGAATATGTGCGAATACCATATTTTAAGGAAGTACAGGGTTGCAGAATAGAGACAACCATGAATATCTTAGAAATACTTAATCTGAACAAGAAAAAAATCCCTCATTGTGCGACATTATCTTGTTTTTCCCAAACAACACATTGTAACTCTATGTACTTTTGTGTTGAATGTACATCTAAGCATATATCTTCCATAGAGAATATACTGTACACTTTACTCTCAGAAGAATATGTGTGAATACAACATTTTAAGGAAATACAGGGTTGCAGAATAAAGACAACCACGAATGTTTTGGAAACACTTAATCGTGATCACAAGAAATCACTCATTGTGCGAAATTAAATAGTTTTTCATAAACAGCACATTGTAACTCTATGTGCTTTTGTGTTGCATGTATATCTAAGTGTATACCTACCAAAGAGAATGCACTGTACAGTTTTTTTTCTCTGGAGTATATGTGCGAATATCATATTTTAAGGAAATACAATGTTGCAGAGTAAAGACAACCACAAATTTGTTAGAAATACTTAATGTGGATGAAAGAAATTGTGCATTACATGAAATTATCTTGTTTTTCCTAAACAACACGTTGTAACTCCATGTGCTTTGGTGTTACGTGTATGGCTAAGCGTTTATCTTCCACAGGGAATGCACTCTACAATTTTTCTCGGAAGAATATGGGGGTATACCGCATTTTAAAGAAATACAGGGTTGCAGAGTAAAGACAAACATGAATGTTTTAGAAATTCTTAATCTGGACGAGAAGAAATCCCTCATTTTGCAAAATTATCTTATTTTTCCTAAACAATACATTGTAACTCTATGTGCTTTGGTGTTGTGTGTATGTCTAAGCATGTATCTTCCTCAGGGAATGCACTGTACAATTTTCTCTCTGAAGAATATTTGCAAATACCACTTATTAAGGAAATACATTCTTGTAGAGTAAAGACAACCACGAATGTATTAGATATACTTAATATGGACGAGAAGAAATCTCGCATTGTGTGAAATTATCTTGTTTTTCCTAAACAACACGTTGTAACTCTATGTGCTTTGGTGTTCCGTGTATTTCTAAGCGTGTATCTTCCACAGAGATGCACTGTACAATTTTCTGTCTGAAGAACATGTGCGAATACCACATTTAAAGAAATACAGTGTTGCAGAGTGAAGACAACCATGATGTTTTAGAAATACTTGATCTGAATGAGAAGAAATCCCTCATTTTTCGAAATTATCTTGTTTTTCCTAAACAACAAGTTGTAAATCTAGGTGCTTTGGTGTTGCGTGTATGTCTAAGCATGTATCTTCCACAGAGAATGCACTGTACAGTTTTCTCTCAAAAGAATATATGCAAATACCACATTTTAAGGAAAAACAGTGTTGCAGAGTAAAGACAAATACGAATGTATTAGAAATACTTAATTGCGCATGATGAAATCCCTCAGTGTGCAAAATTATTGTGTTTTCCCTAAACAACATGTGGTAACTCTATTTGCTTTGGTGTTGCGTGTATATCTAAAAATTTATCTTCCACAGAGAATGCACTGAACAGTTTTATCTCGAAAGTATATAGGTGAATACGATATTTTAAGGAAATAAAATGTTGCATAGTAAAGACAACCACGAATGTATTAGAAATATTTAATCTGGACGAGAAGAATTCCCACATCTTGCAAAATTATCTTGTTTTTCCTAAACAACACGTTGTAACGCTATGTGCTTTAGTTTTGGTTGTGTGTCTGAGCTTGTATCTTCCACAGAGAATGCACTGTACAATTTTCTCTTGGAAGAATATGTGTGAATACCACATATTAAGGAAATACAGTGTTGCAGAGTAAAGACAACCACGAAGGTTTTAGAAATACTTAATCTGAACGAGAAGAATTCCCACATCTTGCAAAATTATCTTGTTTTTCCTAAACAACACATTGTAACACTATGTGCTTTAGTTTTGGTTGTGTGTCTGATCTTGTATCTTCCATAGAGAATGCACTGTACAATTTTCTCTTGGAAGAATATGTGCGAATAATACATTTTAAGGAAATACAGTGTTGCAGAATAGAGACAACCACGAATATTTTAGAAATACTTAATGTGGACGAGAAGAAATCCCTCATTTTGAGAAATTATCTTGTTTTTCCTAAACAACAAGATGTAAATCTATGTACTGTGGTGTTGCAAGTGTGTCTAAGCATATCTTCCACAGAGAATGCACTGAACAGTTTTATCTGGAAAGTATATGGGCGAATAGCACATTTTAAGGAAATACAGTGTTGCTGAGTAAAGAAAACCACGAATGTATTAGAAGCACTTAATCTGGACTACAAGAAACCCCGCATTGTGTGAAATTATCTTGTTTTTCCTAAACAACACATTGTAACTCTATGTGCTTTTGTGTTGAATGTGTAACTAAGAATATATCTTCCATAGAGAATGCACTGTACAGTTTAATCTCGGAAGAATATGTGTGAATACCACATTTTAAGGAAATACAGACTTGCAGAGTAAAGAAAACGACGAATGTTTTAGAAACACTTAATCGCGATCACAAGAAATCACTCATTGTGCGAAATTATCTAGTTTTTCTGGAACAGCACGTTGTAATTCTATGTGCTTTTGTGTTCCATGTATATATAAGCAAATATGTTCCAAAGAGAATGCACTGTACAGTTTTTTCTCTGGAGCATATGTGTGAATATCATATTTTAAGAAAATACAATGTTGCAGAGTAAATACAATCACAAATTTGTTAGACATACTTAATGTGGATGAAAGAAATTGTGCATTGCAAGGAATTATCTTGTTTTTCCTAAACAACATGTTGTAACTCCATGTGCTTTGGTGTTACGTGTATGACTAAGCATGTATCTTCCACAGAGAATGCACTCTACAATTTTCTCGGAAGAATATGTGTGAATACCACATTTTAAGGAAATACAGGCTTGCAGAGTAAAGACACCCACTTATGTTTTAAATACTTAATCTGGATGAGAAGAATTCCCACATCTTGCAAAATTATCTTGTTTTTCCTAAACAACACGTTGTAACTCTATGTGCTTCTGTAGTGCATGTATGGCTAAGCCTGTTTCTTCCACAGAGAATGCACTGTATATCTTTCTCTCTGAAGATTATGTGCGAATACCACATTTTAAGGAAATACAGTGCTGCAGAGTAAAGACAAGCAGGAATGTATTAGAAATACTTAATTGTGACTAAAAGAAATCCCACAGTGTGCGAAATTATCTTGTTTTTCCTTAACAACACGTGGTAAATCTATGTGCTCTGCTGTTGTGTGTATGTCTAAGCGTGTATCTTCCACAGGGAATGCACTGTACAGGTTTCTTTCTGAACTATATGTGTGAATACTATATTTTAAGGAAATACAGTGTTGCAGAATAAAGACAACCACGAATGTATTAGAAATACTTAATCGCGACGAGAAGAAATCTCGCATTGTGCGGAATTATCTTGTTTTTCCTAAACAACACGTTGTAACTCTATGTTCTTTGGTGTTGCGTGTATGTCTAAGCATGTATCTTCCACGGGGAATGCACTGTACAGTTTTCTCTCAGAATAATATGTGTGAATACCATACTTTATACAAATACAGGGTTGCAGAAAAAAGACATCCATGAATGTTTTAGAAATACTTAATCTGGGCAAGAGCAAAAGCCTCATTTTGTGAAATTATCTTCTTTTCCTAAACCACACATTGTAACACTATGTGCTTTGGAGTTGCGTGTATGTCTAAGTGTGTATCTTCCACAGAGAATGCAGTGTACAGTTTTTTCTTGGAAGGATATGTGTGAAAACCACATTTTAAGGAAATACAGGGTTGCATAGTAAAGACAACCACGTATGTTTAAAAATACATAATCTGGACAAGAAGAAATCCCTCATTTTGCGAAATTATCTGGTTTTTCCTAAACAACACGTTGTAACTCTATGTGTTTTGGTCGTGCGTGTATGTCTAAGCATGTATCTTCCACAGAGAATGCACTGTATGACTTTCTGAAGAATATGTGCGAATACCACATATTAAGGAAATAGTGTTGCAGATTAAAGACGAACAGGAAAGTATTAGAAATACTAAAATTGCGACTAAAAGAAATCCCAGAGTGTGCGAAATTTTCGTGTTTTTCCTTAACAACACGTGGTAAATCTATATCTAAAGTATATGTGCAGATACGATATTTTTAGAAATACAGTGTTGCAGAGTAAAGATAACCATGAATGTATTAGAAATACTTAATCTGGACGAGAATAAATCCCGCATTGTGCGAAATTATATTGTTTTTCCTAAACAACACATTGTAACTCTATGTGCTTTGGTGTTGCGTGTATGTGTAAGCATGTATCTTCCTTAGAGAATGCACTGTACAATTTTCTCTCTGAAGAATATGTGCGAATACCACATTTTAAGGAAGTACAGGGTTGCAGAATAAAGACAACCATGAATATCCTAGGAATACTTAATATGAACAAGAAAAAATCCCTCATTGTGCGACATTACCTTGTTTTTCCTAAACAACACATTGTAAATCTATGGGCTTTTGTGTTGAATGTATATCTAAGCATATATCTTCCATAGAGAATGCACTGTACACTTTACTCTCAGAAGAATATGTATGAATACCACATTTTAAGGAAATACAGGGTTGCAGAGTAAAGACAACCACGAATATTTTGGAAAAACTTAATCGAGATCACAAGAAATCACTCATTGTGCGAAATTATCTAGTTTTTCCTAAACAGCACGTTGTAACTCTATGTGCTTTTGTGTTGCATGTATATCTAAGCGTATATCTACCAAAGAGAATGCACTGTACAGTTTTTTTCCTCTGGAGTATATGTGCGAATATCATATTTTAAGGAAATACAATGTTGCAGAGTAAAGGCAACCATGAATTTGTTAGAAATACTTAATGTGGATGAAAGAAATTGTGCATTGCACAAAATTATCTTGTTTTTCCTAAGCAACACGTTGTAACTCCATGTGCTTTGGTGTTACGTGTATGGCTAAGCGTGTATCTTCCACAGAGAATGCACTCTACAATTTTTCTCAGAAGAATTTGTGGGCATACCATATTTTAAAGAAATACAGGGTTGCAGAGTAAAGACAAACAAGAATGTTTTAGAAATTCTTAATCTGGAGGAGAAGAAATCCCTCTTTTTGTAAAATTATCTTGTTTTTCCTAAACAATACATTGTAACTCTATGTGCTTTGATGTTGCATGTATGTCTAAGCTTGTACTTCCTCAGAGAATGCACTGTACAATTTTCTCTCTGAAGAATATGTGCAAATACTACTTTTTAAGGAAATACAGTATTGTACAGTAAAGACAACCACGAATGAATTAGATATACTTAATCTGGATGAGAAGAAATATCGCATTGTGCGAAATTATCTTGTTTTTCCTAAACAACACGTTGTAACTCTATGTGGTTTGGTGTTGCGTGTATTTCTAAGCGTGTATCTTCCACAGAGATGCACTGTACAATTTTCTGTCAGATGAATATGTGCGAATACCACATTTATAGAAATACAGTGTTGCAGAGTAAAGACAACCATGATGTTTTAGAAATACTTAATCTGGATGAGAAGAAATCCCTCATTTTTCGAAATTATCCTATTTTTCCTAAACAACTTCTTGTATATCTAGGTGCATTGGTGTTGCGTGTATGTCTAAGCATGTATATTCCACAGAGAATGCATTGTACACTTTTCTCTCAAAAGAATATGTGCAAATACCACATTTTAAGGAAATACAGTGTTGCAGAGTAAAGACAAACACATATGTATTAGAAATACTTAATTGCGCATGATGAAAACTCAGTGTGCAAAATTATCGTGTTTTTCCTAAACAACATGTGGTAACTCTATGTGCTTTAGTTTTCGTTGTGTGTCTGAGCTAGTATCTTCCACATAGAATGCACTGTACAATTTTCTCTTGGAAGAATATGTGTGAATACCACATTTTAAGGAAATACGGTGCTGCAGAGTAAAGACAACCATGTAGGTTTTAGAAATAATTAATCTGGACGAGAAGAGTTCCCACATCTTGCAAAATTAGCTTGTTTTTCCTAAACAACACGTTGTAACTCTATGTGCTTTAGTTTTGGTTGTGTGTCTGAGCTTGTATCTTCCACAGAGAATGTACTGTACATTTTTCTCTTGGAAGAATATGTGCGAATACCACATTTTAAGGAAATACAGTGTTGCAGAGTAAAGACAACCACGAATGTTTTAGAAATACTTAATGTGGACGAGAAGAAATCCCTCATTTTGAGAAATTATCTTGTTTTTCCTAAACAACAAGTTGTAAGTCTATGTACTGTGGTATTGCAAGTATGTCTAAGCGTGTCTTCCACAGAGAATGCACTGAACAGTTTTATCTGGAAACTATATGGGCGAATACCACATTTGAAGGAAATACAGTGTTGCAGAGTAAAGACAACCACGAAAGTATTAGAAGCACTTAATCTGGACTAGAAGAAACCCCGCATTGTGCAAAATTATCTTGTTTTTCCTAATCAACACGTTGTAACTCTATGTGCTTTTGTGTTGCATGTATGTCTAAGCTTGTATCTTCCACAGAGAATGCACTATACAGTTTTCTTTCTGAACTATATTTTCGAATACGAAATTTTAAGGAAAGACAGTGATGCAGAATAAAGAAAACCATGAATGTATTAGAAAAACTTAATCGCGATGAGAAGAAATCCCGCATTGTGCGAAATTATCTTGTTTTTTCTAATCAACACGTTGTAACTCTATGTTCTTTTGTGTTGCGTGTATGTCTAAGCATGTATCTTCCACAGAGAATGCACTGTACAATTTTCTCTCGGAATAATACGTGCGAATACCACATTTTAAGGAAATGCAGTGTTGCAGAGGAAAGACAACCACGAATGTTTTAGAAATACTTAATCTGGACAAGCAGAAAACACTCATTTTGCGAAATTATCTTGTTTTCCTAAAAAACACGTTGTAAGTCTATGTTCTTCGGTGTTGCGTGTATGTCTAAGTGTGTATCTTCCACAGCGAATGCACTGTACATTTTTTCTTGGAAGGATATGTGTGAATACCACATTTTAAGGAAAAACAGTGTTGCAGAGTAAAGACAAACACGAATGTATTAGAAATACTTAATTGCGCATGATGAAAACTCAGTGTGCAAAATTATCGTGTTTTTCCTAAACAACATGTGGTAACTCTATTTGCTTTGGTGTTGCGTGTATGTCTAAGAATTTATCTTCCACAGAGAATGCACTGAACAGTTTTATCTCGAAAGTATATAGGCGAATATGATATTTTAAGGAAATAAAATGTTGCATAGTAAAGGCAACCAGGAATGTATTAGAAATACTTAATCTAGATGAGAAGAATTCCCACTTCTTGCAAAATTATCTTGTTTTTCCTAAACAACACGTTGTAACTCTATGTGCTTTAGTTTTGGTTGTGTGTCTGAGCTTGTGTCTTCCACAGAGAATGCACTGTACAATTTTCTCTTGGAAGAATATGTGGGAATACCACATTTGAAGGAAATACAGTATTGCAGAGTAAAGACAACCACGAATGTTTTAGAAATACTTAATGTGGACGAGCAGAAATCCCTCATTTTGAGAAATATCTTGTTTTTCCTAAACAACAAGTTGTAAATCTATGTACTGTGGTGTTGCAAGTATGTCTAAGCGTGTCTTCCACAGAGAATGCACTGAACAGTTTTATCGGGAAAGTATATGGGCAAATTCCATATTTTAAGGAAATACAGTGTTGCAGAGTAAAGACATCCTTGAATGTTTTAGAAATACTTAATCTGGACAAGAAGAAAACCCGCATTGTGCGAAATTATCTTGTTTTTCCTAAACAACACGTTGTAACTCTATGTGCTTTAGTTTTGGTTGTGTGTCTGAGCTTGTATCTTCCACAGAGAATGCACTGTACAATTTTCTCATGGAAGAATATGTGCGAATACCACATTTTAAGGAAATACAGTGTTGCAGAGTAAAGACAACCACGAATGTTTTAGAAATACTTAAACTGGAGGAGAAGAATTCCCACATCTTGCAAAATTATCTTGTTTTTCCTAAACTACACGTTGTAACTCTATGTGTTTTAGTTATTGTTGTGTGTCTGAGCTTGTATTTTCCCCAGAGAATGCACTGTACAATTTTCTCTTGGAAGAATATGTGCGAATACCACATTTTAATAAAATACACTGTTGCAGAGTAAAGACAACCACAACTGTTTTAGAAATACTTAATATAGACGAGAAGAAATGCCTTATTTTGAGAAATTATCTTGTTTTCCTAAAAAACACGTTGTAACTCTATGTGCTTTGGTCTTGCATGTATGTCTAAGCGTGTATCTTCCACAGAGAATGCACTGTACAATTTTTTCTTGGAAGGATATGTGTGAATACCACATTTGAAGGAAATACAGGGTTGCAGAGTAAAGACAAACACAAATGTTTAAAAATCCATAATCTGGACATGAAGCAATCCCTCATTTTGCGAAGTTATCTTGTTTTTCCTAAGCAACACATTGTAACTCTAAGTGCTTCTGTAGTGCATGTATGGCTAAGCGTTTATCTTCCACAGAGAATGCACTGTACATCTTTCTCTCTGAAGATTATGTGCAAATACCACATTTTAAGGAAATACAGTGTTTCAGAGTAAAGACAAACAGGAATGTATTTGAAATACTTAATTGTGACTAAAAAATTCCAACAGTGTGCGAAATTATCTTGTTTTTCCTTAACAACACGTGGTAAATCTATGTGCTTTGGTGTTGCGTGTATGTCTAAGCACGTATCTTCCAAAGAGAATGTACTGTACAGTTTTCTTTCTGAACTATATGTGTGAATACTACATTTTAAGTAAATATAGTGTTGCAGAATAAAGACAACCACGAATGTATTAGAAATACTTAATTGCGACGAGAAGAAATATCGCATTGTGCGAAATTATCTTGTTTTTCCTAAACAACATGTTGTAACTCTATGTACTTTGGTGTTGCGTGTATGTCTAGGCATGTATTTACTACGGGGGATGCACTGCACAGTTTTCTCTCAGAATAATATATGCGAATACCATATTTTAAGGAAATACAGGGTTGCAGAAAAAAGACATCCATGAATGTTTTAGAAATACTTAATCTGGACAGGAAGAAAACCCTCATTTTGCGAAATTATCTTGTTTTCCTAAATCACACGTTGTAACACTATGTGCTCTGGAGTTGTGTGTATGTCTAAGTGTGTATCTTCCACAGAGAATGCACGGTACAGTTTTTTTTGGAAGGATATGTGCGAATACCACATTTTAAGAAAATACAGGGTTGCAGAGTAAAGACAACCACGAATGTTTAAAAATATGTAATCTGGACGAGAAGAAATCCTCTTTTTGTAAAATTATATTGTTTTTCCTAAACAATACATTGTAACTGTCTGTGCTTTGATGTTGCGTGTATGTTTAAGCTTGTACTTCCTCTGAGAATGCACTGTACAATTTTCTCTCTGATGAATATGTGTGAATACTACTTTTTAAGGAAATACAGTGTTGTACAGTAAAGACAACCATGAATGAATTAGATATACTTAATCTGGATGAGAAGAAATATCGCATTGTGTGAAATTATCTTGTTTTTCCTAAACAACACGTTGTAACTCTATGTGCTTTGGTGTTGCGTGTATTTCTAAGCGTGTATCTTCCACAGAGATGCACTGTACAATTTTCTGTCGGATGAATATGTGGAATACCACATTTATAGAAATACAGTGTTGCAGAGTAAAGACAACCATGATGTTTTAGAAATACTTAATCTGGATGAGAAGAAATCCCTCATTTTTCGAAATTATCTTGTTTTTCCTAAACAACATGTTGTATATCTAGCTGCATTGGTGTTGCGTGTATGTCTAAGCATGTATATTCCACAGAGAATGCACTGTACACTTTTCTCTCAAAAGAATATGTGCAAATACCACATTTTAAGGAAATACAGTGTTGCAGAGTAAAGACAAACACACATGTATTAGAAATACTTAACTGCATATGATGAAAACTCAGTGTGCAAAATTATCGTGTTTTTCCTAAACAACATGTGGTAACTCTATGTTCTTTAGTTTTGGTTGTGTGTCTGAGCTTGTATCTTCCACAGAGAATGCACTGTACAATTTTCTCTTGGAAGAATATGTGCGAATACCACATTTTAATAAAATACCGTGTTACAGAGTAAAGACAACCACGAATGTTTTAGAAATACTTAATGTGGATGAGAAGAAATCCCTCATTTTGAGAAATTATCTTGTTTTTCCTAAACAACAAGATGTAAATCTATGTACTGTGGTGTTGCAAGTATGTCTAAGCGTGTCTTCCACAGAGAATGCTCTGAACAGTTTTATCTGGTCACTATATGGGCGAATACCACATTTGTCTTGCAGAGTAAAGACAACCACGAATGTATTAGAAGTACGTAATCTGGAATAGAATAAACCCCACATTGTGCGAAATTATCTTGTTTTTCCTAATCAACACGTTGTAACTCTATGTGCTTTTGTGTTGCGTGTATGTCTAAGCTTGTATCTTCCACAGAGAATGCACTATATAGTTTTCTTTCTGAACTATATTTTCGAATACGAAATTTTAAGGAAAGACAGTGATGCAGAATAAAGAAAACCAAGAATGTATTAGAAATACTTAATCGCGATGAGAAGAAATCCCGCATTGTGCAAAATTATCTTGTTTTTCCTAATCAACACGTTGTAACTCTATGTGCTTTTGTGTTGCGTGTATGTCTAAGTATGTATCTTCCACAGAAAATGCACTGTACAGTTTTCTCTCGGAATAATACGTGCGAATACCACATTTTAAGGAAATGCAGGGTTGCAGAGGAAAGACAACCACGAATGTTTTAGAAATACTTAATCTGGACAAGCAGAAAACACTCATTTTGCGAAATTATATTGTTTTCCTAAAAAACACGTTGTAAGTCTATGTGCTTTGGTGTTGCCTGTACGTCTAAGTGTGTATCTTCCACAGCGAATGCACTGTACATTTTTTTCTCGGAAGGATATGTGTGAATACCACATTTGAAGGAAATACAGGGTTGCAGAGTAAAGACAAACACAAATGAATTAGAAATACTTAATTGAGCATGATGAAAACTCAGTGTGCAAAATTATCGTGTTTTTCCTAAACAACATGTGGTAACTCTATTTGCTTTGGTGTTGCGTGTATGTCTAAGAATTTATCTTCCACAGAGAATGCACTGAACAGTTTTATCTCGAAAGTATATAGGCGAACACGATATTTTAAGGAAATAAAATGTTGCATAGTAAAGGCAACCACGAATGTATTAGAAATACTTAATCTGGACAAGAAGAATTCCCACTTCTTGCAAAATTATCTTTTTTTTTCCTAAACAACACGTTGTAACTGTTTGTGCTTTAGTTTTGCTTGTGTGTCTGAGCTTGTGTCTTCCACAGAGAATGCACTGTACAATTTTCTCTTGGAAGAATATGTGCGAGTACCACATTTTAAGGAAATACAGTGTTGCAGAGTAAAGACAACCTTGAATGTTTTAGAAATCCTTAATGTGGACGAGAAGAAATCCCTCATTTTGAGAAATATCTTGTTTTTCCTAAACAACATGTTGTAACTCTATGTGCTTTGGTGTTAAATATATATCTAAGCATATATCTTCCATAGAGAATGCACTGTACAGTTTTCTCTCGGAAGATTACGTGTGAATACCACGTTTTAAGGATATACAGGGTTGCAGAGTAAACCAATGTTTTAGATACACTTAATCACAATCACAAGAAATACTCATTGTGCGAAATATTCTTGTTTTTCCTAAACAGCACGTTGTACCTCTATGTGCTTTTGTGTTGCATGTATATCTAAGCGTATATCTTCCAAAGAGAATGCACTGTACGGTTTTTTCCTCTGGAGTATGTATGCGAATACCATATTTTAAGGAAATACAATGTTGCAGAGTAAAGACAACTATGGATTTGTTAGAAATACTTTATGTGGATGAAAGAAATTGAGCATTGCACGAAATTATCTTGTTTTTCCTAATCAACGCGTTGTAACTCCATGTGCTTTGGTGTTAAGTGTATGGCTAAGCGTCTATCTTCCACAGAGAATGCACTGTACAATTTTTTTCTGTGAAGAATATGTGGGCATACCACATTTTAAAGAAATGCAGGGTTGCAGAGCAAAGACAATCATGAATGTTTTAGAAATTCTTAATCTGGACGAGAAGAAATCCCTCTTTTTGAGATATTATCTTGTTTTTCCTAAACAACAAGATGGAAAACTTTGTACTGTGGTGTTGCAATTATGTCTAAGCGTGTCTTCCACAGAGAATGCACTGAACAGTTTTATCTGGAAAGTATATGGGCGAATACCACATTTTAAGGAAATACAGTGTTGCAGAGTAAAGAAAACCAAGAATGAATTAGAGGTACTTAATCTGGACTAGTAGAAACCCCGCATTGTGCGAAATTATCTTGTTTTTCCTAATCAACACGTTGTAACTCTATGTGCTTTTGTGTTGCGTGTATGTCTAAGCATGTATCTTCCACAGAAAATGCACTATACAGTTTTTTTCTGAACTATATTTTCGAATACGAAATTTTAAGGAAAGACAGTGATGCAGAATAAAGAAAACCACGAATGTATTAGAAATACTTAATCGCGATGAGAAGAAATCCCGCATTGTGCGAAATTATCTTGTTTTTCCTAATCAACACATTGTAACTCTATGTGCTTTTGTGTTGCGTGTATGTCTAAGCATGTATCTTCCACAGAGAATGCACTGTACAGTTTTCTCTCAGAAAAATATGCGCGCATACCACATTTTAAGGAAATGCAGGGTTGCAGAGGAAAGACAACCACGAATGTTTAAGAAATACTTAATCTGGACAAGAAGAAAACCCTCATTTTGCGAAATTATCTTGTTTTCCTAAAAACCACGTTGTAAGTCTATGTGCTTTGGTGTTGTGTGTATGTCTAAGTGTGTATCTTCCACAGAGAATGCACTGTACATTTTTTTCTTGGAAGGATATGTGTGAATACCACATTTGAAGGAAATACAGGGTTGCAGAGTAAAGACAAACACGAATGTTTAAAAATACGTCATCTGGACAAGAAGTAATCCCTCATTTTGAGAAGTTATCTTGTTTTTCCTAAACAACACGTTGTAACTCTATGTGCTTCTGTAGTACATGTATGGCTAAGCGTGTATTTTCCACAGCGAATGCACTGTACATCTTTCTCTCTGAAGATTATGTGCAAATACCACATTTTAAGGAAATACAGTGTTGCAGAGTAAAGACAAACAGGAATGTATTAGAAATACTTAATTGTGAATAAAAGAAATCCCACAGTGTGCGAAATTATCTTGTTTTTCCTTAACAACACGTGGTAAATGTATGTGCTTTAGTTTTGCGTGTATGCCGAAGAGTATATCTTGTACAGAGAATGCACTGTACAGTTTTCTTTTGAACTATATATTTGAATACTACATTTTAAGGAAATACAGTGTTGCAGAATAAAGACAACCACGAATGTATTAGAAATACTTAATGTGGACGAGAAGAAATCCCGCATTGTGCGAAATTATCTTGTTTTCCTAAACAGCACGTTGGAACTCTATGTTCTTTGGTGTTGCATGTATGTCTTAGCATGTATCTTCCACAGGTATTGCACTGTAAAGTTTTCTCTCGTAATAATATGTATGAATACCATATTTTAAGAAAATACAGGGTGGCAGAGAAAAGACATCCACGAATGTTTTAGAAATACTTAATCTGGACAAGAAGAAAACCCTCATTTTGCGAAATTATCTTGTTTTCCTAAACAACACATTGTAACACTATGTGCTTTGGAGTTGCGTGTATGTCTAAGTGTGTATCTTCCACAGAGAATGCACTGTACAGTTTTTTCTTGGAAGGATATGTGCGAATACCACATTTTAAGGAAATACAGGGTTGCAGAGTAAAGACAACCATGAATGTTTAAAAATATGCAATCTATATGAGAAGAAATCCCTCATTTTGAAAATTATCTTGTATTTCCTAAACAACACGTTGTAACTCTATGTGCTTTGGTAGTGCGTGTATGTCTAAGCATGTATCTTCCACAGAGAATGCACTGTACAACTATCTCTCTGAAGAATATGTGCGAATACCACATTTAAGGAAATACAGTGTTGCAGAATAAAGACAAACAGGAAAGTATTAGAAATACTTAATTGCGACTAAAAGAAATCACACAGTGTGCGAAATTATCGTGTTTTTCATTAACAACACGGGGTAAATCTATGTTATTTGGTGTTGCATGTATGTCTAAGAGGGTATCCTCCACAGACAATGCACTGTACAGTTTTTACTCGAAAGTATATGTGCGAATACGATATTTTGAGAAATACAGTGTTGCAGAGTAAAGACAACCACGAATTTATTAGAAATACTTAATCTGGACGAGAAAACAATCCCACATTGTGTGAAATTATCTTGTTTTTACTAAACAACACATTGTAACTCTATGTGCTTTGGTGTTGCGTGTTTGTCTAAGCATGTATCTTCCACAGAGAATGCACTGTACAATTTTCTCTCTGAAGAATATGTGTGAATACCACATTTTAAGGAAGTACAAGGTTGCAGAATAAAGACAACCATGAAAAACTTAGAAATACTTAATCTGAACAAGAAAAAATCCCTCATCGTGCGAAATTATCTTGTTTTCCCTAAACAACACGTTGTATCTCTATGTGCTTTGGTGTTGAATATATATCTAAGCATATATCTTCCATAGAGAATGCACTGTACAGTTTACCCTCTGAAAAATATGTGTGAATACCACATTTAAGGAAATACAGGGTTGCACATTAAAGACAACCACGAATGTTTTAGAATCACTTAAAAGCTATCACAAGAAATCACTCATTGTGAGAAATTATCTTGTTTTGTCTAATCAGCACGTTGTAACTCTATGTGCTTTTGTGTTGCATGTATATCTAAGCATATATCTTCCAAAGAGAATGCACTGTACAGTTTTTTCTCTGAAGTATATGTGCGAATAGCATATTTTAAGGAAATACAGTGTTGCAGAGTAAAGACAACCACGGATTTGTTAGAAATACTTAATGTGGATGAAAGAAATTGTGCATTGCACGAAATTATCTTGTTTGTCATAAACAACAAGTTGTAACTCCATGTGCTTTGGTGTTACGTGTATGGCTAAGCGTGTATCTTCCATAGAGAATGCGTTGTACAATTTTTCTCAGAAGAATATGTGGGCATACCACATTTTAAAGAAATACAGGGTTGCAGAGCAAAGACAAACATGAATGTTTTAGAAATTCTTAATCTGGACAAGAAGAAATCCCTCATTTTGTAAAATTATCTTGTTTTTCCTAAACAATACACTGTAACTCTATGTGCTTTGGTGTTCTGTGTATGTCTAAGCGTGTATCTTCCTCAGAGAATGCACTGTACAATTTTCTCTCTGAAGAATATGTGCGAATAGCATTTTTTATGGAAATACAGTGTTGTAGAATAAAGACAACCACGAATGAATTAGATATACATAATATGGACGAGAAGAAATATCGCATTGTGCAAAATTATCTTGTTTTTCCTAAACAACACGTTGTAACTCTATGTGCTTTGGGGATGCGTGTATTTCTAAGCATGGATCTTCCACAGAGATGCACTGTACAATTTTCTGTCTGATGAATATTTGCGAATACCACATTTATAGAAATACAGTGTTGCAGAGTAAAGACAACCACGAATGTTTTAGAAATACTTAATGTGGACGAGAAGAAATCCCTCATTTTCAGAAATTATCTTGTTTTTCCTAAACAACAAGATGTAACTCTATGTGCTTTGGTGTTGCGTGTATGTCTAAGCATGCATCTTCCACAGGGAATGCACTGTACAGTTTTCTTGGAATAATATGTGTGAATACCATATTTTAAGGAAATACATTGTTGCAGAAAATAGACATCCACGAATGTTTTAGAAATACTTAATCTGGACAAGAAAAAAAACCCTCATTTTGCGAAATGATCTTGTTTTCCTAAACAACACGTTGTAACACTATGTGCTTTGGTGTTGAGTGTATGTCTAAGTGTGTATCTTCCACAGAGAATGCACTGTACAATTTTTTCTTGGAAGGATATGTGCGAATATCACATTTTAAGGAAATACAGGGTTGCAGAGTAAAGACAACCACGATTGTTTAAAAATATGTAATCTGGACGAGAAGAAATCCCCCATTTTGCGAAATTATCGTGTTTTTCCTAAACAACACGTTGTAACTCTATGTGCTTTGGTGTTGCGTGTATGTCTAAGCGTGTATCTTCCACAGAGAATGCACTGTACAACTTTCTCTCTGAAGAATATGTGTGAATACCACATTTTAAGGAAATACAGTGTTGCAGAGTAAAGACAAACAGGAAAGTATTAGAAATACTTAATTGCGACTAAAAGAAATCTCACAGTGAGCGAAAGTATCGTGTTTTTCCTTTACAACACGTGGTAAATCTATGTGATTTGGTGTTGCGTGTGTGTCTAAGAGTGTATCCTACACAGAGGAAGCACTGTACAGTTTTAACTCAAAAGTATATGTGCAAATACGATATTTTTAAGAAATAAAGTGTTACAGAGTAAATACAACGAACAATGTATTAGAAATACTTAATCTGGACGAGAAGAAATCCCGCATCGTGCGAATTTATCTTGTTTTTCCTAAACAATACGTTGTACCTCTATGTGCTTTGGTGTTGCGTGTTTGTCTAGGCATGTATCTTCCACAGAGAATGTACTGTACAATTTGCTCTCTGGAGAATATGTGAGAATACCACATTTTAAGGAAGCACAGGGTTGCAGAATAAAGACAACCATGAATATCTTAGAAATACTTAATCTGAACAAGAAAAAAATCCTTCATTGTGCGAAATTATCTTGTTTTTCCTAAATAACACGTTGTAACTCTATGTGCTTTGGTATTGAATATATATCTAAGCATATATCTTCCATAGAGAATGCAGTGTACAGTTTACTCTCGGAAAAATACGTGTGAATACCACATTTTAAGGAAATACAGGTTTGCAGAGTAAAGACAACTACCAATGTTTTAGAAACACTTAATCGCTATCACAAGAAATCACTCATTGTGCGAAATTATCTTGTTTTTCCTAAACAGCACGTTGTACCTCTATGTGCTTTTGTGTTGCATGTATATCTAAGCGTATATCTTCCAAACAGAATGCACTGTACGGTTTTTCCTCTGGAGTATATGTGTGAATACCATATTTTAAGGAAATACAGTGTTGCAGAGTAAAGACAACTACGGATTTGTTAGAAATATTTAATGTGGATGAAAGAAATTGAGCATTGCACGCAATTATCTTGGTTTTCCTAATCAACACATTGTAACTCCATGTGCTTTGGTGTTACATGTATGGCTAAGCGTCTATATTCAACAGAGAATGCACTGTACAATTTTTTCTGTGAAGAATATGTGGGCATACCACATTTTAAAGAAATGCAGGGATGCAGAGCAAAGACAATCATGAATGTTTTAGAAATTCTTAATCTGGACGAGAAGAAATCCCTCATTTTGTAAAATTATCTTGTTTTTCATAAACAATACATTGTAACTCTATGTGCTTTGCTGTTGTGTGTATGTTTAAGCGTGTATCTTCCTCAGAGAATGCACTGTACAATTTTCTCTCTGAAGAATATGTGCAAATACCATTTTTTAAGGAATTACAGTGTTGTAGAGTAAAGACAACCACGAATGAATTAGATATACATAATCTGGACGAGAAGAAATATCACATTGTGCAAAATTATCCTGTTTTTCCTAAACAACACGTTGTAACTCTATGTGCTTTGGGGATGCGTGCATTTCTAAGCATGTATCTTCCACAGAGATGCAGTGTACAATTTTCTGTCTGATGAATATGTGCGAATACCACATTTATAGAATTACAGTGTTGCAGAGTAAAGACAACCATGATGTTTTAGAAATACTTAATCTGGATGAGAAGAAATCCCTCATTTTTCAAAATTATCTTGTTTTTCCTAAACAACAAGTTGTAAATCTAGGTGCTTTGGTGTTGCATGTATGTCTAAGCATATATCTTCCCCAGAGAATGCATTGTACAGTTTTCTCTCAAAGAATATGTGAAAATATCACATTGTAAGGTAATACAGTGTTGCAGAGTGAAGACAAACACGAATGTATTAGAAATACTTAATTGCGCATGATGAAATCCCTCAGTGTGCAAAATTATCGAGTTTTTCCTAAACAACATGTGGTAACTCTAGTTGCTTTGGTGTTGCGTGTATGTCTAAGCATATATCTTCCCCAGAGAATGCATTGTACAGTTTTCTCTCAAAAGAATATGTGAAAATATCACATTGTAAAGTAATACAGTGTTGCAGAGTGAAGACAAACACGAATGTATTAGAAATACTTAATTGCGCATGATGAAATCCCTCAGTGTGCAAAATTATCGTGTTTTTCCTAAACAGTATGTGGTAACTCTATTTGCTTTGGTGTTGCATGTATGTCTAAGAATTTATCTTCCACAGAGAATGCACTGAACAGTTTTATCTCAAAAGTATATGGGCAAATAAGATATTTTAAGGAAATACAGTGTTGCATAGTAAAGACAACCACGAATGTATTTCAAAAACTTAATCTGGACGAGAAGAATTCCAAGATCTTGCAAAATTATCTTGTTTTTCCTAAACAACATGTTGTAACTCTATATGCTTTAGTTTTGCTTGTTTGTCTGAGCTTGTATCTTCCACAGAGAATCCACTGTACAATTTTCTCTTGGAAGAATATGTGCGAATACCACATTTTAAGGAAATACAGTGTTGCAGAGTAAAGACAACCACAAATGTTTTAGAAATACTTAATGTGGACGAGAAGAAATCCCTCATTTTCAGAAATTATCTTGTTTTTCCTAAACAACAATATGTAACTCTATGTGCTTTGGTGTTGCGTGTATGTCTAAGCATGTATCTTCCACAGGGAATGCACTGTACAGTTTTCTCCTGTAATAATATGTGCAAATACCATATTTTAAGGAAATACAGGGTTGCAGAACAAAGACATCCATGAATGTTTTAGAAATACTTAATCTGGACAAGAAGAAAACCCTCATTTTGCGAAATTATCTTGTTTTCCTAAACAACACGTGGTAACACTATGGGCTTTGGTGGTGTGTGTATGTCTAAGTGTGTATCTTCCACAGAGAATGCACTGTACAGTTTTTTCTTGGAAGGGTATGTGCAAATACCACATTTTAAGGAAATACAGGGTTGCAGAGTATAGACAACCACAAATGTTTAAAAGTACGTAATCTCGACGAGAAGAAATCCCTCATTTTGCGAAATTATATTGTATTTCCGAAACAACATGTTGTAACTCTATGTGCTTTTGTAGTGCGTGTATGTCTAAGCGTGTATCTTCCACAGAGAATGCACTGTACAACGTTCTCTCTGAAGAATATGTGCGAATACCACATTTTAAGGAAATACAGTGTTGCAGAATAAAGACAAACAGGAAAGTATTAGAAATACTTTATTGCGACTAAAAGAAATCGCACAGTGTGCGAAATTATCGTGTTTTTCCTTACCAACATGTGGTAAACCTATGTGATTTGGTGTTGCGTGTATGTCTAAGAGTGTATCCTCCACAGAGAAAGCACTTTACAGGTTTAACTCGAAAGTATATGTGCGAATACGATATTTTTAAGAAATACAGTTTTGCAGAGTAAAGACAACCACCAATGTATTAGAAATACTTAATCTGTACGAGAAGAAATCCCGCATCGTGCGAAATTATCTTGTTTTACCTAAACAACACGTTGTAACTCTATTTGCCAAGCTGTTTTGTGTATGTCTAAGCGTGAATGTTCCACAGAGAATGTACTGTACAATTTTCTCTCTGAAGATAATGTGCGATTACCACATTTTAAGGAAGTACAGGGTTGCAGAATAAAGACAATCATGAAAATCCTAGAAATACTTAATCTGAACAAGAAGAAATCTCTCATTGTGCGACATTATCTTGTTTTTCCTAAACAGCACATTGTAACTCTATGTGCTTTTGTGTTGCATGTATATCTAAGCATATATCTTCCAAAGAGAATGCAATGGACAGTTTTTTCTCGGTAGTTTATGTGCAAATAGCATATTTTAGGGAAATACAGTGTTGCAGAATAAAGACAACCACGAATTTGTTAGAAATACTTAATGTGGATGAAAGAAATTGTGCATTGCGCGAAATGATCTTGTTTTTCCTAAACAACACGTTGTAACTCCATGTGCTTTGGTGTTACGTGTATGGCTAAGCGTGTATCTTCCACAGAGAATGCACTCTACAATTTTTTCTCAGAAGAATATGTGGGCATACCACATTTTAAAGAAATACAGGGTTGCAGAGTAAAGACAAACAGGAATGTTTTAGAAATTCTTAATCTGGACGAGAAGAAATCCCTCATTTTGCAAAATTATCTTGTTTTTCCTAAACAATACATTGTAACTCTATGTGCTTTGGTGTGGCGTGTATGTCTAAGCATATATCTTCCACAGAGAATGCACTGTACAATTTTCTCTCTTAAGAATATGTGAGAATACCACTTTTTAATGAAATACCGTGTTGCAGAGTAAAGACAACCACGAATGTATTAGATATACTTAATCTGGACGAGAAGAAATCTCACATTGTGCGAAATTATCTTGTTTTTCCTAAACAACACGTTGTAACTCTATGTGCTTTGGTGTTGCGTGTATTTCTAAGCGTGTATCTTCCACATAGATGCACTGTACAATTTTCTGTCTGAAGAATATGTTCGAACATGTAAAGAAATACAGCGTTGCAAAGTAAAGCCAACCATGATGTTTTAGAAATACTTAATCTGAATGAGAAGAAATCCCTCATTTTTCGAAATTAACTTGTTTTTCCTAAACAACAATTTGTAAATCTAGGTGCTTAGGTGTTGCGTGTATATCTAAGCATGTATCTTCCACAGAGAATACACTATACAGTTTTTTCTCAAAAGAATATGTGCAAATACCACATTTTAAGGAAATACAGTGTTGCAGGGTAAAGAAAAACGCGAATGTATTAGAAATACTTAATAACGCATGATGAAATCCCTCAGTGTGCAAAATTATCGTGTTTTTCCTAAACAACATGTGGCAACTTTATTTGCTTTGCTGTTGCGTGTATGTCTAAGAATTTATCTTCCACAGAGAATGCACTGGTCAGTTTTATCTCGAAAGTACATGGTCGAGTACGATATTTTAAGGAAATACAGTGTTGTATAGTAAGACAACCACGAATGTATTAGAAATACTTAATCTGGACGAGAAGAATTCCCACATCTTGCCAAATTATCTTGTTTATCCTAAAGAAAACGTTGTAACTCTGTGTGCTTTAGTTTTGCTTGTGTGTCTGAGCTTGTATCTTGCACAGAGAATGCACTGTACAATTTTCTCTTGGAAGAAAATGTGCGAATACCACATTTTAAGGAAATACAGAGTTGCAGAGTAAAGAAAACTACGAATGTTTTAGAAATACTTATTGTGGACGAGAAGAAATCCCTCTTTTGAGAAATTATCTTGTTTTTCCTAAACAATAAGATGTAAATCTCTGTGCTGTGGTGTTGCATGTATGTCTAAGCGTGTCTTCCACAGAGAATGCACTTAACAGTTTTATCTCGAAAGTATATGGGCAAATACCACATTTTAAGGAAATACAGTGTTGCAGAGTAAAGACAACCACGAATGTATTAGAAGTACTTAATCTGGACTAGAGGAAATCCTGCATTGTGCGAAATTATCTTGTTTTTCCTAATCAACACGTTGTAACTCTATGTGTTTTTGTGTTGGGAGTATGTCTAAGCGTGTATCTTCCACAGAGAATGCACTATACAATTTTCTTTCTGAACTATATGTTCGATTACGGCATTTTAAGGAAATACAGTGATGCAGAATAAAGAAAACCATGAATGTATTAAAATACTTAATCGCGACTAGAAGAAATCTTGCATTTTGCGAAATTATCTTGATTTTCCAAATCAACACGTTGTAACTCTATGTGCTTTGGTGTTGCGTGTATGTCTAAGCATGTATCTTACACAGGGAATGCACTGTACAGTTTTCTCTCGGAATAATATGTGCGAATACCATATTTTAGGGAAATGCAAGGTTGCAGAAAAAAGACAACCACGAATGTTTTAGAAATTCTTAATCTGGACATGAAGAAAACATTCATTTTGCGAAATTATCTTGTTTTCCTAAACAACACGTAGTAACAATATGTGCATTGGTGTTGCGTGTATGTCTAAGAGTGTATCTTCCACAGAGAATGCCCTGTACACTTTTTTCTTGGAAGGATATGTGCGAATACCACATTTTAAGGAAATACAGGGTTGCAGAGTAAAGACAACCAACATGTTTAAAAATTCGTAATCTGGACGAGAAGAAATCCTTCATTTTGCAACATTATCTTGTTTTTCCTAAACAACACGTTGTAACTATACGTGCTTCAGTAGTGCCTGTAAGTCTAAGCGTGTGTCTTACACAGAAAATGCACTATACAACTTTCTCTCTGAAGAATATGTGTGAATACCACATTTTAAGGAAATACAGTGTTGCAGAGTAAAGACAATCACGATTGTATTAGATATACTTAATCTGGACAAGAAGAAATCTCGCATTGTGTGAAATTATCTTGTTTTTCCTAAACAACACGTTTTAACTCTATGTGCTCTGGTGTTGCGTGTATTTCTAAGCGTGTATCTTCCACAGAGAATGCACTGTACAATTTTCTGTCTGAAGAATATGTGCGAATACCACATTTATAGAAATACAGTGTGGCAGAGTAAAGACAACCATGAATGTTTTAGAAATACTTAATCTGGATGAGAAGAAGTCCCTCATTTTTCGAAATTATCCTGTTTTTCCTAAACAACAAGTTGTAAATCTAGGTGCTTTGGTGTTGCGTGTATGTATAAGCATGTATCTTCCACAGAGATTGCACTGTACAGTTTTCTCTCAAAAGAGTATATACAAATACAACATTTTAAGAAATACAGTGTTGCAGAGTAAAGACAAATACGAATGTGTTAGAAATACTTAATTGCTCATGAAGAAATCCCTCAGTGTGTGAAATTATCGTGTTTTTCTTAATCAACATGTGGTAACTCTATTTGCTTTGGTGTTGCGTGTATGTCTAAGCATGTATCTTCCACAGAGAATGCACTGAACAATTTTAACTCAAAACTATATGGGGAATACGATATTTTAAGGAAATACAGTGTTGCATAGTAAAGACATCCACGAATGTATTAGAAATACTTAATCGGGATGAGAAGAATTCCCACAACTTGCGAAATTATCTTCTTTTTCCAAAACAAAACGTTGTAACTCTATGTGCTTTAGTTTTGCTTGTGTGTCTGATCTTGAATCTTCCAAAGAGAATGCACTGTACAATTTTCTCTTGGAAGAATATGTGCGAATACCACATTTTAAGGAAACACAGAGTTGCAGACTAAAGACAACCACGAATGTTTTAGAAGTACTTAATGTGGATGAGAAGAAATCCCTCATTTTGAGAAATTATCTTGTTTTTCCTAAACAACACGATGTAACTCTATGTGCTTTCTTGTTGCATGTATGTCTAAGTGTCTATCTTCCACAAAGAATGCACTGTACAATTTTTTCTCGACATTATATGTGCGAATACCACATTTTAAGGAAATACAGTGTTGCAGAATAAGGACAGCCACGAATATATTAGAAGTAATTAATCTGGACTAGAAGAAATCTCGCATTGTGCGAAATTATCTTGTTTTTCCTAAACAACATGTTGTAACTCTATGTGATTTGGTGTTGTGTGTATTTCTAAGCGTGTATCTTCCACAGAGATGCACTGTACAATTTTCTGTCTGATGAATGTGTATGAATAACACATTTATAGAAATACAGTGTTGCAGAGTAAAGACAACCATGATGTTTTAGAAATACTTAATCTGGATGAGAAGAAATCCCTCATTTTTCGAAATTATCTCGTTTTTCCTAAACAATAAGTTCTAAATCTAGGTGCTTAGGTGTTGTGTGTATGTCTAAGCATGTATCTTCCACAGAGAATGCACTGTACAGTTTTTTCTTGGAAGGGTATGTGCAAATACCACATTTTAAGGAAATACAGGGTTGCAGAGTAAAGACAAACAAGAATGTATTAGAAATACTTAATTGTGCATGATGAAATCCCTCAGTGTGCAAAATTATCGTGTTTTTCCTAAACTACATGTGGTAACTCTATTTGCTTTGGTGTTGCGTGTATCTCAAAGAATTTATCTTCCACAGAGAATGCACTGAACAGTTTTATCTCGAAATTATATGGGCGAATACGATATTTTAGGGAAATACAGTGTTGCATAATAAATACAACCACGAAAGTATTAGAAATACTTAATCTGGACGAGAAGAATTCCCACATCTTGCAAAATTATCTTGTTTTTCCTAAACAACACATTGTAACTCTATGTGCTTTAGTTTTGCTTGTGTGTCTGAACTTGTATCTTCCATAGAGAATGCAGTGTATAATTTTCTCTTGGAAGAATATGTGCGAATACCACATTTTAAGGAAATACAGTGTTGTAGAGTAAAGACACCCACGAATGTTTTAGAAATACTTAATGTGGACGAGAAGAAATCCCTCATTTTGAGAAATTATCTTGTTTTTCCTAAACAACAAGATGTAAATCTATGTGCTGTGGTGTTGCATGTATGTCTAAGCATGTCTTCCACTGAGAATGCACTGAACAGTTTTATCTCAAAAGTATATGGGTGAATACCACATTTTAAGGAAATACAGTGTTGCAGAGTAAAGACAACCACGAAGGTATTAGAACTACTTAATCTGGACTAGAAGAAACCCCGCATTGACCGAAATTATCTGGTTTTTCCTAATCAACACGTTGTAACTCTATGTGCTTTTGTTTTGCGTGTATGTCTAAGCATGTATCTTCCACAGAGAATGCACTATACAGTTTTCGTTCTGAATTATATGTTCGAATACGAAATTTTAAGGAAATACAGTGATGCAGAATAAAGAAAACCATGAATGTATTAGAAATACTTAATCGCGACTAGAAGAAATCCCGCATTGTGTGAAATTATCTTGTTTTTCCTAATCAACATGTTGTAACTCTATGTGCTTTTGTGTTGCGTGTATGTCTAAGCATGTTTCTTCCACAGAGAATGCACTGTACAGTTTTCTCTCTGAATAATATGTGCGAATACCACTTTTTATATAAATGCAGGGTTGCAGAGGAAAGACAACCACGAATGTTTTAGAAATACTTAATCTGGACAAGAAGAAAACCCTCATTTTGGAAAATTGTCTTGTTTTCCTAAACAACACGTTGTAACTCCATGTGCTTTGGTGCTGCGTGTAGGTCTAAATGTGTATCTTCCACAGAGAATGCACTGTAAATTTTTTTCTTGGAAGGATATGTGTGACTACCACATTTTAAGAATATACAGGGTTGCAGAGTAAAGACAAACATGAATGTTTAAAAATATGTAATCTGGACGAGAAGAAATCCCTCATTTTGTGAAGTTATCTTGTTTTTCCTAAAGAACACGTTGTAACTCTATGTGCTTCGGTGGTGCGTGTATGGCTAAGCGTGTATCTTCCACAGAGAATGCACTGTACAATTTTTTCTCTGAAGATTATGTGCGAATACCACATTTTAAGGAAATACAGTGTTGCAGAGTAAAGACAAACAGGAATATATTAGAAATACTTAATTGTGACTAAAAGAAATCCCACAGGATGCGAAATTATCTTGTTTTTCTTTATCAACACGTGGTAAATCAATGTGCATTGGTGCTGCGTGTGTGTCTAAGCTTGTATCTTCCTCAGTAATTCATTGTACAATTTTCTCTCGGAAGAATATGTGCGAATACCAAATTTTTAGGAAATACATGGTTGCAGAGTTAGGACAACCACGAATGTTTTAGAAATACTTAATCTGGACAGGAAGAACTTTCTCATTTTGAAGAATTATCTTGTTTTTCCTAATTAACACGTTGTAACTCTATGTGCTTTGGTGTTGCGTGTATGTCTAAGCATGTATCTTCCACAGAGAATGCCCTATACAGTTTTCTCACAGAAGAATGTGTGCGAATACCACATTTTAAGGAAATACAGTGTTTTAGGAAAAGACAACCACGAATGTATTAGAAATACTTAATCTGGACGGGATGAAATCCCGCATTGTGCAAAATTATTTTGTTTTTCCTAAACAACACGTTGTAACTCTATGTGCTTTGGTGTTGCGTGTAAGTCTAAGCATGTATCTTCCACAGAGAATGCACTGTACATTTTTCTCTCAGAAGAATATGTGCGACTACCACATTTTAAGGAAATACAGGGTTGCAGAGTAAAGACAACCATGATTGTATTAGAAATACTTAATCTCGAAAAGGAGAAATCCCTCATTGTGCGAAATTCTCTTGGTTTTCCTAAATAACACGTTTGTAACTATATGTGCTTTGGTGTTGCATGTATGTCTAAGCATGTATCTTCATAGAGAATGCACTGTACAGTTTACTTTCAGAAGAATATGTGCGAATACCACATTTTAAGGAAATACAGTGTAGGAGAGTAAGACAACCATGAATGTTTTAAAAATACTTAATTTGGACGAGAACAAATCCCTCATTTTGCGAAATTATCTTGTTTTTCCTAAACAAGACGTTGTAACTCTATGTGTTTTGGTGTTGACTGTATGTCTAAGCATGTATCATTCTCAGAGAATGCACTGTAGAGTTTTCTCTCGAAAGTATATGTGCGAATACCACATGTTATGGAAATACAGTGTTGCAGAGTAAAGAAAACCAGGAATGTATTAGAAATACTTAATCTGGACGAGAAGAATTCCCGCATTGTGCGAAATTATCTTGTTTTTCATAAACAACACGTTGAAACTCTATGTGCTGTGCTGTTCCATGTATGTCTACGCGTTTATCTTTTACAGAGATTGCACTGTACAATTTTCTCTTGGAAGAATATGTGCGAATACCACATTTTAAGGAAATACAGGGTTTCAGAGTAAAGACAACTACAAATGTTTTAGAAATACTTAATCTGGTTGAGAAGAAATCCCTCATGTTTTGAAGTGATCTTGTTTTTCCTAAACAACAAGTTGTAACTCTATGTGCTTTGGTGTTGCGTGTATGGATAACCATGTATCTTCCACAGAGAATGCACTGTAGAGTTTTCATTCGGAACTATATGTGCATAAAGCACATTTTAAGGAAATACAGTGTTGCAGAATAAAGACAACCACGAATGTATTAGAAATACTTAATAGTGAGAAGAGAAATCCCGCATTGTGCGAATTTATCTTCTTTTTCCTAAACAACACGTCTAACTATGTGCATTGGTGCTGCGTGTATGTCTAAGCTTGTATCTTCCTCAGTAATTCATTGTACAATTTTCTCTCAGAAGAATATGTGTGAATACCAAATTTTAAGGAAATACATGGTTGCAGAGTTAGGACAGCCACGAATGTTTTAGAAATACTTAATCTGGACACAATAACTTTCTCATTTTGAGGAATTATCTTGTTTTTCCTAATTAACACGTTGTAACTCTATGTGCTTTGGTGTTGCATGTATGTCTAAGCAGGTATCTTCCACAGAGAATGCCCTGTACAGTTTTCTCACAGAAGAATATGTGCGAATACCACATTTTAAGGAAATACAGTGTTGCAGGAAAAGACAACCACGAATGTATTAGAAATACTTAATCTGGACGGGGTGAAATCCCACATTGTGCAAAATTATTTTGTTTTTCCTAAACAACACGTTGTAACTATATGTGCTTTGGTGTTGCGTGTATGTCTAAGCGTGTATCTTCCACAGAGAATGCACTGTACAGTTTTATCTTGGACGAATATGTGCAAATACGACATTTTTTAAAAAAAGAGTGTTTCAGAGTAAAGACAACCACGGATGTATTAGAAATACTTAATCACGAAGAGATGTAATCCCGAATTGTGCGAAATTATCTTGTTTTTCCTAAAGAACACAATGTAACTCTATGTGATTTGGTGTTGCCTGTAAGTCTAAGCGTGTATCTTACACAGAGATTGGCCTGTACAGTTTTTTCTGAACTATATGTGCGAATACCACATTTTAACGAAATACAGTGTGGCAGAGTAAAGACAACCAAGAAAGTATTAGAAATACTTTCACTGGACAAGAAGAAATCCCTCATTTTGCGAAATTATCTCGTATTCCTAAGCAACACGTTGTAACTCTATGTGCTTTGGTGTTGTGTGTATGTCTAAGCATGTATCTTCCACAGAGAATGCACTGTACACTTTTCTTTCGGAAGTATAAGTGCGAATAACACATTTTAAGGAAATACAGTGTTGCAGAATAAAGAAAACCATGAATGTATTAGAAATACTTAATAGCAACGAGAAGAAATTCAGCATTATAAGAAATTATCTTGTTTTTTCTAAAATTCAAGTTGTAACTCTATGTGTTTTGGTGTTGGGTGTATGTCTAAGCGTGTTTCTTTCTTTTTTTTTTAATTTTTTTATTCTATATAATTTATTTACCTTTCAAATGATTTCCCCTTTTCTAGCCCCCCACTCCCTGAAAGTCCCGTATGTCCCTTTCTCTTTCCCTGCCCTCCCACCCACCACTTCCCACTTCCCCGTTCTGGTTTTCCCGAATACTGCTTCACTGATTCTTTCCAGAACAAGGGGCCACTCCTCCTTTCTTCTTGTACCTCATTTGATTTGTGGATTATGTTTTGGGCATTACAGTTTTCTAGGTTAATATCCACTTATTAGTGAGTGCATACCATGATTCAACTTTTGAGTCTGGGTTACCTCACTTAGTATGATGTTCTCTAGCTCCATCCATTTACCTAAGAATTTCATGAATTCATTGTTTCTAATGGCTGAATAGTACTCCATTGTGTAGATATACCACATTTTTTGCATCCACTCTTCTGTTGAGGGACACCTGGGATCTTTCCAGCATCTGGCAATTATAAATAGGGCTGCTATGAACATAGTAGAGGATGTATCCTTATTACATGGTGGGGAATGCTCTGGGTATATGCCCAGGAGTGGTATGGCAGTATCTTCTGGAAGTGAGGTGCCCAGTTTTCGGAGGAACCGCCAGACTGATTTCCAGAGTGGTTGTACCAATTTGCAACCCCACATACAGTGAAGGAGTGTTCCTCTTTCTCCACACCCTCTCCAACACCTGCTGTCTCCTGAATTTTTAATCTTAGCCATTCTGACTGGTGTAAGATGAAATTCCAGGAAAAGAAACTGGGGAAGACCCTTGAGGACATCGGTACAGGGAGAAGTTTTCTGAACAGAACACCAATAGCGTATGCTCTAAGAGCAAGAATTGACAAATGGAACCTCATAAAATTACAAAGTTTCTGTAAGTCAAAGGACACCATCAAGAGGACAAATCGGCAACCAACAAATTAGGAAAAGATCTTCACCAATCCTACATCAGATAGAGCAATAATATCCAATATATATAAAGAACTCAAGAAGTTAGACTCCAGAAAACCGAACAACCCTAATAAAAAATGGGGTACAGAGTTAAACAAAGAATTCTCACCTGAAGAACTTCGGATGGCGGAGAAGCATCTTAAAAAATGCTCGACTTCATTAGTCATTAGGGAAATGCATGTTTCTTTCACAGAGAATGCAGTGTACAGTTTTCTTTCGGAAGAATATTTGCGAATACCACATTTTAAGGAAATACAGTGTTGCATAGTAAAGACAACCACAAATATATTGGAAATAATTAATCTGGACGAGATGAAAGCCCGAATTGTGCGAAATTATCTTGTTTTTCCTAAACAACACGCTGTAACTCTATGTGCTTTGGTGTTGCCTATATGTATAAACGTGTATCTTCCACAGAGTATACACTGTACAATTTTCTCTCGGAAGAATACGTTCGAATACCACATTTTAAGGAAATACAGTGTTGCAGAGTAAAGACAACCACGAATGTGTTAGAATTACTTAATCTGGACGAGAAGATATCCAGCATTGTGCGAAATTATTTGGTTTTTCGTAATCAACACGATGTAACTCTATGTGCTTTGGTGTGCGTGTATGTCTAAGGGCGTATCTTCCACAGAGAATGCACTGTACAGTTTTCTCTTGAAGGAATATGTGCAAATATGACATTTTAAGAAAAATACAGTGTTGCAGAGTAAAGACAACCACGAATGTATTAGAAATACTTAATCGCAACATGATGTAATAGCGCCTTGGGCGAAATAATCTTGTTTTTATAACAACACGTTATAACTCTATGTGCTTTGGTGTTGCGTTATGACTAAATTTGTATCCTTCACATAGAATGCACTGTACAATGTTTTAGAAATACTTAATCTTGACGAGAAGAAATCCCTCATTTTGAGAATTTCTCTTTTTTGTCCTAAAGAAACCATTGTAACTCTATGTCCTTTGGTGTTGCGTGTATATCTAAGCCTGTATCTTCCACAGAGCAAGCACTGTACAATTTTCCGTCTGAAGAATATGTGTGAATACCACATTTTACAGAAATACAGTGTTGCAGAATAAAGACAACAATGAATGTTTTAGAAATACTTAATTTGGATGAGAATAAATCCTGCATTGTGCAAAATTAACTTGTTTTTTCTAAACAACACGTTGTAGATCTATGTGCTTTGGAGTTGGGTGTCTTTGGAGTTGGGAGTTTTGGGGTTGCGTGTATCTTCCAATGAGAATGCACTGTACAGTTTTCTCTCCTAAGAATATGTATGGATACCACATTTAAAGAAATACAGTGTTTTATTGTAAAGAAAACCACGAATATATTAGAAATACTTAATCACGACTAGAAGAAATCACGCCTTGTACGAAATTATCTTGTTTTTATAACAACAAGTTGTAACTCTATGTGCTTTGGTGTTGCGTTATGACTAAAGTGTATCTTTCACATAGAATGCACTGTACAATTTTCTATCGGAAGAATATGTGCGCATACCACATTTTAAGGAAATACAGTGTTGCAGAGTAAAGACAACTGCGAATGATTTAGAAATACTTATTCTGGAAGAGAAGAAATACCTCATTTTGCGAAATTATCTTGTTTTTCCTAAACAACATGTAACTCTATGTGCTTTGGGGGTGCGTGTATGACTAAGCGTGTATCTTTCACAGAGAATGCACTGTACAATTTTCTCTGGGAATAATATGTGTGCATACCACATTTTAAGGAAATACAGGGTTGCAGAGTAAAGACAACCATGGATGTTTTAGAAATACTTAACCTTGACGAGAAGAAATCCCTCATTTTGAGAAATTCTCTTTTTTGTCCTAAAGAAACCGTTGTAACTCTATGTCCTTTGGTGTTGCGTGTATGTCTAAGCCTGTATCTTCCACAGAGAATGCACTGTACAATTCTCTGTCTGAAGAATATGTGCGAATACCACATTTTACAGAAATACAGTGTTGCAGAATAAAGACAACCATTAATGTTTTAGAAATACTTAATTTGGGTGAGAATAAATCCTGCATTGTGCGAAATTATCTTGTTTTTCCTAAACAACATGTTGTAACTCTATGTGCTTTGGAGTTGGGTGTATGTCTAAGAATGTATCTTCCACAGAGAATGCACTGTACAGTTTTCTCTCAGAAGAATCTGTGCAAATACCACATTTTGAGGAAATACAGTGTTGCAGAGTAAAGACAACCAGGAATGTATTAGAAATACTTAATCTGGATGAGAAGAAATCTCTCAATTTGAGAAATTATCTGGTTTGTGCTAAACAACACGTTGTAACTCTATGTGTTTTGGGGTTGCGTGTATGTCTAAGTGTGTTTCTTCCACAGAGAAATCACTGTACGGTTTTCTCTCGAACATATATGCGTGAATCCCACATTTTAAGGAAATACAGGTTTGCAGAGTAAAGACAACAAGGAATGTTTTAGAAAAACTAAATCTGGACGAGAAGATATCCCTCATTTTGCGAAATTATCTTGTTTTTCCTAAACAACATGGTGTAACTGTATGTGCTTTGGTGTTGCGTGTATGTCTGGCGTGTATCTTCCACAGAAAATGCACTGTTCAATTTTCTCTCGGAAGAATATGTGCGAATACCACATTGTAAGGAAATACAGGGTTGCAGAGTAAAGACAACAACGAATGTTTTAGAAATATTTAATCTGGACTAGAAGAAATCCCTCATTTTGCGAAATTATCTTGTTTTGCCTAAACAACACCTTGTAACTCTCTGTTCTTTAGTGTTGCTTGTATGTCTAAACCTGTATCTTGCACAGAGAATGCACTCTACTGTTTTCTCTCAGAAGAATATGTGCGAATACCACATTTTAAGGAAATACAGTGTTGCACAGTATAGACAAACATGAGTATATTAGAAATACTTAATCTGGACATGAAGAAATCCCTCACTGTGCGAAATTATCTTGTTTTTCCTAAACAACACCGTGTATCGGTATGTGCTTTGATGTTGCGTGAATGTCTAAGAGTGTATCTTCCACAGAGAATGCACTGTACAGTTTTCTCTCGGATGAATATGTGCGAATACCACATTGTAAGGAAATACAGCGTTGCAGAGTAAAGACACCAACGAATGTATTAGAAATCCTTAATCGCGAGGATAAGAATTCCTGCATTGTGCCAAATTATCTTGTTTTTCCTAATCGACACGTTGTAACTGTATGTGCTTTGGTATTGCAAGTATGTCTAAGCATGTATCATCCACAGAGAATGCACTGTACAGTTTTCTCTCAGAAGAATATGTGCGAATACCACGCATTAAAGGAATACCGGGTAGCAGAGTAAAGACAAGGACAAATGTTTTAGAAATACATAATCTGGATGAGAAGAAATCCCTCATTTTGAGAAATTATCTTGTTTTTCCTAAACAACACGTTGTAACTATATGTGCTTCGGTGGTGTGTGTATGCCTACGCCTGTATCTTCCACAGAGAATGCACTGTACAATTTTCTCTCTGAAGAATACGTGTGAATACCACATTTTAAGGAAATAGAGTGTTGTAAAGACAACCACGAATGTTTTAGAAATACTTAATACCAACAAGAAGAAATCACTCATTGTCCAAAATTATCTTGTTTTTCCTAAACAACACGTTGTTACACTATGTGCTTTGGTGTTGGTTGTATGTCTAAGCGTTTATCTTCCAAAGAAATGCACTGTGCAGTTTTCTCTCCGAAGAATATGTGTGGATTCCACATTTAGAGAAATACAGTGTTGCATTGTAAAGACAACCACGAATATATTAGAAATACTTAATCACGACTAGAAGAAATCACGCCTTGTGCAGAATTATCTTGTTTTTATAACAACACGTTTTAACTCTATGTGCTTTGGTGTTGCGTTATGACTAAAGTGTATCTTTCACATAGAATGCACTGTACAAATTTCTATCAGAAGAATATGTGCGCATACCACATTTTAAGGAAATACAGTGTTGCAGAGTAAAGACAACCGCGAATGATTTAGATATACTGATTCTGGAAGAGAAGAAATACCTCATTTTGCGAAATTATCTTGTTTTTCCTAAACAACATGTAACTCTATGTGCTTTGGGGGTGCGTGCATGACTAAGCGTGTATCTTTCACAGAGAATGCACTGTACCATTTTCTCTGGGAATAATATGTGTGCATACCACATTTTAAGGAAATACAGGGTTGCAGAGTAAAGACAACCATGGATGTTTTAGAAATACTTAATCTTGACGAGAAGAAATCCCTCATTTTGAGAATTTCTCTTTTTTGTCCTAAAGAAACCGTTGTAACTCTATGTCCTTTGGTGTTGCGTGTATGTCTAAGCCTGTATCTTCCACAGAGAATGCACTGTACAATTTTCGGTCTGAAGAATATGTGCGAATACCACATTTTACAGAAATACAGTGTTGCAGAATTAAGACAACCATGAATGTTTTAGAAATACTTAATTTGGATGAGAATAAATCCTGCATTGTGTGAAATTATCTTGTTTTTCCTAAACAACACGTTGTTACTCTATGTGCTTTGGAGTTGGGTGTATGTCTAAGAATGTATCTTCCACAGAGAATGCACTGAACAGTTTTCTCTCAGAAGAATCTGTGCAAATACCACATTTTGAGGAAATACAGTGTTGCAGAGTAAACACAACAACGAATGTATTAGAAATACTTAATCTGGACGAGAAGAAATCTCTCAATTTGAGAAATTATCTGGTGTTTGCTAAACAACACATTGTAACTCTATGTGTTTTGGGGTTGCATGTATGTCTAAGCGTGTTTCTTCCACAGAGAAATCACTGTACGGTTTTCTCTCGAACATATATGTGTGAATCCCACATTTTAAGGAAATACAGGTTTGCAGAGTAAAGACAACCAGGAATGTTTTAGAAAAACTTAATCTGGACGAGAAGTTATCCGTCATTTTGAGAAACTATCTTGTTTTTCCTAAACAACCTGGTGTAACTGTATGTGCTTTGGTGTTGCGTGTATGTCTGGCGTGTATCTTCCACAGAAAATGCACTGTTCAATTTTCTCTCGGAAGAATATGTATGATTACCACATTGTAAGGAAATACAGGGTTTCAGAGTTAAGACAACAACGAATGTTTTAGAAATATTTAATCTGGACTAGAAGAAATCCCTCATTTTGCGAAATTATCTTGTTTTGCCTAAACAACACCTTGTAACTCTATGTTCTTTGGTGTTGCTTGTATGTCTAAACCTGTATCTTGCACAGAGAATGCACTCTACTGTTTTCTCTCAGAAGAATATGTGCGAATACCACATTTTAAGGAAATACAGTGTTGCACAGTATAGACAAACACGAATATATTAGAAATACTTAATCTGGACATGAAGAAATCCCTCACTGTGCGAAATTATCTTGTTTTTCCTAAACAACACCATGTATCGGTATGTGCTTTGATGTTGCGTGAATGTCTAAGAGTGTATCTTCCACAGAGAATGCACTGTACAGTTTTCTCTCGGATGAATATGTGCGAATACCACATTGTAAGGAAATACAGCGTTGCAGAGTAAAGACACCAACGAATGTATTAGAAATCCTTAATCTCGAGGATAAGAATTCCTGCATTGTGCCAAATTATCTTGTTTTTCCTAATCGACACGTTGTAACTGTATGTGCTTTGGTATTGTAAGTATGTCTAAGCATGTATCTTCCACAGAGAATGCACTGTACAGTTTTCTCTCAGAAGAATATGTGCGAATACCACGCATTAAAGGAATACAGGGTAGCAGAGTAAAGACAAGGAAGAATGTTTTAGAAATACGTAATCTGGATGAGAAGAAATCCCTCATTTTGAGAAATTATCTTGTTTTTCCTAAACAACATGTTGTAACTCTATGTCCTTCGGTGGTGTGTGTATGCCTACGCCTGTATCTTCCACAGAGAATGCACTGTACAATTTTCTCTCTGAAGAATACGTGTGAATACCACATTTTAAGGAAATAGAGTATTGTAAAGACAACCACGAATGTTTTAGAAATACTTAATACCAACAAGAAGAAATCACTCATTGTGCAAAATTATCTTGTTTTTCCTAAACAACACATTGTAACACTATGTGCTTTGGTGTTGGTTATATGTCTAAGCGTGTATCTTCCAATGAGAATGCACTCTACTGTTTTCTCTCCGAAGAATATGTGTGGATTCCACATTTAAAGAAATACAGTGTTGCATTGTAAAGACAACTACGAATATATTAGAAATACTTAATCACGACTAGAAGAAATCACGCCTTGTGCAGAATTATCTTGTTTTTATAACAACACGTTTTAACTCTATGTGCTTTGGTGTTGCGTTATGACTAAAGTGTATCTTTCACATAGAATGCACTGTACAATTTTCTATCAGAAGAATATGTGCGCGTACCACATTTTAAGGAAATACAGTGTTGCAGAGTAAAGACAACCACGAATGATTTAGAAATACTGATACTGGAAGAAAAGAAATACCTCATTTTGCGAAATTATCTTGTTTTTTCTAAGCAACATGTAACTCTATGTGCTTTGGGGGTGCGTGCATGACTAAGCGTGTATCTTCCACAGAGAATGCACTGTATAATTTTCTCTGGGAATTATATGTGTGCATACCACATTTTAAGGAAATACAGAGTTGCAGAGTAAAGACAACCATGGATGTTTTAGAAATACTTAATCTTGACGAGAAGAAATCCCTCATTTTGAGAATTTCTCTTTTTTGTCCTAAAGAAACCATTGTAACTCTATGTCCTTTGGTGTTTCGTGTATGTCTAAGCCTGTATCTTCCACAGAGAATGCACTGTACAATTTTCGGTCTGAAGAATATGTGGGAATACCACATTTTACAGAAATACAGTGTTGCAGAGTAAAGACAACCATGAATGTTTTAGAAATACTTAATTTGGATGAGAATAAATCCTGCATTGTGCGAAATTATCTTGTTTTTCCTAAACAACACATTGAAGCTCTATGTGCTTTGGAGTTGGGTGTTTGTCTAAGCATGTATCCTCCACAGAGAATGCACTGTACAGTTTTCTCTCAGAAGAATATTGCAAACACCACATTTTAAGGAAATACAGTGTTGCAGAGTAAACACAACAACGAATGTATTAGAAATACTTAATCTGGACGAGAAGATATCTCTCAATTTGAGAAATTATCTGGTGTTTGCTAAAGAACAAGTTGTAACTCCGTGTTTTGGGGTTGCGTGTATGTCTAAGCGTGTTTCTCCACAGAGAAATCACTGTACGGTTTTCTCTCAAACATATATGTGTGAATCCCACATTTTAAGGAAATACAGGTTTGCACAGTAAAGACAACAAGGAATGTTTTAGAAAAACATAATCTGGACGAGAAGATATCCCTCATTTTTGCGAAATTATCTTGTTTTTCCTAAACAACCTGGTGTAAGTGTATGTGCTTTGGTGTTGCGTGTATGTCTGGCGTGTATCTTCCACAGAAAATGCACTGTTAAATTTTCTCTCGGAAGAATATGTATGATTACCACATTGTAAGGAAATACAGGGTTTCAGAGTTAAGACAACAACGAATGTTTTAGAAATATTTAATCTGGACTAGAAGAAATCCCTCATTTTGCGAAATTATCTTGTTTTGCCTAAACAACACCTTGTAACTCTATGTTCTTTGGTGTTGCTTGTATGTCTAAACCTGTATCTTGCACAGAGAATGCACTCTACTGTTTTCTCTCAGAAGAATATGTGCGAATACCACATTTTAAGGAAATACAGTGTTGCACAGTATAGACAAACACGAGTATATTAGAAATACTTAATCTGGACATGAAGAAATCCCTCATTGTGCGAAATTATCTTGTTTTTCCTAAACAACACCATGTATCGGTATGTGCTTTGATGTTGCGTGAATGTCTAAGAGTGTATCTTCCACAGAGAATGCACTGTACAGTTTTCTCTCGGATGAATATGTGCGAATACCACATTGTAAGGAAATACAGCGTTGCAGAGTAAAGACACCAACGAATGTATTAGAAATCCTTAATCGCGAGGATAAGAATTCCTGCATTGTGCCAAATTATCTTGTTTTTCCTAATCGACACGTTGTAACTGTATGTGCTTTGGTATTGTAAGTATGTCTAAGCATGTATCTTCCACAGAGAATGCACTGTACAGTTTTCTCTCAGAAGAATATGTGCGAATACCACGCATTAAAGGAATACAGGGTAGCAGAGTAAAGACAAGGACGAATGTTTTAGAAATACGTAATCTGGATGAGAAGAAATCCCTCATTTTGAGAAATTATCTTGTTTTTCCTAAACAACACGTTGTAACTATATGTGCTTCGGTGGTGCGTGTATGCCTATGCCTGTATATTCCACAGAGAATGTACTGTACAATTTTCTCTCTGAAGAATACGTGTGAATACCACATTTTAAGGAAATAGAGTGTTTTAAAGACAACCACGAATGTTTTAGAAATACTTAATACCAACAAGAAGAAATCACTCATTGTGCAAAATTATTTTGTTTTTCCTAAACAACACGTTGTAACACTATGTGCTTTGGTGTTGGTTGTATGTCTAAGCGTGTATCTTCCAATGAGAATGCACTGTACAGTTTTCTCTCCGAAGAATATGTGTGGATACCACATTTAAAGAAATACAGTATTGCATTGTAAAGACAACCACGAATATATTAGAAATACTTAATCACAACTAGAAGAAATCACGCCTTGTGCAAAATTATCTTGGTTTTATAACAACACATTGTAACTCTATGTGCTTTGGTGTTGTGTTATGACTAAAGTGTATGTTTCACATAGAATGCACTGTACAATTTTCTATCGGAAGAATAGGTGCGCATACCACATTTTATGGAAATACAGTGTTGCAGAGTAAAGACAACCGCGAATGATTTAGAAATACTGACTCTGGAAGAGAAGAAACACCTCATTTTGCGAAATTATCTTGTTTTTCCTAAACAACATGTAACTCTATGTGCTTTGGGGGTGCGTGCATTACTAAGCGTGTATCTTTCACAGAGAATGCACTGTACAATTTTCTCTGGGAATAATATGTGTGCATACCACATTTTAAGGAAATACAGGGTTGCAGAGTAAAGAAAACCATGGATGTTTTAGAAATACTTAATCTTGACGAGAAGAAATCCCTCATTTTGAGAAATTCTCTTTTTTGTCCTAAAGAAACCGTTGTAACTCTATGTCCTTTGGTGTTGCTTGTATGTCTAAGCCTGTATCTTCCACACAGAATGCACTGTACAATTCTCTGTCTGAAGAATATGTGCGAATACCACATTTTAGAGAAATACAGTGTTGCAGAATAAAGACAACCATGAATGTTTTAGAAATACTTAATTTGGATGAGAATAAATCCTTCATTGTGCGAAATTATCTTGTTTTTCCTAAACAACATGTTGTAACTCTATGTGCTTTGGAATTGTGTGTATGTCTAAGAATGTATCTTCCACAGAGAATGCACTGTACAGTTTTCTCTCAGAAGAATATGTGCAAATACCACATTTTGAGGAAATACAGTGTTGCAGAGTAAAGACAACCACGAATGTATTAGAAATACTTAATCTGGACGGGAAGAAATCTCTCAATCTGAGAAATTATCTGGTTTTTGCCAAACAACAGGTTGTACCTCTTTGTGTTTTGGTTTTGCGTGTATGTCTAAGCGTGTTTCTTCCACAGAGAAATCATTGTACGGTTTTCTCTCGAACATATATGTGTGAATCCCACATTTTAAGGAAATACAGGTTTGCAGAGTAAAGACAACCAGGAATGTTTTAGAAATACTTAATCTGGACGAGAAGATATCCATCATTTTGCGAAATTATCTTGTTTTTCCTAAACAACATGGTGTAACTGTATGTGCTTTAGTGTTGCGTATATGTCTGGCATGTATCATCCACAGAAAATGCACTGTTCAATTTTCTCTCGGAAGAATATGTGCGAATACCACATTGTAAGGAAATACAGGGTTGCAGAGTAAAGACAACAATGAATGTTTTAGAAATATTTAATCTGGAGTAGAAGAAATCCCTCATTTTGCAAAATTATCTTGTTTTGCCTAATCAACACCTTGTAACTCTATGTGTTTTGGTGTTGCTTGTATGTCTAAACCTGTATCTTGCACAGAGAATGCACTCTACTGTTTTCTCTCGGAAGGATATGTGCGAATACCACATTTTAAGGAAATACAGTGTTGCACAGTATAGACAAACACGAATATATTAGAAATCCTTCTCTGGACATGAAGAAATCCCTCATTGTGCGAAATTATCTCGTTTTTCCTAAACAACACCGTGTATCGGTATGTGCTTTGATGTTGCGTGAATGTCTAAGAGTGTATCTTCCACAGAGAATGCACTGTACAGTTTTCTCTCAGAAGAATATGTGCGAATACCACATTGTAAGGAAATACAGCGTTGCAGAGTAAAGACACCAACGAATGTATTAGAAATCCTCAATCGCGAGGATAAGAATTCCTGCATTGTGCCAAATTATCTTGATTTTCCTAATCGACATGTTGTAACTGTATGCGCTTTGGTATTGCGAGTATGTCTAAGCATGTATCTTCCACAGAGAATGCACTGTACAGTTTTCTCTCAGAAGAATATGTGCGAATACCACACATTAAAGGAATACAGGGTAGCAGAGTAAAGACAAGGACGAATGTTTTAGAAATACGTAATCTGGATGAGAAGAAATCCCTCATTTTGAGAAATTATCTTGTTTTTCCTAAACAACACGTTGTAACTCTATGTGCTTCGGTGGTGCGTGTATGCCTACGCCTGTATCTTCCACAGAGAATGCACTGTACAATTTTCTCTCTGAAGAATACGTGTGAATACCACATTTTAAGGAAATAGAGTGTTGTAGAGTAAAGACAACCACGAATGTTTTAGAAATACTTAATACCAACAAGAAGAAATCACTCATCGTGCAAAATTATCTTGTTTTTCCTAAACAACATATTGTAACACTATGTGCTTTGGTGTTGTTTGTATGTCTAAGCGTGTATCTTCCAATGAGAATGCACTGTACAGTTTTCTTTCCGAAGAATATGTGTGGATACCACATTTAAAGAAATACAGTGTTGCATTGTAAAGACAACCACGAATATATTAGAAATACTTAATCACAACTAGAAGAAATCATGCCTTTTGCGAAATTATCTTGTTTTTATAACAACACATTGTAACTCTATGTGCTTTGGTGTTTCGTTATGACTAAAGTGTATCTTTCACATAGAATGCATTGTACAATTTTCTATTGGAAGAATATGTGCGCATACCACATTTTAAGGAAATACAGTGTTGCAGAGTATAGATAACCGCGAATGATTTAGAAATACTGACTCTGGAAGAGAAGAAATACCTCATTTTGTGAAATTATCTTGTTTTTCCTAAACAACATGTAACTCTATGTGCTTTGGTGGTGCGTGCATGACTAAGCATGTATCTTTCATAGAGAATGCACTGTACAATTTTCTCTGGGAATAATATGTGTGCATACCACATTTTAAGGAAATACAGGGTTGCAGAATAAAGAAAACCATGGATGTTTTAGAAATACTTAATCTTGACGAGAAGAAATCCCTCATTTTGAGAAATTCTCTTTTTTGTCCTAAAGAAACCGTTGTAACTCTATGTCCTTTGGTGTTGCTAGGATGTCTAAGCCTGTATCTTCCACACAGAATGCACTGTACAATTCTCTGTCTGAAGAATATGTGTGAATACCACATTTTAGAGAAATACAGTGTTGCAGAATAAAGACAACCATGAATGTTTTAGAAATACTTAATTTGGATGAGAATAAATCCTTCATTGTGCGAAATTATCTTGTTTTTCCTAAACAACACGTTGTAACTCTATGTGCTTTGGAGTTGGGTGTATGTCTAAAAATGTATCTTCCACAGAGAATGCACTGTACAGTTTTCTTTCAGAAGAATATGTGCAAATACCACATTTTGAGGAAATACAGTGTTGCAGAGTAAAGACAACCACGAATGTATTAGAAATACTTAATCTGGATGGGAAGAAATCTCTCAATTTGAGAAATTACCTGGTTTTTGCTAAACAACACGTTGTAACTCTTTGTGTTTTGGGGTTGCATGTATGTCTAAGCATGTTTCTTCCACAGAGAAATCACTGTATGGTTTTCTCTCGAATATATATGTGTGAATCCCACATTTTAAGGAAATACAGGTTTGCAGAATAAAGGCAACCAGGAATGTTTTAGAAATACTTAATCTGGACGAGAAGATATCCATCATTTTGCGAAATTATCTTGTTTTTCCTAAACAACATGGTGTAACTGTATGTTCTTTAGTGTTGCGTATATGTCTGGCGTGTATCTTCCACAGAAAATGCACTGTTCAATTTTCTCTCAGAAGAATATGTGCGAATACCACATTGTAAGGAAATACAGGGTTGCAGAGTAAAGACAACAACGAATGTTTTAGAAATATTTAATCTGGAGTAGAAGAAATCCCTCATTTTGCAAAATTATCTTGTTTTGCCTAAACAACACCTTGTAACTCTATGTGTTTTGGTGTTGCTTGTATGTCTAAACCTGTATCTTGCACAGAGAATGCACTCTACTGTTTTCTCTCAGAAGAATATGTATGAATACCACATTTTAAGGAAATACAGTGTTGCACAGTATAGACAAACACGAATATATTAGAAATCCTTAATCTGTACATGAAGAAATCCCTCATTGTGTGAAATTATCTTGTTTTTCCTAAACAACACTGTGTATCGGTATGTGCTTTGATGTTGTGTGAATGTCTAAGAGTGTATCTTCCACAGAGAATGCACTGGACAGGTTTCTCTCGGAAGAATATGTGCAAATACCACATTGTAAGGAAATACAGCGTTGCAGAGTAAAGACACCAACGAATGTATTAGAAATCCTTAATCGCGAGGATAAGAATTCCTGCATTGTGCCAAATTATCTTGATTTTCCTAATCGACACGTTGTAACTGTATGCGCTTTGGTATTGCAAGTATGTCTAAGCATATATCTTCCACAGAGAATGCACTGTACAGTTTTCTCTCAGAAGAATATGTGCGAATACCACGCATTAAAGGAATACAGGGTAGCAGAGTAAAGACAAGGACGAATGTTTTAGAAATACGTAATCTGGATGAGAAGAAATCCCTCATTTTGAGAAATTATCTTGTTTTTCCTAAACAACACGTTGTAACTCTATGTGCTTCGGTGGTGCGTGTATGCCTACGCCTGTATCTTCCACAGAGAATGCACTGTACAATTTTCTCTCTGAAGAATACGTGTGAATAACACATTTTAAGGAAATAGAGTGTTGTAGAGTAAAGACAACCACGAATGTTTTAGAAATACTTAATACCAACAAGAAGAAATCACTCATTGTGCAAAATTATCTTGTTTTTCCTAAACAACACATTGTAACACTATGTCCTTTGGTGTTGGTTGTATGTCTAAGCGTGTATCTTCCAATGAGAATGCACTGTACAGTTTTCTCTCCGAAGAATATGTATGGATACCACATTTAAAGAAATACAGTGTTGCATTGTAAAGACAACCACGAATATATTAGAAATACTTAATAACAACTAGAAGAAATCACTCCTTGTGCGAAATTATCTTGTTTTTATAACAACACATTGTAACTCTATGTGCTTTGGTGTTTCGTTATGACTAAAGTGTATCTTTCACATAGAATGCATTGTACAATTTTCTATTGGAAGAATATGTGCGCATACCACATTTTAAGGAAATACAGTGTTGCAGAGTAAAGACAACCGCGAATGATTTAGAAATACTGATTCTGGAAGAGAAGAAATACCTCATTTTGCGAAATTATCTTGTTTTTCCTAAATAACATGTAACTCTATGTGCTTTGGGGCTGCGTGCATTACTAAGCGTGTATCTTTCACAGAGAATGCACTGTACAATTTTCTCTGGGAATAATATGTGTGCATACCACATTTTAAGGAAATACAGGGTTGCAGAGTAAAGACAACCATGGATGTTTTAGAAATACTTAATATTGACGAGAAGAAATCCCTCATTTTGAGAAATTCTCTTTTTTGTCCTAAAGAAACCGTTGTAACTCTATGTCCTTTGGTTTTGCGTGTATGTCTAAGCCTGTATCTTCCACAGAGAATGCACTGTACAATTCTCTGTCTGAAGAATTTGTACGAATACCACAATTTACAGAAATACAGTATTGCAGAATAAAGAAAACCATGAATGTTTTAGAAATACTTAATTTGGATGAGAATAAATCCTGCATTGTGCGAAATTATCTTGTTTTTCCTAAACAACACCTTGTAACTCTATGTGCTTTGGATTTGGGTGTATGTCTAAGAATGTATCTTCCACAGAGAATGCACTGTACAGTTTTCTCTCAGAAGAATATGTGCGAATACCAAATTTTAAGGAAATACAGGTTTACAGAGTAAGACAACCACGAATGTTTTAGAAATAATCTGGACGAGAAGAAATCCAGCATTGTGTGAAATTATCTTATTTTTCCTAAACAACACGTTGTAACTCTATTGGCTTTGGTGTTGTGTGTATGTCTAAGCGTGTAACTTCGACAGAGAATGCACTGTACAGTTTTCTCTCTGAAGAATTTGTGTGAATACCACATATTAAGGAAAAACTTGGTACCAGAGTAAAGACAACCATGAATATTTTAAAAATACTTAATAAGGACGAGAAGAAATCCGTCATTTTGCGATATTATCTTCTTATTCTTAAACAACATGCTGTAACTTTATTTGTTTTGGTGTTACATGTATGTCTAAGCGTGTATCTTCCACAGAGAATGCACTGTACAATTTTCTCTTGGAAGAATATGTGTGCATACCACATTTTAAGGAAATACAGGGTTGCACAGTAAAGACAACCATGAATGTTTTAGAAATACTTAATCTGGACGAGAAGAAATCCCTCATTTTGTGAAATTATCAGGTTTTTCTTAAACAAAACGTTGTAACTCTATGTGCTTTGGTGTTGGCTGTATCTCTAACCATGTATCTTCCACAGAGAATGCACTGTATAGTTTTCTCTATGAAGAATATGTGCTTATACCACATTTTAAGGAAATACATGGTTGCAGAATAAAGACAACCATGAATGTTTAAAAATACTAAATCTGGATGAGAATAAATCCCTCATTTTGCGAAATTATCTTGTTTGTCCTAAACAACACGTTGTAACTATATGTGCTTTGGTGTTGCATGTATTTCTAAGTGTGTATCTTCCACAGAGATTGCTCTGTACATTTTTCTCCCCAAAGTATATGTGCGAATACCACATTTTAAAGAAATACAGTGTTGCAGAGTAAAGACAACCAGGAATGTATTAGAAATACTTAATTTGACGTGAAGAAATCCAGCATTGTGCGAAATCATCTTGTTTTTTCCTAAACAACACGTTGTAACTCTCTTTGCTTTGGTGTTGCCTGTATGTCTAAGCGTGTATCTTTCACAGAGAATGCACTCTACTGTTTTCTCTCAGAAGAATATGTGCGAATACATCATTTTAAGGAAATACAGGGTTTCAGAGTAAAGAAAACCACGCATGTTTTAGAAATACTTTATCTGGACGAGAAGAAATCCCACATTGTGCGAAATTATCTTGTTTTTCCTAAACAACACGTTATAACTCTTTGAGCTTCTGTGTTGCATGTATATCAACGCGTGTATCTTCCACAGAGAATGCACTGTAGTGTTTTCTCTCAGAAGAATATGTGTGAATACATCATTTTAAGGAAATACAGGATTGCAGAGTAAAGACAACCACGCATGTTTTAGAAATACTTAATCTGGACATGAAGAAATCCCTCATTTTGCAAACTAATCTTGTTTTTCCTAACAACCCATTGTAACTCTATGTGCTTTGGTGGTGCGTGCATGTCTAAGCGTGTATCTTCCACAGAGAATGCATTGTACAATTTTCTCTCTGAAGAATTTGTGTGAATACCACATTTTAAAGAAATACAGGGTACCAGAGTAAAAACATCCATGAATGTTTTAATAATACTTAATCTGGACGAGAAAAAATCGCTCATTTTGCGAAATTATCTTGTTTTTCCTAAGCAACACGTTGTAACTTTATGTGCTTTGTGTAACGTGTATGTCTAAGCATGTATCTTCCACAAAGATTGCACTGTACAATTTTCTCTCGGGAGAATATGTGTGAATACCACATTTTAGGGAAATACAGGGTTGCAGAGTAAAGACAGCCACGAATGTTTTAAAAATTCTTAATCTGGATGAGAAGAAATCCCTCATTTTGCGAAATTATCTTGTTTTTCCTAAACAACACGTTATAACTCTTTGAGCTTCTGTGTTGCATGTATATCAACGCATGTATCTTCCACAGAGAATGCACTATAGAGTTTTCTCTCAGAAGAATATGTGTGAATACCTCATTTTAAGGAAATACAGGATTGCAGAGTAAAGACAACCACGCATGTTTTAGAAATACTTAATCTGGACATGAAGAAATCCCTCATTTTGCAAAATAATCTTTTTTTTCCTAACAACCCGTTGTAACTTTATGTGCTTTGGTGGTGCGTGCATGTCTAAGCATGTATCTTCCACAGAGAATGCATTGTACAATTTTCTCTCTGAAGAATTTGTGTGAATACCACATTTTAAGGAAATACAGGGTACCAGAGTAAAAACATCCATGAATGTTTTAATAATACTTAATCTGGACGAGAAAAAATCGCTCATTTTGCGAAATTATCTTTTTTTTCCTAAACAACTATTGTAACTCTATGTACTTTGCTGTTGCGTGTATGTCTAAGTGTCTATATTCCACAGAGATTGCACTGTACAATTTTCTCTCGGAAGAATATGTTCGAATATCATATTTTAAGGAAATACACGGTTGCAGAGTAAAAACAACCACGAATGTTTTAGAAATACTTAATCTGGAAGAGAAGAAATCCCTCATTTTGCGAAATTATCTTGTTTTTCCTAAACAATACGTTCTAACTCTATGTGCTTTGGTGTTGCGTGTATGTCTAAGCATGTATCTTCCAAAGAGAAAGCACTGTACAGTTTTCTTTTAGAACTATATGTGCAAATACCACATTTAAAGGAAATACAGTGTTGCAGAATAATGACAACCACGAATGTATTAGAAATACTTAAAAGAGTCAAGGAGAAATCTCATATTGTGCGAAATTATCATGTTTTTGCTAAACAGCACGTTGTAACTATATGTGCATTTGTGTTGCATGTACGTCTAAGCGTGCATCTTCCACAGAGTATGGACTGTACAATTTTCTATTGGAAGAATATGTGTGCATACCACATTTAAGGAAATACAGTGTTGCAGAGTAAAGACAACCAGGAATATATTAGAAATACTTAATCACTACGAGAACAAATCCCGCATTGTGCGAAATTATCTTGTTTTTCCTAAGCAACAGGTGGTAACTCTATGTGCTTTTGTGTTGCATGTATGTCTAAGCATGTATCTTCCACAGAGAATGCACTGTACAGTTTTCTCTCAGGAGTATGTGTACAAAAAACATCTTTTAAAGAAATACAGTTTTGCAGAATAAAGACAACCACGAATTAATTAGAATTACTTAATCTGGACGAGAAGGTTTCCCGTAATGTGCAAAATTATCTTCTTTTTCCTAAACAACACGTTTTAACTCTATGTGATTTGGTGTTGCATGTATGCCTAATCATGTACCTTCCACAGAGAATGCACTCTACAGTTTTCTCTCCAAGTATATGTCCGAATACCACATTTTAAGAAAATACAGTGTTGCAGAGTTAAGACCACCACGAATGTATTAGAAATACTTAATCTGGACGAGAAGAAATCCCGAATTGTGCGAAATTATCTTGTTTTCTTACACAACATTTTGTAACTCTTTGTGCCTTGCTGTTGCGTGTGTGTCTAAGCGTGTATCTTCCACAGAGAATGCACTGTACATTTTTTCGCTCGAAGAATATGTGCAAATACCTAATTTTAAGGAAAAACAATGTTGCAGAGTAAAGACAACCATGAATATTTTAGAAATACTTAATCTGTACTAGAAGAAATCCCTCATTTTTCAAAATTATCTTGTTTTTCCTAAACAACACGTTGTAATTCAATGTGTTTTGGTGTTGCGTGTATGTCTAAGCATGTATCTTCCACAGAGAATGCACTCTACTCTTTTCTCTCGGGAGTAAACGTGCGAGTACCATATTTAAAAGAAATACAGTGTTGCAGAGTAAAGACAGCCAGGAATATATTAGAAAAACTTAATCTGGACAAGAAGAAATCCCTCATTTTTTGAAACCATCTTGTTTTTCTATACAACACGTTATAACTCAATGTGTTTTGTTGTTGCATGTATGTCTTAGAGCGTTTCTTCCACAGAGAATGCACTGTACAGTTTTCTCTTGGGAGTATATGTGCGAATACCATATTTAAAAGAAATACAGTGTTGCAGAGTAAAGACAACTAATAATATATTGGAAATTCTTAATCTGGATGAGAAGAAATCCCGAATTGTGCGAAATTATCTTGTTTTCTTACACAACATTTTGTAACTCTATGTGCCTTGCTGTTGCGTGTATGTCTAAGCGTGTATCTTCCACAGAGAATGCACTGTACATTTTTTCGCTTGGAGGAATATGTGCGAATACCTAATTTTAAGGAAAAACAATGTTGCAGAGTAAAGACAACCATGAATATTTTAGAAATACTTAATCTGTACTAGAAGAAATCCCTCATTTTTCGAAATTATCTTGTTTTTCCTAAACAACACGTTGTAATTCAATGTGTTTTGGTGTTGCGTGTATGTCTAAGCATGTATCTTCCACAGAGAATGCACTCTACTCTTTTCTCTCGGGAGTAAACGTGCGAGTACCATATTTAAAAGAAATACAGTGTTGCAGAGTAAAGACAGCCAGGAATATATTAGAAAAACTTAATCTGGACAAGAAGAAATCCCTCATTTTTCGAAACCATCTTGTTTTTCTATACAACACGTTATAACTCAATGTGTTTTGTTGTTGCGTGTATGTCTTAGAGTGTTTCTTCCACAGAGAATGCACTGTACAGTTTTCTCTTGGGAGTATATGTGCGAATACCATATTTAAAAGAAATACAGTGTTGCAGAGTAAAGACAATTAATAACATATTAGAAATTCTTAATCTGGGTGAGAAGAAATCCTGCATTGTGCGAACTTAACTTGTTTTTCCTAAATAGCACTTTGTAATTCTATGTGCTTTGGTGTTGCATGTATGTCTAAGCGTGTATCTTCCACAGAGCATGCACTGTACAGTTTTCTCTCGAAAGTATATGCGTGAATACCATATTTTAAGGAATTACAGTGTTGCAGAGTAAAGACAACTACGAATGTATAAGAAATACTTAATCTGGACGAGAAGAAATGCCTCATTGGCAAAATTATCTTGTTTTCCCTAAACAACATGTTGTTACTCTATGTGCTTTGGTGTTGCGTGTATGTCTAAGCTTGTATCTTACACAGAGAAGGCACTGTACAGTTTTCTCTTGAAATATATGTGCGAATACCACCTTTTATGGAAATAAAGTGTTGCAGATTGAAGACAACCACGAATGTATTAGAAATATTTAATCTGGATGAGAAGAAATCCTGAATTGTGTGAAATGATCTTGTTTTTCCTAAACAACATGTTGTAAATCTCTGTGCTTTTGTGCTGCCTGTATGTCTAAGCCTGTATCTTCCACAGGAATGCACTGTACAATTTTCTCTCGGAAGAATATGTGCGAATACCACAATTTAAGGAAATACATAGTTGCAGAGTAAAGACAACCATGAATGCTTTAGTAATAATCTGGACAAGAAGAAATTCCTCATTTTGAGAAATTATTTTGTTTTTTCCTAAACAACACGTTTTAAATCTACGTGCTTTCCTGTTGCGTGTATATTTAACTGTGTATCTACCTCAGAGAAAGCACTGTACAGTTTTCTCTCGAAAGTGTATGTGCAAATACCACATATTAGGAAAATACAGTATTGCAGAGTAAAGACAATAAACGATTGTATTAGAAATACTTAATCCAGAGGAGAAGAAATCCTGCATTGTGCGAAATTATCTTTTTTTTCCTAAACAACACGTTGTAAATCTATGTGTTTTGGTGCAGACTGTATATCTATGCTTGTATCTTCTCCAGGAATGCACTGTGCAATTTTCTCTCAGGGGAATATGTGCAAATACCAAATTTTCAGGAAATACAGGGTTGCAGAATAAAGACAACCACGAATGTTTTAGAAATACTTAATCTGGACGAGAAGAAATTTCTCATTTTGAGAAATTATCTTGTTTTTCTTAAAAAACACTTGGTAACATTATGTGCTTTGGTGTTCCGTGTATGTCTAAGCGTGTATCTTCCACAAAAATGCATTGTACATTTTTCTTTCGGAAGAATATGTGTGAATACCATATTTAAAAGAAATACAGTGTTGCAGAGTAAAGACAACCAATAATATATTAGAAATACTTAATCTGGATGAGAAGAAATTCCGCATTGTGTGAACTTATCTTGTTTTTCCTAAACAACACTTTGTAACTCTATGTGCTTTGGTGTTGCGTGTATGTCTAAGCGTGTATCTTCCACAGAGAAACACTGTACAGTTTTCTCTCTGAAGAATTTGCATGAATACCACATATTAAGGAAAAACTTGGTACCAGAGTAAAGACAACCGTGAATATTTTAAAAATACTTAATATGGACGAGAAGAAATCCGTCATTTTGCGATATTATCTTCTTATTCTTAAACAACATGTTGTAACTTTATGTGTTTTGGTGTCACGTGTATGTCTAAGCGTGTATCTTCCACAGAGTATGCACTGTACAATTTTCTCTTGGAAGAATATGTGTGCATACCACATTTTAAGGAAATACAGTGTTGCACAGTAAAGACAACCATGAATGTTTTAGAAATACGTAATTTGGATGAGAAGAAATCCCTCATTTTGCGAAATTATCAGGTTTTTCTTAAACAAAACGTTGTAACTCTATGTGCTTTGGTGTTGGCTGTATCTCTAACCAAGTATCTTCCACAGAGATTGCATTGTACAGTTTTCTCTACGAAGAATATGTGCTTATACCACATTTAAGGAAATACATGGTTGCAGAATAAAGTCAACCACGAATGTTTTAAAAATACTTAATCTGGATGAGAATAAATCCCTCATTTTGCGAAATTATCTTGTTTGTCCTAAACAACACATTGTAACTATATGTGCTTTGGTGTTGCATGTATCTCTAAGCGTGTATCTTCCACAGAGTTTGCACTGAACAGTTTTCTCCCCAAAGTATATGTTCAAATACCACATTGTAAGGAAATACAGTGTTGCAGAGTAAAGACAACCAGGAATGTATTAGAAATACTTAATTTGGACGTGAAGAAATCCAGCATTGTGCGAAATCATCTTGTTTTTCCTAAACAACACGTTGTAACTCTCTTTGCTTTGGTGTTGCGTGTATGTCTAAGCGTGCATCTTTCACAGAGAATGCATTGTACTGTTTTCTCTCAGAAGAATATGTGTGAATACATCATTTTAAGGAAATACAGGGTTGCAGAGTAAAGACAACCAAGCATGTTTTAGAAATATTTAATCTGGACGAGAAGAAATCCCACATTGTGCGAAATTATCTTGTTTTTCCTAAACAACATGTTATAACTCTTTGAGCTTCTGTGTTGCATGTATATCAACGCGTGTATCTTCCACAGAGAATGCACTGTAGTGTTTTCTCTCAGAAGAATATGTGTGAATACATCATTTTAAGGAAATACAGGATTGCAGAGTAAAGACAACCATGCATGTTTTGGAAATACTTAATCTGTACTAGAAGAAATCCCTCATTTTTCGAAATTATCTTGTTTTTCCTAAACAACCCGTTGTAACTCTATGTGCTTTGGTGGTGCGTGTATGTCTAAGTGTGTATCTTCCACAGTAATTCACTGTGCAATTTACTCTTGGAAGAATATGTGTGAATACCACGTTTTAAGGAAATATAGGGTACCAGAGTAAAAAACATCCATGAATGTTTTAAAAATACTTAATCTGGATGAGAAGAAATCCCTCATTTTGCGAAATTATCTTGTTTGTCCTAAGCAAAATGTTGTAACTCTATGTGCTTTGGTGTTGCATGTATCTCTAAGTGTGTATCTTCCACAGAGTTTGCACTGAACAGTTTTCTCCCCAGAGTATATGTGCGAATACCACATTTTAAGGAAATACAGTGTTGCAGAATAAAGACAACCAGGAATATATTAGAAATACTTAATTTGGACGTGAAGAAATCCAGCATTGTGCGAAATCATCTTGTTTTTCCTAAACAACTGGTTGTAACTCTATTTGCTTTGGAGTTGCCTGTATGTCTAAGTGTGTATCTTCCACAGAGAAAACACTGTAGAGTTTTCTCTCAGAAGAATATGTGTGAATACATCATTTTATGGAAATACAGGACTGCAGAGTAAAGACAACCATGCATATTTTAGAAATACTTAATCTGGACATGAAGAAATCCCTCATTTTGCAAAATAATCTTGTTTTTCCTAACAACCCGTTGTAACTCTATGTGCTTTGGTGGTGCGTGCATGTCTAAGCGTGTATCTTCCACAGAGAATGCATTGTACAATTTTCTCTCTGAAGAATTTGTGTGAATACCAAATTTTAAGGAAATACAGGGGACCAGAGTAAAAACATCCATGAATGTTTTAAAAATACTTAATCTGGATGAGAGAAATCCCTCATTTTGCGAAATTATTTTGCTTTCCTAAACAACAGATTGTAACTCTATGTACTTTGCTGTTGCGTGTATGTCTAAGCATCTATCTTCAACAGAGATTGCACTGTACAATTTTCTCTCAGAAGAATATGTTCGAATACCATATTTTATGGAAATACAGGGTTGCAGAGTAAAGACAACCACGAATGTTTTAGAAATACTTAATCTGGAAGAGAAGAAATCCCTCATTTTTCTAAATTATCTTGTTTTTCCTAAACAATACGTTGTAACTCTATGTGCTTTGGTGTTGCGTGCATGTCTAAGCATGCATCTTCCAAAGAGAAATAACTGTACAGTTTTCTTTTAGGACTATATGTCCGAATACGACATTTTAAGGAAATACAGTGTTGCAGAATAAAGACAACCACGAATGTATTAGAAACACTTAATAGAGTCAAGGAGAAATCCCACATTGTGCAAAATTATCAGGTTTTTCCTAAACAACACGTTGTAACTCTATGTGCATTTGTGTTGCATGTATGTCTAAGCTTGTATCTTCCACAGAGTGTGGACTGTACAATTTTCTATTGGAAGAATATGTGTGCATACCACATTTAAGGAAATACAATGTTACAGAGTAAAGACAACCAGTAATATATTAGAAATACTTAATCACTACGAGAATAAACCCCGCATTGTGCGAAATTGTCTTCTTTTTCCTAAACAACAGGCTGGAACTCTATGTGCTTTTGTGTTGTGTGTATCTCTAAGCATGTATCTTCCACAGAGAATGCACTGTTCAGTTTTCTCTCGGAAGTATGTGTGCAAAAACCATATTTTAAAGAAATACAGTTTTGCAGAGTAAAGACAACCACAAATTACTTGGAAATATTTAATCAGGACGAGAAGAAATCCCGCATTGTGCGAAGTTATCTTCTTTTTCCTAAACAACACATTTTAACTCTATGTGATTTGGTGTAGCATGTATGCCTAAGCGTGTACCTTCCACAGAGAATGTACTCTACATTTTTCTCTCGAATGTATATGTGCGAATACCACCTTTTAAGGAAATGCAGTGTTGCAGAGTAAAGACAACCACGAATGTATTACAAATACTTAATCTGGACGAGAAGAAATCCCGCATTGTGCGAAATTATCTTGTTTTTCCTACACAACATTTTGTAACTCTATGTGCTTTGATGTTGCGTGTATGTCTAAGCGTGTATCTTCCACAGAGAATGCACTGTACATTTTTCTCTCAGAAGAATATGTGTGAATACTTAATTTTAAGGAAAAACAATGTTGCAGAGTAAAGACAACCACGAATGTTTTAGAAATAGTTAATCTGTACTAGAAGAAATCCCTCATTTTTCGAAATTATCTTGTTTTTCCTAAACAACACGTTGTAACTCAATGTGTTTTGGTGTTGCGTGTATGTCTAAGCACGTATCTTCCATAGAGAATTGACTCTACACTTTTCTCTCGGGTGTAAACTTGCGAGTACCATATTTAAAAGAAATACAGTGCTGCAGATTAAAGACAGCCAGGAATATATTAGAAATACGTATTCTGGACAAGAAGAAATCCTGCATTGTGTGAAATTATCGTGTTTTTCCTAAGCAACACGTTGTAACTTTATGTGCTTTGCTGTAACGTGTATGTCTAAGCATGTATCTTCCAAAGAGATTGCACTGTACAATTTTTTTTCTCTGAAAATATGTGTGAATACCACATTTTAAGGAAATACAGTGTTGCAGAGTAAAGACAACTACGCATGTTTTAGAAATACTTAATCTGGACAAGAAGAAATGCCTCATTTTGTGAAATTACCTTGTTTTTCCTAAACAACACGTTGTAACTCAATGTGTTTTGGTGTTGTGTGTATGTCTTCTTGTTTATCTTCCACAGAGAATGCACTGTACAGTTTTCTCTTGAGAGTATATGTGTGAATACCGTATTTAAAAGAAATACAGTGTTGCAGAGTAAAGACAACCAATAATATATTTGAAATACTTAATCTGGATGAGAAGAAATCCCGCAATGTGAGAATTTATCTTGTTTTTCCTAAACAATACTTTGTAACTCGATGTGCTTTGGTGTTGCGTGTATCTCTAAGCGTTTATCTTCCACAGAGTTTGCACTGAACAGTTCTCTCCCCAAAGTATATGTGTGAATACCACATTTTAAGGAAATACAGTGTTGCAGAGTAAAGACAACCAGGAATGTATTAGAAATACTTAATTTGGACGTGAAGAAATCCAGCATTGTGCGAAATCATCTTGTTTTTCCTAAACAACACATTGTAACTCTCTTTGCTTTGGTGTTGCGTGTATGTCTAAGCGTGTATCTTTCACAGAGAAAGCACTGTAGTGTTTTCTCTCAGAAGAATACATGTGAATACATCATTTTAAGGAAATACAGGGTTGCAGAGTAAAGACAACCACGCATGTTTTAGAAATATTTAATGTGGATGAGAAGAAATCCCACATTGTGCGAAATTATCTTGTTTTTCCTAAACAACATGTTATAACTCTTTGAGCTTCTGTGTTGCATGTATATCAACGCGTGTATCTTCCACAGAGAATGCACTGTAGAGTTTTCTCTCAAAAGAATATGTGTGAATACATCATTTTAAGGAAATACAGGATTGTAGAGTAAAGACAACCATGCATGTTTTAGAAATACTTAATCTGGACATGAAGAAACCCCTCATTTTGCAAAATAATCTTGTTTTTCCTAACAACCCGTTGTAACTCTATGTGCTTTGGTGGTGCGTGCATGTCTAAGCGTGTATCTTCCACAGAGAATGCATTGTACACTTTTCTCTCTGAAGAATTTGTGTGAATACCACATTTTAAGGAAATACATGGTTGCAGAGTAAAGACAACAATGAATGTTTTAGTAATACTTAATCTGGACAAGAAAAAATTTCACATTTTGAGAAATTATCTTGTTTTTCCTAAACAACACGTTGTAAGTCTATGTGCTTTTGTGTTGCATGTATGTCTAACTGTGTATCTACGACAGAGAATGCACTGTACAGTTTTCTCTCGAAAGTGTATGTGCGGATACCACATATTACGGAAATACAGTATTGCAGAGTAAAGACAACAACGAATGTATTAGAAATACTTAATCTGGATGAGAAGAAACCCTGCATTGTGCGAAATTATCTTTTTTTCGTAAACAACACATTGTAAATCTATGTGTTTTGGTGCTGACTGTGTATCTAAGCTTGTATCTTCCCCAGGAATGCACTGTGCAATTTTCTCTTGGAAGAATATGTGCAAATACCAAATTTTCAGGAAATACAGGGTTGCAGAGTAAAGATAACCAGGAATATATTAGAAATACTTAATCACTACGAGACTTAATCCCGCATTGTGCGAATTTATCTTCTTTTTCCTAAGCAACAGGTGGTAACTCTATGTGCTTTGATGTTGCATGTATGTCTAAGCATGTATCTTCCACAGAGAATGCATTGTACAGTTTTCTCTCGGGAGTATGTGCGCGAAAAACATATTTTAAAGAAATACAGTTTTGCAGAATAAAGACAACCACGAATTAATTAGAAATACTTAATCTGGACGAGAAGAAATCCCACAATGTGCGAAATTATCTTGTTTTTCCTAAACAACACGTTTTAACTCTATTTGATTTGGTGTTGCATGTATGCCTAATCATGTACCTTCCACAGAGAATGCACTCTACAGTTTTCTCTCTAAAGTATATGTGCGAATACCACATTTTAAGGAAATACAGTGTTGCAGAGTTAAGACAACCACGAATGTATGAGAAATACTTAATCTGGACGAGAAGAAGTCCCGCATTATGCGAAATTATCTTGTTTTCCTACACAACATTTTGTAACTCTATGTGCCTTGCTGTTGCGTGTATATCGAAGCGTGTATCTTCCACAGAGAATGCAATGTACATTTTTTCACTCGGAAGAATATGTGCGAATACCTAATTTTAAGGAAAAACAATGTTGCAGAGTAAAGACAAGGATGAATATTTTAGAAATACTTAATCTGTACTAGAAGAAATCCCTCATTTTTCGAAATTATCTTGTTTTTCCTAAACAACATGTTGTAATTTAATGTGTTTTGGTGTTGCGTGTATGTCTAAGCATGTATCTTCCACAGAGAATGCACTCTATACTTTTCTCTCGGGAGTAAACGTGCAAGTACCATATTTAAAAGAAATACAGTGTTGCAGAGTAAAGATAGCCAGGAATATATTAGAAAAACTTAATCTGGACAAGACGAAATCCTGCATTGCGCGAAATTATCTTGTTTTTCCTAAACAACACGTAACTTTATGTGCTTTGCTGTAACGTGTATGTCTAAGCATGTATCTTCCACAGAGATTGCACTTTACAAATTTCTCTCAGAAGAATATGTGCGAATACCACCTTTAAAGGAAATACAGGGTTGCAGAGTAAAGTCAGCCACGAATGTTTTAAAAATACTTAATCTGAATGAGAAGAAATCCCTCATTTGCGAAATTATCTTGTTTGTCCTAAACACCACGTTGTAACTCTATGTGCTTTGGAGTTGCATGTATGTCTAAGCATGTATCTTCCACAGAGAAAGCACTGTACAGTTTTTTTTTCTGAACTATATGTGTGAATACCACATTTTAAGGAAATACAGTGTTGCAGAATAAAGACAACCACGAATGTATTAGAAATACTTAATAGTGACAAGAAAAAAATCCTGAATGGTGCAAAATTATCTTGTTTTTCCTAAAGGACACGTTGTAACTCTATGTGCTTTGGTGTTGCCTGTATGTCTAAGCGTGAATCTTCCACAGAGTATGGACTGTACAATTTTCTCTTGGAAGAATATGTGTGCATACCACATTTAAAGGAAATAAAGTGTGATAGAGTAAAGAGAACCACGAATATATTAGTAATACTTAATCTGGACAAGAAGAAATCCCTCATTTTGAGAAATCATCTTGTTTTTCCTAAACAACACGTTGTAACTCTTTGCGCTTTGGTGTTTCGTGTAAGTCTAAGCTGGTATCTTCCATGGAGAATGCACTGTACAGTTTTCTCTCAGAATAATATGTGTGAATACATCATTTTAAGGAAATACAGTGTTGCAGAGTAAAGACAACCACGCATGTTTTAGAAATACTTAATCTGGACAAGAAGAAATGCCTCATTTTGTGAAATTACCCTGTTTTTCCTAAACAACGCGTTGTAACTCATTGTGTTTTAGTGTTGCGTGTTTGTCTTAGCGTGTATCTTCCACAGAGAATGAACTGTGCAGTTAAAGACAACCAATAATATATTAGAAATACTTAATCTGGACAAGAAGAAATTTCTCATTTTGAGAAATTATCTTGTTTTTTCCTAAACATGACATTTTTAAGTCTATGTCCTTTTGTGTTGCGTGTATGTCTAACTGTGTATCTACCACAGAGAATGCACTGTACAGTTTTCTCTCAAAAGTGTATGTGCGAATACCACATATTAGGGAAATACAGTATTGCAGAGTAAAGACAACAACGAATGTATTAGAAATACTTAATCCGGATGAGAAGAAATCCTGCATTGTGCGAAATTATCTTTTTTTTCCTAAACAACACATTGTAAGTCTATGTGTTTTGGTGCTGACTGTATATCTAAGCTTGTATCTTCCCCAGGAATGCACTGTGCAATTTTCAGGAAATACAGGGTTGCAGAGTAAAGATAACCAGGAATATATTAGAAATACTTAATCACTACGAGTATAAATCCCACATTGTGCGAAATTATCTTGTTTTTCCTAAACAACAGGTGTTAACTCTATGCGCGAATACCTCATTTTAAGGAAATACAAGGTTGCAGAGTAAAGACGACCACGAATGTTTTAGAAACACTTAATCTAGATGAGAAGAAATGCCTCATTTGGCAAAATTATCTTGTTTTTCCTATACCACACGTTGTTACTCTATGTTCTTTGGTGTTGCGTGTATGTCTAAGCATGTATCTTCTACAGAGAATGCACTGTACAGTTTTCTCTCAGAAGAATATTTGCGAATCCACCTTTTAAGGAAATACAGTGTTGCACAATAAAGACAACCACAAATGTATTAGAAATACTTAATCTGGACTAGAAGAAATCCTGCATTGTGCGAAATTATCTTGTTTTTTCCTAAATAACACGTTGTCACTCTATGTTCTTTGGTGTTGAATGTAGGTCTAAGCCTGTATCTTCCACAGAGTTTTCACTGTACAATTTTCACTCGGAAGAATATGTGCAAATACCAAATTTTAAGGAAATACACTGTTACAGAATAAGCCAATCACGAATGTTTTAGAAATAATCTGGACGAGAAGAAATCCAGCATTGTGTGAAATTATCTTATTTATCCTAAACAACGCATTGTAACTCTATTTGCTTTGGTGTTGTGTGTATGTCTAAGCGTGTAACTTCCACAGAGAATGCACTGTACAGTTTTCTCTCAGAAGAATATGTGCGAATACATCATTTTAAGGAAATACAGGATTGCAGAGTAAGGACAACCATGCATGTTTTGGAAATAATTAATCTGGACGAGAAGAAATCCCTCGTTTTGCAAAATAATCTTTTTTTTTTCTAAACAACCATTGGAACTCTATGTGCTTTGGTGGTGCGTGCATGTCTAAGCATGTATCTTCCAAGGAGAATGCACTGTACTATTTTCTCTCGGAAGAAAACGTGTGAATACCACATTTTTGGAAATACAGTATTGCAGAATAAAGACAACCACGAATTACTTAATCTGGACGAGAAGATATCCCTCATCTTGCGAAATTATCTTGTTTTTCCTAAACAACACGTTTTAACTCTATGTGATTTGGTGTTGCATGTATGCCTAAGCGTGTACCTTGCACAGAGCATGCACTCTACAGTTTTCTCTCGAAAGTATATGTGCGAATACCACATTTTAAGGAAATAGAGTGCTGCAGAGTAAAGACAACCACGAATGTATTAGAAATACTTAATCTGGACGAGAAGAAATCCCCCATTGTGTGAAATTATCTTGTTTTTCCTACACAACATTTTGTAACTCTATGTGCTTTGTTGTTGCGTGTATGTCTAAGTGTGTATCTTCCACAGAGAATGCAGTGTACATTTTTCTCTCGGAAGAATATGTGCGAATAGCTAATTTTAAGGAAAAACAATGTTGCAGAGTTAAGACAACCACGAATATTTTAGAAATACTTAATCTGTACTAGAAAAAATCCCTCATTTTTTGAAATTATCTTGTTTTTCCTAAACAACACGTTGTAACACTATGTGCTTTGGTGTTGGGTGTATGTCTAAGCATGTATCTTCCACAGAGTATGCACTGTACAATTTTCTCTCAGAAGAATATGTATGAATACAACATTTTAAAGAAGTACAGGGTTGCAGAGTAAAGACAACCACGAATGTTTTAGAAATACTTAATAGCAACAAGGAGAAATCCCGATTTTTGTGAAATTATCTTGTTTTTTCTAAACAACACGTTGTAACTCTATGTGCATTTGTGTTGCGCATATGTCTAAGCGTGTATCTTCCACAGGGTATGCACTGTTCAATTTTCTCTTGGAAGAATATGTGTGCATATCACATTTCAAGGAATTACAGGTTTGCAGAGTAAAGACAACCATAATTGTTTTAAAAATACTTAAACTGGACGAGAAGAAATCCCTCATTTAGCGAAATTATCATGTTTTTCCTAAACAAAACTTGTAACTTTAAGTGCTTTGGTGTTGGGTGTATGTCTAAGCATGTGTCGTCCACAGAGAATGCACTGTACAGTTTTCTCTCCAAAAAATATGTGCGAATACCACATCTTAAGGAAATACAGTGTTGCAGAGTAAAGACCACCAGGAATATTTTAGAAATACTTCATCGCGACAATAAGAAATCCCGCATTGTGTGAAAGTATCTTGTTTTTCCTAAACAACCTGTTGTAACTCTATGTTCTTTGGTGTTGCATGTAGTTCTGAGCGTGTATCTTCCACAGAGAATGCACTGTACAGTTTTCACTCGGAAGAATATGTGCAAATACCAAATTTTAAGGAAATACAGGGTTACAGAGTAAGACAACCACGAATGTTTTAGAAATAATCTGGACGAGAAGAAATCCAGCATTGTGTGAAATTATCTTATTTTTCCTAAACAACACGTTGTAACTCTATTTGCTTTGGTGTTGTGTGTATGTCTAAGCGTGTAACTTCCAAAGAAAATGCACTGTACATTTTTTTGCTCAGAAGAATATGTGCGAATACCTAATTTTAAGGAAAAACAATGTTACAGAGTAAAGACAACCATGAATATTTTAGAAATACTTAATCTGTACGAGAAGAAATGCCTCATTTGCCAATATTATCTTGTTTCCCCTAAACAACATGTTGTTACTCTATGTGCTTTGGTGTTGCATGTATGTCTAAGCTTGTATCTTACACAGAGAAGGCACTGTACAGTTTTCTCTTGAGATATATGTGCGAATACCACATTTTATGGAAATAAAGTGTTGCAGATTGAAGACAACCACGAATGTATTAGAAATAATTAATCTGGATGAGAAGAAATCCTGAATTGTGTGAAATGACCTTGTTTTTCCTAAACAACACGTTGTAAACCTCTGTGCTTTTGTGCTGCCTGTATGTCTAAGCCTGTATCTTCCACAGGAATGCACTGTACAATTTTCTCTCGGAAGAATATGTGCGAATACCACATTATAAGGCAATACATGGTTCCAGAGTAAAGACAACCACGAATATTTTAGTAATACTTAATCTGGACAAGAAGTAATTTCTCATTTTGAGAAATTATCTTGTTTTTCCTAAACAACACGTTTTCACTCTATGTGCTTTTGTGTTGCATGTATGTCTAACTGTGTATCTACCACAGAGAATGCACTGTACATTTTTCTCTCGAAAGTGTATGTGAGAATACCACATATTAAGGAAATTCAGTATTGCAGAGTAAAGACAACAACGAATGTATTAGAAATACTTAATCCGGACGAGAAGAAATCCTGCATTGTGTGAAATTATCTTTTTTTTCCCTAAACAACACGTTGCAAATCTATGTGTTTTGGTGCTGCCTGTATATCTAAGCTTATATCTTCCCCAGGAATGCACTGTGCAATTTTCTCTCGGAAGAATATGTGTGAATACCAAATTTTCAGGAAATACAGGGTTGCAGAGTAAAGACAACCACGAATGTTTTAGAAATACTTAATCTGGACGAGAAGAAATTTCTCATTTTGAGAAATTATCTTGTTTTTCTTAAAAAAAAAAACACGCGGTAACACTATGTGCTTTGGTGTTGCATGTATGTCTAAGCGTGTATCTTCCACAGAGAATGAACTGTACATTTTTCTCTCAGAAGAATAAGTGTGAATACCTCATTTTAAGGAAATACAAGGTTGCAGAGTAAAGACAACCACGAATGTTTTAGAAACAATCTGGACGAGAATAAATGCCTTATTTGGCGAAATTATCTTGTTTTTCCTATACCACACGTTGTTATTCTGTGTTCTTTGGTGTTGCGTGTATTTCTAAGCATGTATCTTCCACAGAGAATGCACTGTACAGTTTTCTCTCAGAAGAATATTTGCAAATACCACCTTTTAAGGAAATACAGTGTTGCACAATAAAGACAACCATGAATGTATGAGAAATATTTAATCTGGACGAGAAGAAATCCCACATTTTGCGAAATTATCTTGTTTTTCCTAAATAACACATTGTAACTCTATGTGCATTGGTGTTGCGTGTATGTCTACGTGTGTTTCTTCCACAGAGTGTACACTGTACAATTTTCTGTTGGTAGAATTTGTGCCAATACCACATTTTAAGGAAATATATGGTTGCAGAGTAAAGTCAACCACGAATGTAATACCTAACTGGACAAAAAGAAATCCCGCATTGTGCGAAATTATCTTGTTTTTCCTAGACAACACGTAACTATATGTGCTTTGGTGTTTCGTGTATGTCTAAGCGTGTATCTTCTACAGAGAATGTAGTATACAGTATTCTCTCCTGAGATTATGTGTGAATACCACATTTTAAGGAAATACATGTTTGCACAGTAAAGACAACCACGAATGTTTTAGAAATTCTTAATTTGAATTAGAAGAAATCCCACATATTGCGAAATTATCTTGTTTTTCCTAAACAACACGTTGTAACTTTATGTGATTTGGTGTTGTGTGTATGTCTATGTTTGTATCTTCCAAAGAGAATGCAATGTACATTTTTCTTTCTGAACTATATGTGCGAATACAACATTATTGGAAATACAGTGTTGCAGAATAAAGACAACCACGAATTACTTAATCTGGAAGAGAAGATATCCCTCATCTTGTGAAATTATCTTGTTTTCCTAAACAACACGTTGTAACTCAGTGTGTTTTGGTGTTGCGTGTATGTCTAAGTGTGTATCTTCCACAGGAATTCACTGTGCAATTTACACTTGGAAGAATATGTGTGAATACCACATTTTATGGAAATACAGGCTTACAGAGTAAAGACAACCACGAATGGATTAGAAATACTTAATCGCGAGGAGAAGAAATCTCGCACTGTGCGAAATTATCTTATTTTTCCTAAACCACACATTGTAACACTATGTGCTTTGGTGTTGGTTGTATGTCTAAGCATGTATCTTCCACAGAGAATGCACTGTACAGTTTTCTCTCAGAAGAATATGTGCGAATACAACATTTTAAAGAAGTACAGGGTTGCAGAGTAAAGACAACCACAAATGTTTTAGAAATACTTAATAGCGACAAGGAGAAATCCCGATTTGTGTGAAATTATCTTGTTTTTTCTAAACAACACGTTGTAACTCTATGTGCATTTGTGTTGCGCATATGTCTAAGCGTGTATCTTCCACAGGGTATGCACTGTTCAATTTTCTCTTGGAAGAATATGTGTGCATATCACATTTCAAGGAATTACAGGTTTGCAGAGTAAAGACAACCATAATTGTTTTAAAAATACTTAAACTGGACGAGAAGAAATCCCTCATTTAGCGAAATTATCATGTTTTTCCTAAACAAAACTTGTAACTTTAAGTGCTTTGGTGTTGGGTGTATGTCTAAGCATGTGTCGTCCACAGAGAATGCACTGTACAGTTTTCTCTCTGAAGAATATGTGCGAATACCACATTTTAAGGAAATACAGTGTTGCAGAGTAAAGACCACCAGGAATATATTAGAAATACTTCATCGTGACAAGAAGAAATCCCGCATTGTGTGAAAGTATCTTGTTTTTCCTAAACAACATGTTGTAACTCTATGTGCTTTGGCGTTGCATGTATTTCTGAGCGTGTGTCTTCCACAGAGAATGCACTGTACAGTTTTCTCTCAGAAGAATATGTGCGAATATCACATTTTAAGGAAATACAGTGTGGCAGATTAAAGAAAACCACGAATGTATTAGAAACTCTTAATCTGGACTAGAAGAAATCCCACATTGTGCGAAATTATCTTGTTTTTCCTAAAAAACACGTTGTAACTCTATGTTCTTTGGTGTTGCATGTATGTCTAAGCTTGTATCTTCCACAGAATTTTCACTGTACAATTTTCACTTGGAAGAATATGTGCAAATACCAAATTTTAAGGAAATACAGGGTTACAGAGTAAGACAACCACGAATGTTTTAGAAATAATCTGGACGAGAAGAAATCCAGCTTTGTGTGAAATTATCTTATTTTTCCAAAACAACACGTTGTAACTCTATTTGCTTTGGTGTTGCGTGTATGTCTAAGCGTGTAACTTCCACAGAGAATGCACTGTACAGTTTTCTCTCAGAAGAATATGTGCGAATACATCATTTTAAGGAAATATAGGATTGCAGAGTAAAGACAACCACGCATGTTTTAGAAATACATAATCTGGACGAGAAGAAATCCCTCGTTTTGCAAAATAATCTTGTTTTTTTCTAAAGAACCCGTTGTAACTCTATGTGCTTTGGTGGTGCGTGCATGTCTAAGCGTGTATCTTCCATAGAGAATGAATTGTACAATTTTCTCTCTGAAGAATTTGTGTGAATACCACATTTTAAGGAAATACAGGGTACCAGAATACATCCTTGAATGTTTTAAAATACTTAATCTGGATGAGAAAAAATCCATCATTTTGCAAAATTATCTTGTTTTTCCTAAACAACACATTGTAAATCTATGTACTTTGCTGTTGCGTCTATGTCTAAGCGTCTATCTTCCACAGAGATTGCAGTGTACAATTTTCTCTCGGAAGAATAGGTTCGAATACCATATTTTAAGGAAATACACAGTTGCAGAGAAAAGAAAACCACGAATGTTTTAGAAATACTTAATCTGGAAGAGAAGAAATCCCTCATTTTGCCAAATTATCTTGTTTTTCCTAAACAATACGTTGTAACTCTATGTGCTTTGGTGTTGCGTGTATGTCTAAGCATGCATCTTCCAAAGAGAAATCACTGTACAGTTTTCTTTTAGAACTATATGTGCGAATACCACATTTTAAGGAAATACAGAATAAAGACAACCATGAAGGTATTAGAAATACTTAATAGAGACAAAAGAAATCCCACATTGTGCGAAATTATCAGGTTTTTCCTAAACAACACGTTGTAACTCTATATGCATTTGTGTTGCATGTATGCCTAAGCTTGTGTCTTCCACAGAGTATGGACTGTACAATTTTCTATTGGAAGAATATGTGTGCATACCACATTTAAGGAAATACAATGTTGCAGAGTAAAGACAACCAGTAATATATTAGAAATACTTAATCACTACGAAAATAATCCTGCATTGTGCAAAATTATCTTGTTTTTCCTATACAACAGGCTGTACCTCTATGTCCTTTTGTGTTGCGTCTATCTCTAAGCATGTATCTCCACAGAGAATGCACTGTTCAGTTTTCTCTCAGGAGTATGTGTGCGAAAACCATATTTTAAAGAAATACAGTTTTGCAGAGTAAAGACAACCACAAATTAATTAGAAATATTTAATCTGGACGATTAGAAATCCCGCATTGTTCGAAATTATCTTATTTTTCCTACACAACACGTTTTAATGCTATGTGATTTGGTGTTGCATGTATGTCTAAGCATGTACCCTCCACAGAGAATGCACTCTACAGTTTTCTCTTGAAAGTATATGTGCGAATACCACCTTTTAATGAAATACAGTGTTGCAGAGTAAAGACAACCACGAATGTATTACAAATACTTAATCTGGACGAGAAGTAATCCCGCATTGTGCAAAATTATCTTGTTTTTCCTACACGCATTTTGTAACTCTATGTGCTTTGCTGTTGCGTGTATGTCTAAGCATGTATCTTCCACAGAGAATGCACTGTACATTTTTCTCTCGGAAGAATATGTGCGAATACCTAATTTTAAGGAAAAACAATGTTGCAGAATAAAGAAAACCACGAATATTTTAGAAATACTTAATCTGTACTAGAAGAAATCCCTCATTTTTCGAAATTATCTTGTTTTTCCTAAACAACACATTGTAACTCAACGTGTTTTGGTGTTGCGTGTATGTCTAAGAATGTATCTTCCATAGAGAATTGACTCTACACTTTTCTCTCGGGAGTAAATGTGCGAGTACCATATTTAAAAGAAATACAGTGTTGCAGAGTAAAGACAGCCAGGAATATATTAGAAATACTGATTCTGGACAAGAAAAAATCCTGCCATGTGCGAAATTATCTTGTTTTTCCTAAGCAACACGTTGTAACTTAATGTGCTTTGCTGTAACGTGTATGTCTAAGCATGTATCTTCCACAGATATTGCACTGTATAATTTTCTCTCGGAAGAATATGTGTGAATACCACATTTTAAGGAAATACAGGGTTGCAGAGTAAAGACAACCACGAATGTTTTAAAAATACTTAATCTGGATGAGAAGAAATCCCTCATTTTGCGAAATTATCTTGTTTTTCCTAAACAACACGTTATAACTCTTTGAGCTTCTGTGTTGCATGTATATCAACGCGTGTATCTTCCACAGAGAATGCACTATAGAGTTTTCTCTCAGAAGAATATGTGTGAATACATCATTTTAATGAAATACAGGATTGCAGAGTAAAGACAACCACGCATGTTTTAGAAATACTTAATCTGGACATGAAGAAATCCCTCATTTTGCAAAATAATCTTTTTTTTCCTAACAACCCGTTGTAACTCTATGTGCTTTGGTGGTGCGTGCATGTCTAAGTGTGTATCTTCCACAGAGAATACATTGTACAATTTTCTCTCTGAAGAATTTGTGTGAATACCACATTTTAAGGAAATATAGGGTACAAGAGTAAAAACATCCATGAATGTTTTAAAAATACTTAATCTGGACGAGAAGAAATCCCTCATTTTGTGAAATTATCTTGTTTTTCCTAAACAACACATTGTAACTCTATGTACTTTGCTGTTGCGTGTATGTCTAAGCGTCTATCTTCCACAGAGATTGCACTGTAAAATTTTCTCTTGGAAGAATATGTTCGAATACCATATTTTATGGAAATACAGTGTTGCAGAGTAAAGACAACCATGAATGTTTTAGAAATACTTAATCTGGAAGAGAAGAAATCCCTCATTTTGCGAAATTATCTTGTTTTTCCTAAACAATATGTTGTAATTCTATGTGCTTTGGTGTTGCGTGTATGTCTAAGCATGCATCTTCCAAAGAGAAATCACCATACAGATTTCTTTTAGAACTAAATGTGCAAATACCACATTTTAAGGATATACAGTGTTTCAGAATAAAGACAACCACGAAGGTATAAGAAATACTTAATGGAGTCAAAGAGAAATCCCACATTGTGCGAAATTATCAGGTTTTTCCTAAACAACACGTTGTAACTCTATATGCATTTGTGTTGCATGTATGTCTAAGCTTGTATCTTCCAAAGAGTATGGACTGTACAATTTTCTATTGGAAGAATATGTGTGCATACCACATTTAAGGAAATACAATGTTGCAGAGTAAAGACAACCAGGAATATTTTAGAAATATTTAATCACTACGAAAATAAATCCTGCATTGTGTGAAATTATTTTGTTTTTCCTATACAAAAGGCTGTACCTCTATGTGCTTTTGTGTTGCGTCTATCTCTAAACATGTATCTCCACAGAGAATGCACTGTTCAGTTTTCTCTTGGGAGTATGTGTGTGAAAACCATATTTTAAAGAAATACAGTTTTTCAGAGTAAAGACAACCACAAATTAATTAGAAATGTTTAATCTGGACGAGAAAAATCCCGCATTGTTCGAAATTATCTTCTTTTTCCTAAACAACACATTTTAACTCTATGTGATTTGGTGTTGCATGTATGCCTAAGCATGTACCCTCCACAGAGAATGCACTCTACAGTTTTCTCTCGAAAGTATATGTGCGAATTCCACCTTTTAAGGAAATACAGTGTTGCAGAGCAAAGACAACCACGAATGTATTACAAATACTTAATCTGGACGAGAAGAAATCCCCCATTGTGCGAAATTATATTGTTTTTCCTACACAACATTTTGTAACTCTATGTGCTTTGCTGTTGCGTGTAAGTCTAAGCGTGCATCTTCCACAGAGAATGCACTGTACATTTTTCTCTCGGAAGAATATGTGCAAATACCTAATTTTAAGGAAAAACAATATTGCAGAATAAAGAAAACCACGAATATTTTAGAAATACTTAATCTGTACTAGAAGAAATCCCTCATTTTTCGAAATTATCTTGTTTTTCTTAAACAACACATTGTAACTCAATGTGTTTTGGTGTTGGGTGTATGTCTAAGAATGTATCTTCCATAGAGAATTGACTCTACACTTTTCTCTCGGGAGTAAATGTGTGAGTACCATATTTAAAAGAAATACAGTGTTGCAGAGTAAAGACAGCCAGGAATATATTAGAAATACTTATTCTGGACAAGAAAAAATCCTGCCTTGTGCGAAATTATCTTATTTTTCCTAAGCAACACGTTGTAACTTTATGTGCTTTGCTGTAACGTGTATGTCTAAGCATGTATCTTCCACAGAGATTGCACTGTACAATTTTCTCTCGGAAGAATATGTGTGAATACCACATTTAAAGGAAATACAGGGTTGCAGAGTAAAGACAGCCACAAATGTTTTAAAAATACTTAATCTGGATGAGAAGAAAGACCTCATTTTGCGAAATTATCTTGTTTGTCCTAAACAACACGTTGTAACTCTATGTGCTTTGGTGTTGCGTGTATGACTAAGCATGTATCTTCCACAGAGAAAGCACTATACAGTTTTTTCTGAACTATTTGTGTGAATACCACATTTTCTAGCCCCCCACTCCCCGAAAGTCCCGTAAGCCCCCTTCTCTTCCCCTGTCCTCCCACCCACCCCTTCCCACTTCCCTGTTCTGGTTTTGTCGAATACTGCTTCACTGAGTCTTTCCAGAACCAGGGGCCACTCCTCCTTTCTTCTTGTATCTCATTTGATGTGTGGATTATGTTTTGGGTATTCCAGTTTTCTAGGTTAATATCCACTTATCAGTGAGTGCATACCATGATTCACCTTTTGAGTCTGGGTTACCTCACTTAGTATGATGTTCTCTAGCTCCATCAATTTGCCTAAGAATTTCATGAATTCATTGTTTCTAATGGCTGTAACCACTCAAATATAAAAAGAACATCAAAAATGACAGGAAGTTATAATCACTATTCCCTAATATCTCTTAACATCAATGGTCTCAATTCCCCAATAAAAAGACATAGACTAACAGACTGGATAAGGAAACAAGACCCTACAATTTGCTGTATACAGGAGACACACCTCAGTGTCAAAGATAAAAACTACCTTAGAGTAAAAGGCAAGAAGACAATCTTACAAGCCAATGGTCACAGGAAACGAGCAGGAGTAGCCATTCTAATATCAGATAAAATTGACTTTCAACCTAAAGTCATCAAAAGAGACACAGAAGGACATTTCTTACTGGTCAAAGGAAAAATCCACCAAGAAGAACTTTCAATTCTGAACATCTATGCGCCAAATGCAAGGGCACCCTCATTCGTAAAAGAAACTTTACTAAAGCTCAAAGCACACATTGCACCTAACACAATAATTGTGGGGGACTTCAACACTCCACTTTCCTCAATGGACCGATCGGGAAAACAGAAACTAACCAGGGACACAGTAAAACTAATTGAAGCTTTGGACCAATTGGATTTGACTGATATTTATAGATCATTTCACCCTAAAGCAAAAGAATATACCTTTTTCTCAGCACCTCATGGTACCTTCTCCAAAATCGACCATATAATTGGACACAAGGCAGACCTCAACAAATATAAGAAGATCGAACTAATCCCATGCCTCCTATCAGATCACTATGGAGTAAAAGTGGTCTTCAATAGCAACAAAAACAACAGAAAACCCACATACACGTGGAAACTGAACAATATTCTACTCAATGATACCTTGGTCAAGGAAGAAATAAAGAAAGAAATTAAAGACTTTTTAGAACACAATGAAAATGAAAACACAACATACCCAAATCTATGGGACACAATGAAAGCAGTGCTAAGAGGAAAACTCATAGCCCTGAGTGCCTCCAAAAAGAAAATGGAGAGATCATACATTACCAGCTTAATGACACACCTGAAAGCCCTGGAACAAAAAGAAACTATTTCACACAGGAGGAGTAGAAGGCAGGAAATCATCAAACTCAGGGCCGAAATCAATCAAGTAGAAACAAAGAGAACCATACAAAAAAATCAACAAAACCAGGAGCTTGTTCTTTGAGAAAATCAACAAGATAGATAAACCCTTAGCCAGACTGACCAAAGGACACAGAGGAAGTATCCAAATTAACAAACTTAGAAATGAAAAGGGAGATATAACAACAGAAACTGAGGAAATACAAAAAATCATCAGATCCTACTACAAGAGACTGTACTCAACACAACTGGAGAATCTGGAGGAAATGGACAATTTCCTTGACAGATACCAAATACCAAAATTAAATCAGGACAAACAGGATCATCTAAACAGTCCCATAATGCCTAAAGAAATAGAAGGAGTCATAGAAAGTCTTCCAACCAAAAAAAGCACAGGACCAGATGGTTTAAGTGCAGAATTCTATCAGACCTTCAAAGAAGAATTAACACCAATACTCTTCAAACTATTCCACAAAATAGAAACAGAAGGAACACTACCCAATTCCTTCTACGAAGCCACAATTACGCTGATACCAAAGCCACACAAAGATCCAACAAAGAAAGAGAACTTCAGACCAATTTCCCTTATGAACATCGATGCAAAAATACTCAATAAAATTCTTGCCAACCGAATCCAAGAACACATCAAAACGATCATCCACCATGATCAAGTAGGCTTTATCCCGGGAATGCAGGGTTGGCTCAATATATGGAAATCCATCAATGCAATCCACTACATAAACAAACTCAAAGAACAAAACCACATGGTCATTTCATTGGATGCTGAAAAAGCATTTGACAAAAGTCAGCATCCTTTCATGCTTAACGTCTTGGAGAGAACAGGAATTCAAGGCCCATACCTAAACATAGTAAAAGCAATATACAGCAAACCGGTAGCCAGCATCAAACTAAATGGAGAGAAACTTGAAGCAATCCCACTGAAATCAGGGAACAGACAAGGCTGCCCCCTTTCTCCTTATCTTTTCAATATGGTACTTGAGGTACTAGCTGGGCAATTCGACAACATAAGGAGGTCAAAGGGATACAAATTGGAAAGGAAGAAGTCAAACTATCATTATTTGCAGACGACATGATAGTCTACCTAAGTGACCCAAAAAACTCCACTAGAGAGCTCCTACAGCTGATAAACAACTTCAGCAAAGTGGCAGGTTATAAAATCAACACAAGCAAATCAGTGGCCTTCCTATACTCAAAGGATAAGCAGGCTGAGAAAGAAATTAGGGAAATGACCCCCTTCACAATAGCCACAATCAGTATAAAGTATCTTGGGGTGACTCTTACCAAACATGTGAAAGATCTGTATGGCGAATACCACATTTTAAGGAAATACAGTGTTGCAGAGTAAAGACAAACAGGGAAGTATTAGAAATACTTAATTGTGACCAAAAGAAATCCCACAGTGTGCGAAATCATCATGTTTTTCCTTAACAACACATGGTAATTCTATGTGATGTGATGTTGCGTGTATGTCTAAGAGTGTATCCTCCACAAAGAAAGTGCTGTACAGTTTTAACTCGAAAGTATATGTGCAAATACGATATTTTTAAGAAATACAGAGTTGCAGAGTAAAGACAACCACCAATGTGTTAGAAATAAGTAATCCGGATGAGAAGAAATCCCGCATTGTGCGAAATTATCTTGTTTTTTTCTAAACAACATGTTATAACTCTATGTGCTTTGGTATTGCGTGTATGTCTAAGCATGAATGTTCCACAGAGAATGCACTGTACAATTTTCTCTTTGAAGAATATGTGCGAACACCACATTTTAAGGAAGTACAGGGTTGCAGAATAAAGATAAACATGAAAATCTTAGAAATACTTAATCTGAACAAGAAGAAATCCCTCATTGTGCAACATTATCTTGTTTTTCCTAACCAACACATTGTAACTTTATGTGCATTGGTGTTGAATGTATATCTAAGCATTTATCTTCCATAGAGAATGCACTGTACAGTTTACTCTCGGAAGAATATGTGTGAATACCACATTATAAGGAAATACAAAGTTGCAGAGTAAAGAAAACCACGAATGTTTTAGAAACACTTAATCGCGATCACAAGAAATCACTCATTGTGCGAAATTATCTTGTTTTGCTAAAAAGCACGTTGTAACTCTATGTGCTTTTGTGTTGCATGTATATCTAAGCATATATCTTCCAAAGAGAATGCACTGTATAGTTTTTTCTCGGGAGTATATGTGCGAATACCATATTTTAAGGAAAGACAGTTTTGCAGAGTAAAGACAACCACGTATTTGTTAGAAATAATTAATGTGGATGAAAGAAATTGTGCACTGCACGAAATTATCTTGTTTTTCCTAAAGAACTCGTTGTAACTCCATGTCTTTTGGTGTTAAGTGTATGGCTAAGCGTGTATCTTCCACAGAGAATGCACTCTACAATTTTTTTCAGAAGAATATGTGGGCATACCACATTTTAAAGAAATACAGGGTTGCAGAGTAAAGACAAACATGAATGTTTTAGAAATTCTTAATCTGGACGAGAAGAAATCCCTTATTTTGCAAAATTATCTTGTTTTTCCTAAACAATACATTGTAACTCTATGTGCTTTGGTGTTGCGTGTATGTCTAAGCATGTATCTTCCTCAGAGAATGCACTGTACAATTTTCTCTCTGAAGAATATTTGCAAATACCACTTTTTAAGGAAATACATTCTTGTAGAGTAAAGACAACCACGAAAGTATTAGATATACTTAATATGGATGAGAAGAAATCTCGCATTGTGCTACACTATCTTGTTTTTCTTAAACAACACGTTGTAACTCTGTGTGCTTTGGTGTTCCGTGTATTTCTAAGTGTGTATCTTCCACAGAGATACACTGTACAATTTTCTGTCTGAAGAGCATGTGCGGATACCAAATTTAAAGAAATACAGTGTTGCAGAGTGAAGACACTATGATGTTTTAGAAATACTTAATCTGAATGAGAAGAAATCCCTCATTTTTCGAAATTATCTTGTTTTTCCTAAACAACAAGTGGTAAATCTAGGTGCTTTGGTGTTGCATGTATGTCTAAGCATGTATCTTCCACAGAGAATGCACTGTACAGTTTTCTCTCAAAAGAATATGTGGAAATACCACATTTTAAGGAAATACAGTGTTGCAGGGTAAAGACAAACACGAATGTATTAGAAATACGTAATTGCGCGTGATGAAATCCTTCAGTGAGCAAAATTATCGTGTTTTCCTAAACAACATGTGGTAACTCTATTTGCTTTGGTGTTGCGTGTATGCTAAGAATTTATCTTCCAAAGAGAATGCACTGAACAGTTTTATCTCGAAAGTATATGGGTGAATACGATATTTTAAGGAAATACAGTGTTGCATAGTAAAGACAACCACGAATGTATTAGAAATACTTAATCTGGATGAGAAGAATCCCCACATCTTTCAAAATTATCTGGTTTTTGCTAAACAACACGTTGTAACTCTATGTGCTTTATTTTTGTTGTGTGTCTGAGGTTGTATCATCCACAGAGAATGCACTGTACAATTTTCTCTTGGAAGAATATGTGCGAATACCACATTTTAAAGAAATACAGAGTTGCAGAGTAAAGACAACTACGAATGTTTTAGAAATACTTAATGTGGACGAGAAGAAATCCCTCATTTTGAGAAATTATCTTGTTTTTCCTAAACAACAAGATGTAAATCCATGTGCTGTGGTGTTGCATGTATGTCTAAGCATGTCTTCCACAGAGAATGCACTGAACAGTTTTATCTGTAAAGTATATGGGCAAATACCACATTTTAAGGAAATACAGTGTTGCAGAGTAAAGACAACCACGAATTTATTAGACGTATTTAATCTGGACTAGAAGAAATCCTTCATTGTGCGAAATTATCTTGTTTTTCGTAATCAACATGTTGTAACTCTATGTCCTTTGGTGTTGCGTGTATATCTAAGCGTGTATCTTCCACAGGGAATGCACTATACAGTTTTCTTTCTGAACTATATCTTCGAATACGAAAATTTAAAGAAAAACAGTGATGCAGAATAAAGAAAACCACGAATGTATTAGAAATACTTAATCGCGCCTAGAAGAAATCCCGTATTGTGCGAAATTATCTTGTTTTTCCTAATCAACACGTTGTATCTCTATGTGCTTCAGTGTTGCATGTATGTCTAAGCATGTATCTTACACAGAGAATGCACTGTACAGTTTTCTCTTGGAATAATATGTGCGAATAACATATTTTAGGGAAATGCAGGGTTGCAGAAAAAAGACAACCACGAAAGTTTTAGAAATTCTTAATCTGGACATGAAGAAAACACTCATTTTGTGAAATTATCTTGTTTTCCTAAAAAACACGTTGTAACTCTAAGTGCTTCAGTAGTACGTGTATGTCTAAGTGTTTGTCTTCCTCTTAGAATGCACTGTACACCTTTCTCTCTGAAGAATATGGGCAAATACCACATTTTAAGGAAATACATTGTTGCAGAGTAAAGACAACCACGAATGTATTAGATATATTTAATATGGACGAGAAGAAATCCCTCATTTTGAGAAATTATCTTGTTTTTCCTAAACAACAAGATGTAAATCTATGTACTGTGGTGGTGCATGTATGTCTAAGCGTGTCTTCCACAGAGAATGCACTGAACAGTTTTATCTCGAAAGTATATGGGCTAATACCACATTTTAAGGAAATACAGTGTTGCAGAGTAAAGACAACCACGAATGTATTAGAAGAACTTAATCTGAACTAGAATAAACCCTGCATTGTGCGAAATTATCTTGTTTTTCCTAATCAACACGTTGTACCTCTATGTGCTTTTGCGTTGCATGTATGTCTAAGCGTGTATCTTCAACAGAGAATGCACTATACAGTTTTCTTTCTGAACTATATGTTCGAATACGAAATTTTAAGGAAAGACAGTGATGCAGAAAAAAAAACACGAATGTATTAGAAATACTTAATCACGATGAGAAGAAATCCCGCATTGTGCGAAACTATCTTGTTTTTCCTAATCAACACGTTGCAACTCTATGTGCTTTTGTACTGCGTGTATGTCTAAGCATGTATCTTCCACAGAGAATGCACTGTACAGTTTTCTTTCGGAATAATACGTGCGAATACCACATTTTAAGGAAATGCAGGGTTGCAGAGGAAAGACAACCACGAATGTTTTAGAAATACTTAATCTGGACAAGAAGAAAACCCTCATTTTGCGAAATTATCTTTTTTTTCCTAAAAAACACGTTGTAACTCTATGTGCTTTGGTGTTGTGTGTATGTCTAAGTGGGTATCTTCCACAGAGAATGCACTGTACATTTTTTTCTTGGAAGGATATATGTGAATAACACATTTGAAGGAAATACAGGGTTGCAGAGTAAAGACAAACACGAATGTTTAAAAATACGTAATCTGGACAAGAAGAAATCCCTCATTTTGCGAAGTTATCTTGTTTTTCCTAAACAACACGTTGTAACCCTATGTGCTTCTGTAGTGCATGTATGGCTATGCTTTTATCTTCCACAGAGAATGCACTGTACATCTTTCTCTCTGAAGATTATGTGCGAATACCACATTTTAAGGAATTACAGTGTTGCAGAGTAAAGACAAACAGGAATGTATTAGAAATACTTAATTGTGACTAAAAGAAATCCCACAGTATGCGAAATTATCTTGTTTTTCTTTAACAACACGTGGTAAATCTATGTGCTCTAGTATTGTGTGTATGTCTAAGCGTGTATCTTCCACAGAGAATGCACTGTACAATTTTCTCTCAAAGAAATAGTGCAAATACCACATTTTAAGGAAATACAGTGTTGCAGGGTAAAGACAAACACGAATGTATTAGAAATACTTAATTACGCGTGATGAAATCCCTCAGTGTGCAAAATTATCTGTTTTTCTAAAAAACATGTGGTAACTCTATTTGCTTTGGTGTTGCGTGTATGCTAAGAATTTATCTTTCAAAGAGAATGCACTGAACAGTTTTATCTCGAAAGTATATGGGCGAATAAGATATTTTAAGGTAATACTGTGTTGCATAGTAAAGACAACCACGAATGTATTAGAAATACTTAATCTGGACGAGCAGAATTCACACATCTTTCAAAATTATATGGTTTTTCCTAAACAACACGTTGTAACTCTATGTGCTTTATTTTTGTTGTGTGTCTGAGGCTGTATCATCCACAGAGAATGCTCTGTACAATTTTCTCTTGGAAGAATATGTGCGAATACCACATTTTAAAGAAATACAGATTGCAGAGTAAAGACAACTACTAATGTTTTAGAAATACTTAATGTGGACAAGAAGAAATCCCTCTTTTGAGAAATTACCTTGTATTTCCTAAACAACACGTTGTAACTATATGCTTTAGTTTTGCTTGTGTGTCTGAGCTTGTATCTTCCACAGAGAATGTACTGTACAATTTTCTCTCTGAAGAATATGTGCGAATACCACATTTTAAGGAAATACAGTGTTGAAGAGTAAAGACAACCATGAATGTTTTAGAAATTCTTAATCTGGAAAAGAAGAAAACCCTCATTTTGCGAAATTATCTTGTTTTCCTAAACAACACGTTGTAAAACTATGTGCTTTGGTTTTGTGTGTATGTCTAAGTGTGCATCTTCCACAGAGAATGCACTGTACAGTATTTTTCTTGGAAGGATAGGTGCGAATACCACATTTTAGGGAAATACAGGGTTGCAGAGTAAAGACAACCACGAATGTTTAAAAATACGTAATCTGGACGAGAAGAAACCCCGCATTGTGAGAAATTATCTTGTTTTTCCTGAACAACACGTTGTAACTCTATGTGCTTTGGTAGGGCGTGTATGTCTAAGCGTGTATCTTCCACAGAGAATGCACTGTACAACTTTCTCTCTGCAGAATATATGCGAATACCACATTTTAAGGAAATACAGTGTTGCAGAGTAAAGACAAACAGGAAAGTATTAGAAATACTTAATTGTGACTAAAAGAAATGCCACAGTGTGCGAAATCATCATGTTTTTCCTTAACAACACGTGGTAATTCTATGTGATTTGATGTTGCGTGTATGTCTAAGAGTGTATCCTCCACAAAGAAAGCACTGTACAGTTTTAACTCGAAAGTATATGTGCGAATACGATATTTTTAAGAAATACAGTGTTGCAGTGTAAAGACAACCACCAATGTGTTAGAAATATGTAATCTGGACGAGAAGAAATCCCGCATTGTGTTAATTATCTTGTTTTTCCTAAACAACACGTTGTAACTCTATGTGCTTTGGTGTTGCGTGTATGTCTAAGCATGTATCTTCCACAGAGAATGCACTGCACAATTTGCTCTTTGAAGAATATGTGCGAATACCACATTTTAAGGAAGTACAGGGTGGCAGAATAAAGACAACCATGAATATCTTAGAAATACTTAATCTGAACAAGAAAAAAATCCCTCATTGTGCAACATTATCTTGTTTTTCCTAAACAACACATTGTAACTCTATGTGCTTTTGTGTTGAATGTATATCTAAGCATATATCTTCCATAGAGAATGCACTGTACACTTTACTCTCAGAAGAATATGTGGGAATACCACATTTAAAGGAAATACAGGGTTGCAGATTAAAGACAACTCGAATGTTTTGGAAACACTTAATCGAGATCACAAGAAATCACTCATTGTGCAAAATTATCTAGTTTTTCCTAAACAGCACGTTGTAACTCTATGTGCTTTTGTGTTGCATGTATATCTAAGCGTATATCTACCAAAGAGAATGCACTGTACAGTTTTTTTCTCTGGAGTATATGTGCGAATATCTTATTTTAAGGAAATACAATGTTGCAGAGTAAAGACAACCACGAATTTGTTAGAAATACTTAATGTGGATGTAAGAAATTGTGCATTGCACGAAATTATCTTGTTTTTCCTAAACAACACATTGTAACTCCATGTGCTTTGGTGTTACGTGTATGGCTAAGTGTGTATCTTCCACAGAGAATGCACTCTACAATTTTTCTCGGGAGAATATGTGGGCATACCACATTTTAAAGAGATACAGTGTTGCAGAGTAAAGACAAAATGAATGTTTTAGAAATTCTTAATCTGGACGAGAAGAAATCCCTCATTTTGTAAAATTATCTTGTTTTTCCTAAGCAATACATTGTAACTCTATGTGCTTTGATGTTGCGTTTATGTCTAAGCATGTATCTTCCTCAGAGAATGCACTGTACAATTTTCTCTCTGAAGAATATGTACGAATACTACTTTTTAAGGAAATACAATGTTGCACAGTAAAGACAACCATGAATGAATTAGATATACTTAATCTGGACGAGAAGCAATATCGCATTGTGCGAGATTATCTTGTTTTTCCTAAACAACAGGTTGTAACTCTATGTGTTTTGGTGTTGCATGTATTTCTAAGCGTGTATCTTCCACAGAGATGCACTTTACAATTTTCTGTCTGATGAATATGTGCAAATACCACATTTATAGAAATACAGTGTTGCAGAGTAAAGACAACCATGATGTTTTAGAAATACTTAATCTGGATAAGAAGAAATCCCTCATTTTTCGAAATTATCTTGTTTTTCCTAAATAACAAGTTGTAAATCTAGGTGCTTTGGTGTTGCGTGTATGTCTAAGCATGTATCTCCAACAGAGAATTCACTCTACAGTTTTCTCTCAAAAAGAATATGTGCAAATACCACATTTTAAGGAAATACAGTATTGCAGAGTAAGACAAACACGAATGTATTAGAAATACTTAATTGCGTATGATGAAATCCCTCAGTGTGCAAAATTATCGTGTTTTCCTAAACAACATGTGGTAACTCTATTTGCTTTGGTGTTGCATGTATGTCTAAGAATATATCTTCCACAGAGAATGCACTGAACAGTTTTCTCTGGGGGGTATTTGTGCGAATACGATATTTTAAGGAAATACAATGTTGCATACAACCACGAATGTATAAGAAATACTTAATCTGGACGAGAAGAATTCCCACATCTTGCAAAATTATCTTGTTTTTCCTAAACAACACGTTGTAAATCTATGTGCTTATTTTTGGTTGTGTGTCTGAGCTTGTATCTTCCACAGAGAATGCACTGTACAATTTTCTCTTGGAAGAATATGTGCGAATACCACATTTTAAGGAAATACAGTGTTGCAGAGTAAAGACAACCATGAATATTTTAGAAATACTTAATCTGGATGAGAATAATTGGCACATCTTGCAAAATTATATTGTTTTTCCTAAACAACACGTTGTAACTCTATGTGCTTTAGTTTTGGTTGTGTGTCTGATCTTGTATCTTCCACAGAGAATGCACTGTACAATTTTCTCTTGGAAGAATATGTGCGAATACCACATTTTAAGGAAATACAGTGTTGCAGAGTAAAGACAACCACGAATGTTTTAGAAATACTTAATGTGGACGAGAAGAAATCCTCATTTTGAGAAATTATCTTGTTTTTCCTAAACAACAAGATGTAAATCTATGTACTGTGGTGTTGCAAGTATGTCTAAGTGTGTCTTCCACAGAGAATGCACTGAACATTTTTATCTGGAAAGTATATGTGCGAATACCACATTTTAAGGAAATACATTGTTACAGAGTAAAGACAACCACTAATGTATTAGAAGCACTTAATCTGGACTACAAGAAACCCCGCATTGTGCGAAATTATCTTGTTTTTCCTAATCAACACGTTGTAACTCTATGTGCTTTTGAGTTGCGTGTACGTCTAAGCGTGTATCTTCCACAGAGAATGCACTATACAGTTTTCTTTCTGAACTTTATGTTCGAATACGAAATTTTAAGGAAAGACAGTGATGTAGAATAAAGAAAACCACGAATATATTAGAAATACTTAATAACGATGAGAAGAAATCCCGCATTGTGCGAAATTATCTTGTTTTTCCTAATCAACACGTTGTAACTCTATGTGCTTTTGTGTTGCGTGTATGTCTAAGCATGTATCTTCCACAGAGAATGCACTGTACAGTTTTCTCTCGGAATAATATGTGCGAATACCACATTTTAAGTTAATGCAGGGTTGCAGAGGAAAGACAACAACGAATGTTTTACAAATACTTAATATGGACAAGAAGAAAACCCTCATTTTGCGAAATTATCTTGTTTTCCTAAAAAACACGTTGTAACTCTATGTGCTTTGGTCTTGCGTGTATGTCTAAGTATGTATCTTCCACAGAGAATGCACTGTACAATTTTTTCTTGGAAGGATATATGTGAATACCACATTTGAAGGAAATACAGGGTTGCAGAGTAAAGACAAACACGAATGTTTAAAAATACGTAATCTGGACGAGAAGCAATCCCTCATTTTGCGAAGTTATCTTGTTTTTCCTAAACAACACGTTGTAACTCTATGTGCTTCTGTAGTGCATGTATGGCTAAGCGTGTATCTTCCACAGAGAATGCACTGTACATCTTTCTCTCTAAAGATTATGTGCGAATACCACATTTTAAGGAAATACAGTGTTGCATAGTAAAGACAAACAGGAATGTATTAGAAATACTTAATTGTGACTAAAAGAAATCCCACAGTGTGCGAAATTATCTTGTTTTTTCTTAACAACACGTGGTAAATCTATGTGCTCTGGTGTTGCGTGTATGTCTAAGCGTGTATCTTCTACAGAGAATGCACTGTACAGTTTTCTTTCTGAACTATTTGTGTGAATACTATATTTTAAGGAAATACAGTGTTGCAGAATAAAGACAACCACGAATGTATTAGAAATACTTAATTGCAACGAGAAGAAATCTCGCATTGTGCAAAATTATCTTGTTTTTCCTAAACAACACGTTGTAACTCTTTGTTTTTTGGTGTTGTGTGTATGTCTAAGCATGTATCTTCCAAGGGGAATGCACTGTACAGTTTTCTCTCAGAATAATATGTGTGAATACCATATTTTAAGTAAATACAGGGTTGCAGAAAAAGACATCAATGAATGTTTTAGAAATACTTAATCTGGACAAGAGGAAATCCATCATTTTGCAAAATTATCTTGTTTTCCTAAACCACACATTGTAACACTATGTGCTTTGGAGTTGCGTGTATGTCTAAGTGTGAATCTTCCACAGAGAATGCACTGTACAAATTTTTTTCTTGGAAGGATATGTGCGAATACCACATTTTAAGGAAATACAGGGTTGCAGAGTAAAGACAAACAAGAATGTTAAAAATATGTAATCTGGACGAGAAGAAATCCCTTATTTTGCGAAATTATCTTGTTTTTCCTAAACAAAACGTTGTAACTCTATGTGCTTTGGTCGTGCGTGTATGTCTAAGCATGTATCTTCCACAGAGAATGCACTGTACGACTTTCTCTCTGAAGAATATGTTCGAATACCACATATTAAGGAAATACAGTGTTGCAGAGCAAAGACGAACAGGAAAGTATTAGAAATACTTAATTGCGAATAAAGAAATCCTACAGTATGCGAAATTTTCGTGTTTTTCCTTAACAACACGTGGTAAATCCATATCGAAAGTATATGTGCAAATACGATATTTTTAGAAATACAGTGTTGCAGAGTAAAGACAACCACGAATGTATTAGAAATACTTAGACGCGATGAGAAGAAATCCCGCATTGTGTGAAATTATCTTCTTTTTCCTAATCAACACGTTGTAACTCTATGTGCTTTAGTTTTGGTTGTGTGTCTGATCTTGTATCTTCCACAGAGAATGCACTGTACAATTTTCTCTTGGAAGAATATGTGCGAATACCATATTTTAAGGAAATACAGGGTTGCAGAGTAAAGACAACCACTAATGTTTTAGAAATAATGTGGATGAGAAGAAATCCCTCATTTTGAGAAATTATCTTGTTTTTCCTAAACAACAAGATGTAAACCTATGTACTGTGGTGTTGCATGTATGTCTAAGCATGTCTTCCACAGAGAATGCACTGAACAGTTTTATCTGGAAAGTATATGGGCGAATACCACATTTTAAGGAAATACATTGTTGCAGAGTAAAGACAACCACGAATGTATTAGAAGCACTTAATCTGGACTACAAGAAACCCCGCATTGTGCGAAATTATCTTGTTTTTCCTAATCAACACGTTGTAACTCTATGTGCTTTTGTGTTGCGTGTATGTCTAAGCGTGTATCTTCCACAGAGAATGCACTATACAGTTTTCTTTCTGAACTATATGTTCAAATATGAAATTTTAAGGAAAGACTGTGATGCAGATTAAAGGAAACCATGAATGTATTAGAAATACTTAATCGCGATGAGAAGAAATCCCGCATTGTGCGAAATTATCTTGTTTTTCCTAATCAACACGTTGTAGCTCTATGTGCTTTTGTGTTGCGTGTATGTCTAAGCATGTATCTTCCACAGAGAATGCACTGTACAGTTTTCTCTTGGAATAATATGTGCGAATACTACATTTTAAGGAAATGCAGGATTGCAGAGGAAAGACAGCCATGAATGTTTTAAAAATACTTAATCTGTACAAGAAGAAAACCCTCATTTTGCGAAATTATCTTGTTTTCCTAAAAAACACGTTGTAACTCTATGTGCTTTGGTGTTGCGTGTATGTCTAAGTGTGTATCTTCCACAGAGTATGCACTGTACAATTTGTTCTTGGAAGGATATGTGTGACTACCACGTATGACAGAAATACAGGGTTTCAGAGTAAAGACAAACAGGAATGTTTAAAAATACGTAATCTGGACGAGAAGCAATCCTTCATTTTGCGAAGTTGTTTTGTTTTCCCTAAACAACACGTTGTAACTCCATGTGCTTCTGTAGTGCATATATGGCTAAGCGTGTATCTTCCAGAGAAAGCGCTGTACATCTTTCCCACTGAAGATTATGTGCGAATACCACATTTTAAGGAAATACAGCGTTGGAGAGTAAAGACAAACAGCAATGTATTAGAAATACTTAATTGTGACTAAAAGAAATCCCAAGTGTGCGAAATTATCTTGATTTTCCTTAACAACACGTGGTAAATCTATGTGCTCTGGTGTTGCATGTATGTCTAAGCGTTTATCTTCCACAGAGAATGCACTGTACAGTTTTCTTTCTGAACTATATGTGTAAATACTACATTTTAAGGAAATACAGTGTTGCAGAGGAAAGACAACCACGAATGTATTTGAAATACTTAATCTAGACGAGGAGAAATCCCGCATTGTGCGAAATTATCTTGTTTTTCCTAAACAACACGTTGTAACTCTGTGTGCTTTGGTGTTGCGTGTATGTCTAAGCATGTATCTAACACAGAGAATGCACTGTACAATTTTCTCTCTGAAGAATATGTGTGAATACCACATTTTAAGGAAGTACAGGGTTGCAGAATAAAGACAACCATGAATATCTTAGAAATACTTAATCTGAACAAGAAAAAAATCCCTCATTGTGCGACACTATCTTGTTTTTCCTAAACAACACATTGTAACTCTGTGTGCTTTCGTGTTGAACGTATATCTAAGAATATATCATCCATAGAGAATGCACTGTACATTTTACTCTCGGAACAATATATGTGAATACCACATTTTAAGGAAATACAGGGTTGCAGGGTAAAGACAACCATGCATGTTTTGGAAACACTTAATCGTGATCACAAGAAATCACTCATTCTGCGAAATTATCTAGTTATTCCTAAACAGCACGTTGTAATTCTATGTGCTTTTGTGTTCCATGTATATCTAAGCGTATATCTACCAAAGAGAATGCACTGTACAGTTTTTTCTCTGGAGTATATGTGCAAATACCATATTTTAAGGAAATACAGTGTTGCAGAGTAAAGACAAACTCGAATGTATTAGAAATACTTAATTGCGCATGATGAAATCCCTCAGTGTGCAAAATTATCATGTTTTTCCTAAACAACATGTGGTAACTCTATTTGCTTTGGTGTTGCATGTATGTCTAAGAATTTATCTTCCACAGAGAATGCACTGAACAGTTTTATCTCGAAAGTATATAGGCGAATACGATATTTTAAGGAAATACAATGTTGCATAGTAAAGACAACCACGAATGTTTTAGAAATACTTAATCTGGACGAGAAGAATTACCACATTTTGCAAAATTAACTTGTTTTTCCAAAACAACACGTTATAACTCTATGTGCTTTTGTTTTGGTTGTGTGTCTGAGATTGTATCTTCCACAGAGAATGCACTGTACAATTTTCTCTTGGAAGAATATGTCCAAATACCACATTTTAAGGAAATACAGTGTTGCAGAGTAAAGACAACCACGAATGTTTTAGAAATAGTTAATGTGGATGAGAAGAAATCCCTCATTTTGAGAAATTATCTTGTTTTTCCTAAACAACAAGATGTTAACCTATGTACTGTGGTGTTGCAAGTATGTCTAATCATGTCTTCCACAGAGAATGCACTGAACAGTTTTATCTGGAAAGTATATGGACGAATACCACATTTTAAGGAAATACATTGTTGCAGAGTAAAGACAACCACGAATGTATTAGAAGCACTTAATCTGGACTACAAGAAACCCCGCATTGTGCGAAATTATCTTGTTTTTCCTAATCAACACGTTGTAACTCTATGTGCTTTTGTGTTGCGTGTATGTCTAAGCGTGTATCTTCCACAGAGAATGCACTATACAGTTTTCTTTCTGAACTATATGTTTGAATATGAAAATTTAAGGAAAGACTGTGATGCAGATTAAAGGAAAGCATGAATGTATTGGAAATACTTAATCGCGATGAGAAGAAATCCCGCATTGTGCAAAATTATCTTGTTTTTCCTAATCAACACGTTGTAACTCTATGTGCTTTTGTGTTGCGTGTATGTCTAAGCATGTATCTTCCACAGAGAATGCACTGTACAGTTTTCTCTTGGAATAATATGTGCGAATACTACATTTTAAGGAAATGCAGGGTTGCAGAGGAAAGACAACCATGAATGTTTTAAAAATACTTAATCTGTACAAGAAGAAAACCCTCATTTTGCGAAATTATCTTGTTTTCCTAAAAAACACGTTGTAACTCTATGTGCTTTGGTGTTGCGTGTATGTCTAAGTGTGTATCTTCCACAGAGAATGCACTGTACAAGTTTTTCTTGGAAGGATATGTGTGACTACCACGTATGACAGAAATACAGGGTTTCAGAGTAAAGACAAACAGGAATGTTTAAAAATACGTAATCTGGACGAGAAGCAATCCTTCATTTTGCGAAGTTGTTTTGTTTTTCATAAACAACACGTTGTAACTCCATGTGCTTCTGTAGTGCATATATGGCTAAGCGTGTATCTTCCACAGAGAATGCACTGTACATCTATCCCTCTGAAGATTGTGTGCGAATACCACATTTTAAGGAAATACAGTGTTGGAGAGTAAAGACAAACAGCAATGTATTAGAAATACTTAATTGTGAGTAAAAGAAATCCCACAGTGTGCGAAATTATCTTGTTTTTCCTTAACAACACGTGGTAAATCTATGTGCTCTGGTGTTGCATGTATGTCTAAGCATTTATCTTCCACAGAGAATGCACTGTACAGTTTTCTTTCTGAACTATATGTGTAAATACTACATTTTAAGGAAATACAGTGTTGCAGAGGAAAGACAACCACGAATGTATTTGAAATACTTAATCTGGACGAGAAGAAATCCCGCATTGTGCGAAATTATCTTGTTTTTCCTAAACAACACGTTGTAACTCTGTGTGCTTTGGTGTTGCGTGTATGTCTAAGCATGTATCTAACACAGAGAATGCACTGTACAATTTTCTCTCTGAAGAATATGTGTGAATACCACATTTTAAGGAAGTACAGGGTTGCAGAATAAAGACAACCATGAATATCTTAGAAATACTTAATCTGAACAAGAAAAAAATCCCTCATTGTGCGACACTATCTTGTTTTTCCTAAACAACACATTGTAACTCTGTGTGCTTTCGTGTTGAACGTATATCTAAGAATATATCAACCATAGAGAATGCACTGTACATTTTACTCTCGGAACAATATATGTGAATACCACATATTAAGGAAATACACGGTTGCAGGGTAAAGACAACCACGAATGTTTTGGAAACACTTAATCGTGATCACAAGAAATCACTCATTCTGCGAAATTATCTAGTTATTCCTAAACAGCACGTTGTAATTCTATGTGCTTTTGTGTTGCATGTGTATCTAAGCGTATATCTACCAAAGAGAATGCACTGTACAGTTTTTTCTCTGGAGTATATGTACAAATACCATATTTTAAGGAAATACAGTGTTGCAGAGTAAAGACAAACACGAATGTATTAGAAATACTTAATTGCGCATGATGAAATCCCTCAGTGTGCAAAATTATCGTGTTTTTCCTAAACAACATGTGGTAACTCTATTTGCTTTGGTGTTGCATGTATGTCTAAGAATTTATCTTCCACAGAGAATGCACTGAACAGTTTTATCTTGAAAGTATATAGGCGAATACAATATTTTAAGGAAATACAATGTTGCATAGTAAAGACAACCACGAATGTTTTAGAAATACTTAATCTGGACGAGAAGAATTACCACATTTTGCAAAATTAACTTGTTTTTCCAAAACAACACGTTATAACTCTATGTGCTTTAGTTTTGGTTGTGTGTCTGAGCTTGTATCTTCCACAGACAATGCACTGTACAATTTTCTCTTGGAAGAATATGTGCGAATACCACATTTTAAGGAAATACAGTGTTGCAGAGTAAAGACAACGACGAATGTTTTAGAAATACTTAATCTGGACGAGAAGAATTACCACATCTTGTAAAATTAACTTGTTTTTCCTAAACAACACGTTGTAACTCTATGTGCTTTATTTTTGGTTGTGTGTCTGAGCTTGTATCTTCCACAGAGAATGTACTGTACAATTTTCTCTTGGAAGAATATGTGTGAATACCACATTTTAAGGAAATACAGTGTTGCAGAGTAAAGACAACCAGGAATGTTTTAGAAATACTTAATGTGGACGAGAAGAAATCCCTCATTTTGAGAAATTATCTTGTTTTTCCTAAACAACAAGATGTAAATCTATGTACTGTTGTGTTGCAAATATGTCTAAGCGTGTCTTCCATAGAGAATGCACTGAACAGTTTTATCTGGAAAGTATATGGGCGGATACCACATTTTAAGGAAATACAGTGTTGCAGAGTAAAGACAACCAGGAATGTATTAGAAGCACTTAATCTGGACTACAAGAAACCCCGCATTGTGCGAAATCATCTTGTTTTTCCTAATCAACACGTTGTAACTCTATGTGCTTTTGTGTTGCGTGTATGTCTAAGTGTGTATCTTCCACAAAGAATGCACTATACAGTTCTCTTTCTGAACTACATGTTCGAATACGAAATTTTAAGGAAAGACAGTGATGCAGAATAAAGAAAGCCACAAATGTATTAGAAATACTTAATCGCGATGAGAAGAAATCCCGCATTGTGCGAAATTATCTTGTTTTTCCTAATCAACACGTTGTAACTCTATGTGCTTTTGTGTTGCGAGTATGTCTAAGCATGTATCTTCCACAGAGAATGCACTGTACAGTTTTCTCTCGGAATAATATGTTCGAATACCACATTTTAAGGAAATGCAGGTTTGCAGAGGAAAGACAACCATGAATGTTTTAGAAATACTTAATCTGGACAAGAAGAAAACCCTCATTTTGCGAAATTATCTTGTTTTCCTAAAAAACACATTGTAACACTATGTGCTTTGGAGTTGTGTGTATGTCTAAGTGTGTATCTTCCACAGAGAATGCACTGTACAGTTTCTTCTTGGAAGGATATGTGCGAATACCACATTTTAAGGAAATACAGGGTTGCAGATTAAAGACAACCACGAATGTATTTGAAATACTTAATCTGGACGAGAAGAAATCCCGCATTGTGCGAAATTATCTGGTTTTTCCTAAATAAGACGTTGTAACTGTATGCGCTTTGGTGGTGCATGTATATCTAAACATGTATATCTAAGCATTCCATAGAGAATGCACTGTACACTTTACTATCGAAAGAATATGTGTGAATACAACATTTTAAGGAAATACAGTGTTGCAGAGTAAAGACAACCACGAATGTTTTGGAAACACTTAATCGAGATCACAAGAAATCACTCATTGTGCGAAATTATCTAGTTTTTCCTAAACAGCACGTTGTAACTCTATGCGCTTTTGTGTTGCATGTGTATCTAAGTGTATATCTACCAAAGAGAATGCACTGTACAGTTTTTTCTCTGGAGTATAGGTGCGAATATCTTATTTTAAGGAAATACAATGTTGCAGAGTAAAGACAACCACGAATTTGTTAGAAATACTTAATGTGGATGAAAGAAATTGTGCATTGCACGAAATTATCTTCTTTTTCCTAAACAACACGTTGTAACTCCATGTGCTTTGGTGTTATGTGTAAGGCTAAGCGTGATTCTTCCACAGAGAATGCACTCTACAATTTTTCTCAGAAGAATATGTGGTCATACCACATTTTAAAGAAATACAGGGTTGCAGAGTAAAGACAAAAATGAATGTTTTAGAAATTCTTAATCTGGATGAGAAGAAGTCCCTCATTTTGTAAAATTATCTTGTTTTTCCTAAACAATACATTGTAACTCTATGTGCTTTGATGTTGCGTGTATGTCTAAGCATGTATCTTCCTCAGAGAATGCACTGTACAATTTTCTCTCTGAAGAATATGTGCGAATACTAATTTTTAAGGAAATAAAGTGTTGTAGAGTAAAGACAACCACGAATGAATTAGATATACTTAATCTGGACGAGAAGAAATATCGCATTGTACGAAATTATCTTGTTTTTCCCAAACAACACGTTGAAACGCTATGTGCTTTGGTGTTGCGTGTATTTCTAAGCGTGTATCTTCCACAGCGATGCATTGTACAATTTTCTGTCTGATGAATACGAGCGAATACCATATTTATAGAAACACAGTGTTGCAGAGTATAGACAACCATAATGTTTTAGAAATACTTAATCTGGATGAGAAGAAATCCCTCATTTTTCGAAATTATCTTGTTTTTCCTAAACAACAAGTTGTTAATCTAGGTGCTTTCGTGTTGCGTGTATGTCTAAGCATGTATCTTCCACAGAGAATGCACTCTACAGTTTTCTCTCAAAACAATATGTGCAAAAACCACATTTTAAGGAAATACAGTGTTGCAGAGTAAAGACAATCATGAATGTATTAGGAATACTTAATTGCGCATGATGAAATCCCTCAGTGTGCAAAATTATCGTGTTTTTCCTAAACAACATGTGGTAACTCTATTTGCTTTGGTGTTGCGTGTATGTCTAAGAATTTATCTTCCACAGAGAATGCACTGAACAGTTTTATCTCGAAAGTATATAGGCGAATAGTATATTTTAAGGAAATACAGTGTTGCATAATAAATACAACCACGAATGTTTTAGAAATACTTAATCTGAACGAGAAGAATTCCCACATCTTGCAAAATTATCTTTTTTTCCTAAACAACACGTTATAACTCTATGTGCTTTTGTTTTGGTTGTGTGTCTGAGCTTGTATCTTCCACAGAGAATGTACTGTACAATTTTCTCTTGGAAGAATAAGTGTGAATACCACATTTTAAGGAAATACAGTGTTGCAGAGTAAAGAATACTACGAATGTTTTAGAAATACTTAATGTGGACGAGAAGAAATCCCTTATTTTGAGAAATTATCTTGTTTTTTCTAAACAACAAGATGTAAATCTATGTGCTGTGATCTTGCAAGTATGTCTAAGCGTGTCTTCCACAGAATGGACTGAACAGTTTTATCTGGAAAGTATATGGGCGAATATTTTAAGGTAATACAGTGTTGCAGAGTAAAGACAACCAAGTATGTATTAGAAGCACTTAATCCGGACTACAAGAAACCCCGCATTGTGCGAAATTATCTTGTTTTTCCTAATCAACACGTTGTAACTCTATGTGCTTTTGTGTTGCGTGTATGTCTAAGCGTGTACCTTCCACAGAGAATGCACTATACAGTTTTCTTTCTGAACTATATGTTCGAATACGAAATTTTAAGGAAAGACAGTGATGCAGAATAAAGAAAACCACAAATGTATTAGAAATCCTTAATCGCGATGAGAAGAAATCCCGCATTGTGCGAAATTATCTTGTTTTTCCTAATCAACACATTGTAACTCTATGTGCTTTTGTGTTGCATGTATGTCTAAGCATGTATCTTCCACAGAGAATGCACTGTACAGTTTTCTCTCGGAATAATATGTGCGAATACCACATTTTAAGGAAATGCAGTGTTGCAGAAGAAATACAACCATGAATGTTTTAGAAATACTTAATGTGGACAAGAAGAAAACCCTCATTTTGCAAAATTATCTTGTTTTCCTAAAAAACACGTTGTAAATCTATGTGCTTTGGTGTTGCATGCATGTCTAAGTGTGTATCTTCCACAGATAATGCACTGTACAATTTTTTCTTGGAAGGATAAGTGTGAATACCACATATGAAGGAAATACAGGGTTGCTGAGTAAAGACAACACGAATGTTTAAAAATACGTAATCTGGACGAGAAGCAATCCCTCATTTTGCGAAGTTATCTTGTTTTTCCTAAACAACACGTTGTAACTCTATGTGCTTCTGTAGTGCATTTATGGCTAAGCGTGTATGTTCCACAGAGAATGCACTGTACATATTTCTCTCTGAAGATTATATGCGAATACCACATTTTAAGTAAATACAGTGTTGCATAGTAAAGACAAACAGGAATGTATTAGAAATACTTAATTGTGAGTAAAAGAAATCCCACAGTGTGCGAAATTATCTTGTTTTTCCTTAACAACACGTGGTAAATCTATGTGCTCTGGTGTTGCGTGTATGTCTAAGCGTGTATCTTCCACAGAGAATGCACTGTACAGTTTTCTTTCTGAACTATATGTGTGAATACTACATTTTAAGGAAATACAGTGTTGCAGAATAAAGACAACCACGAATGTATCAGAAATACTTAATCGCAACGAGAAGAAATCTCGCATTCTGCGAAATTATCTTGTTTTTCCTAAACAACACGTTGTAACTCTATGTTTTTTGGTGTTGCGAGTATGTCTAAACATGTATCTTCCACAGGTAATGCACTGTACAGTTTTCTCGCAGAATAATATGTGTGAATACCATATTTTAAGGAAATACAGGGTTGCAGAAAAAAGACATCCATGAATGTTTTAGAAATACTTAATCTGGACAAGAAGGAAACTCTCATTTTGCGAAATTATCTTGTTTTCCTAAACCACACGTTGTAACACTATGTGCTTTGGAGTTGTGTGTATGTCTAAATGTGTATCTTCCACAGAGAATGCACTGTACATTTTTTTTCTTGGAAGAATATGTGCGAATACCACATTTTAAGGAAATACAGGGTTGCAGAGTAAAGACAACCACGAATGTTTAAAAATACGTAATCTGGACGAGAAGAAATCCCTCATTTTGCGAAATTTTCTTGTTTTTCCTAAACAACACGTTGTAACTCTATGTGTTTCGGTCGTGCGTGTATGTCTAAGCATGTATCTTCCACAGAGAATGCACTGTACAACTTTCTCTCTGAAGAATATGTGTGAATAACACATATTAAGGAAATACAGTGTTGCAGAGTATAGCCGAACAGGAAAGTATTAGAATTACTTAATTGCGACTAAAAGAAATCCCACAGTGTGCGAAATTATCATGTTTTTCCTTAACAACACGTGGTAAATCTCTATCGAAAGTATATGTGCAAATACGATATTTTTCATATGTATTTGAAATACTTAATCTGGACGAGAAGAAATCCCGCATTGTGCGAAATTATCTTGTTTTTCCTAAACAACACGTTGTAACTCAATTTGCTTTGGTGTTGCGTGTATGTCTAAGCATGTATCTTCCACAGAGAATACACTGTACAAATCTCTCTCTGAAGAATATGTGCGAATACCACATTTTAAGGAAGTACAGGGTTGCAGAATAAAGACAACCATGAATACCTTAGAAAAACTTAATCTGAACAAGAAAAAATCCCTCATTGTGCGACATTATCTTGTTTTTCCTAAACAACAGATTGTAACTCTATGTGCTTTTGTGTTGAATGTATATCTAAGCATATATCTTCCATAGAGAATGCACTGTACACTTTACTCTCACAAGAATATGTGTGAATACCACATTTTAAGGAAATAAAGGGTTGCAGAGTAAAGGCAACCATGAATGTTTTGGAAACACTTAGACGAGATCACAAGAAATCACTCATTTTGCGAAATTATCTAGTTTTTCCTAAACAGCACGTTGTAACACTATTTCCTTTTGTGTTGCATGTATATCTAAGCGTATATCTACCAAAGCGAATGCACTGTACAGTTTTTTCTCTGGAGTATAGGTGCGAATATCATATTTTAAGGAAATACAATGTTGCAGAGTAAAGACAACCACGAATTTGTTAGAAATACTTAATGTGGATGAAAGAAATTGTGCATTGCACGAAATTATCTTGTTTTTCCTAAACAACATGCTGTAACTCCATGTGCTTTGGTGTTAAGTGTATGGATAAGCGTGTATCTTCCAGAGAGAATGCACTCTACAATTTTTCTCAGAAGAATATGTGGGCATACCACATTTTAAAGAAATACAGGGTTGCAGAGTAAAGACAAACATGAATGTTTTTGAAATTCTTAATCTGGAGGAGAAGAAATCCCTCATTTTGTAAAATTATCTTGTTTTTCCTAAACAATACATTGTAACTCTATGTGCTTTGATGTTGCGTGTATATCTAAGCATGTATCTTCCTCAGAGAATGCACTGTACAATTTTCTCTCTGAAGAATATGTACGAATACTACTTTTTACGGAAATACAGTGTTGTAAAGACAACCACGAATGAATTAGATATACTTAATCTGGATGAGAAGAAAATCGCATTGTGCGAAATTATCTTGTTTTTCCTAAACAACACGTTGTAACTCTATGTGCTTTGGTGTTGCGTGTATTTCTAAGCGTGTATCTTCCACAGAGATGCACTGTACAATTATCTGTCTGATGAATATGTGCGAATACCACATTTATAGAAATGCAGTGTTGCAGAGTAAAGACAACCATGATGTTTTAGAAATAATTAATCTGGATGAGAAGAAATCCCTCAATTTTTGAAATTATCTTGTTTTCCTAAACAAAAAGTTGTAAATCTAGGTGCTTTGGTGTTGTGTGTATGTCTAAACATGTATCTTCCACAGAGAATGCACTGTACAGTTTTCTCTCAAAAGAATATGTGCAAATACCACATTTTAAGGAAATACAGTGTTGCAGAGTAAAGACAAACATGAATGTATTAGAAATACTTAATCTGGACGAGAAGAATTTCACACATCTTGCAAAAGTATCTTGTTTTTCCTAAACAACACGTTGTTACTCAATGGGCTTTAGTTTTGGTTGTGTGTCTGAGCTTGTATCTTCCACAGAGAATGCACTTAACAGTTTTATCTCGAAAGTATATAGCCGAATACGATATTTTAAGGAAATACAATGTTGCAGAGTAAAGACAACCAGGAATGTTTTAGAAATACTTAATCTGGACGAGAAGAATTCCCACATCTTGCAAAATTAACTTGTTTTTCCTAAACAACACGTTGTAACTCTATGTGCTTTAGTTTTGGTTGTGTGTCTGAGCTTGTATCTTCCACAGAGAATGCACTGTACAATTTTTTCTTGGAAGAATATGTGCGAATACCACATTTTAAGGAAATACAGTGTTGCAGAGTAAAGACAACCATGAATGTTTTAGAAATACTTAATGTGGACGAGAAGAAATCCCTCATTTTGAGAAATTATCTTGTTTTTCCTAAACAACAAGATGTAAATCTTTGTACTGTGGTGTTGCAAGTATGTCTAAGCGTGTCTTCCACAGAGAATGCACTGAACAGTTTTATCTGGAAAGTATATGGGTGAATACCACATTTTAAGGAAATACAGTGTTGCAGAGTAAAGACAACCACGAATGTATTAGAGGTACTTAATCTGGACTACAGGAAACCCTGCATTGTGCGAAATTATCTTGTTTTTCCTAATCAACACGTTGTAACTCTATGTGCTTTTGTGTTGCGTGTATGTCTAAGCGTGTATCTTCCACAGAGAATGCACTATACAGTTTTCTTTCTGATTCAGTTTTCTTTCTGAACTATATTTTCGAATACGAAATTTTAAGGAAAGACAGTGATGCAGAATAAAGAAAACCACAAATGTATTAGAAATACTTAATCGCGATGAGAAGAAATCTCGCATTGAGCGAAATTATCTTTTTTTTCCTAATCAACACTTTGTAACTCTATGTGCTTTTGTGTTGAGTATATGTCTAAGCATGTATCTTCCACAGAGAATGCACTGTACCGTTTTCTCTTGGAATAATATGTGCGAATACCACATTTTAAGGAAATGCAGGGTTGCAGAGGAAAGACAACCAAGAATGTTTTAGAAATACTTAATATGGACAAGAAGAAAACCCTCATTTTGCGAAATTATCTTGTTTTCCTAAAAAACACGTTGTAGTCTATGTGCTTTGGAGTTGCGTGTATGTCTAAGTGTGTATCTTCCACAGAGAATGCACTGTACATTTTTTTCTTGGAAGGATATGTGTGACTACCACATTTGAAGGAAATACAGGGTTGCAGAGTAAAGACAAACACGAATGTTTAAAAATACGTAATCTGGACTAGAAGAAATCCCTCATTTTGAGAAGTTATCTTGTTTTTCCTAAACAACACGTTGTAACTCTATGTGCTTCTGTAGTGCATGTATGGCTAAGCATGTATCTTCCACAGTGAATGCACTGTACATCTTTCTCTCTGAAGATTATGTGGGAATCCCACATTTTAACGAAATACAGTGTTGCAGAGTAAAGACAAACAGGAATGTATTAGAAATACTTAATGGTGACTAAAAGAAATTCCACATTGTGCGAAATTATCTTGTTTTTCCTTAACAACACGTGGTAAATCTATGTGTTTTGCTTTTGCGTGTATGTCTAAGCGTATATCTTCCAGAGAGAATGTACTGTACAGTTTTTTTTTTCTTGGAAAGATAGGTGCAAATACCACATTTTAAGGAAATACAGGGTTGCAGAGTAAAGACAACCATGAATGTTTAAAAATATGTAATCTGGACGAGAAACAGTCCCTCATTTTGAAAATTATCTTGTATTTCCTAAACAACACGTTGTAACTCTATGTGCTTTGGTAGTGCGTGTATGTCTAAGCATGTATCTTCCACAGAGAATGCACTGTACAACTTTCTCTCTGAAGAATATGTGTGAATACCACATTTAAGGAAATACAGTGTTGCAAAATAAAGATAAACAGGAAAGTATTAGAAATACTTAATTGTGACTAAAAGAAATCGCACAGTGTGCGAAATTATCTTGTCTTTCATTAACATCACGGGGTAAATCTATGTTATTTGGTGTTGCGTGTATGTCTAAGAGGGTATCCTCCACAGACAATGCACTGTACAGTTTTAACTCGAAAGTATATGTGCGAATACGATATTGTGAGAAATACAGTGTTGCAGAGTAAAGACAACCACGAATTTATTAGAAATACTTAATCTGGACGAAAAAAAAATCCCACATTGTGCGAAATTATCTTGTTTTTCGTAAACAACACGTTGTAACTCTATGTGCTTTGGTGTTGAGTGTTTGTCTAAGCATGTATCTTCCACAGAGAATGCACTGTACAATTTTCTCTCTGACGAATATGTGCGAATACCACATTTTAAGGAAGTACAAGGTTGCAGAATAAAGACAAGCACGAATATCTTAGAAATACTTAATCTGAACAAGAAAATATCCCTCATTGTGTGAAATTATCTTGTTTTTCCTAAACAACACGTTGTAACTCTATGTGCTTTGGTGATGAATATATATCTAAGCATATATCTTCCATAGAGAATGCACTGTACAGTTTACTCTAGGAAGAATATGTGTGAATACCACATTTAAGGAAATACAGGGTTGCACAGTGAAGACAACCACGAATGTTTTAGAAACACTTAATAGCTATCACAAGAAATCACTCATTGTGAGAAATTATCTTGTTTTTCCTAAACAGCACGTGGTAACTCTATGTGCTTTTGTGTTGCATGTATATCTAAGCGTATATCTTCCAAAGAGAATGCATTGTACAGTTTTTCTCTGAAGTATATGTGCGAATACCATATTTTAAGGAAATACAGTGTTGCAGAGTAAAGACAACCACGGATTTGTTAGAAATACTTAATGTGGATGAAAGAAATTGTGCATTGCCAGAGATTATCTTGTTTGTCATAAACAACACGTTGTAACTCCATGTGCTTTGGTGTTACGTGTATGGCTAAGCGTAACAATATTTTTCTCAGAAGAATATGTGGGCATACCATATTTTAAAGAAATACAGGTTGCAGAGCAAAGACAAACATGAACGTTTTAGAAATTCTTAATCGGGACGAGAAGAAATCCCTCATTTTGTAAAATTATATTGTTTTTCCTAAACAATACACTGTAACTCTATGTGCTTTGGTGTTGTGTGTATGTCTAAGAGTGTATCTTCCTCAGGGAATGCACTGTACAATTTTCTCTCTGAAGAATATGTGCGAATACCATTTTTTAAGGAAATACAGTGTTGTAGAGTAAAGACAACCACGAATGAATTAGATATACATAATCTGGACGAGAAGAAATATCGCATTGTGTGAAATTATCTTGTTTTTCCTAAACAACACGTTGTAACTCTATGTGCTTTGGGGATGTGTGTATTTCTAAGCGTGTATCTTCCACAGAGATGCACTGTACTATTTTCTGTCTGATGAATATGTGCGAATAACACATTTATAGAAATACAGTGTTGCAGAGTAAAGACAACCACGAATGTTTTAGAAATACTTAATGTGGACGAGAAGAAATCCCTCTTTTTCAGAAATTATCTTGTTTTTCCTAAACAACAAGCTGTAATTCTATGTGCTTTGGTGTTGCGTGTATGTCTAAGCATGTATCTTCCATAGGGAATGCACTGTACAGTTTTCTTTTGTAATAATATGTGCGAATACCATATTTTAAGGAAATACAGTGTTGCAGAAAGAAGACATCCACGGATGTTTTAGAAATACTTAATCTGGACAAGAAAAAACCCTCATTTTGCGAAATTATCCTGTTTTCCTAAACAACACGTTGTAACACTATGTGCTTTGGTTTTGTGTGTATGTCTAAGTGTGTATCTTCCACAGAGAATGCACTGTACAGTTTTTTCTTGGAAGGATATGTGCAAATACCACATTTTAAGGAAATACAGGGTTGCAGAGTAAAGACAATCACGATTGTTTAAAAATACGTAATCTGGACTAGAAGAAATCCCTCATTTTGCGAAATTATCTTGTTTTTTCCTAAACAACATGTTGTAACTCTATGTGCTTTGGTAGTGCGTGTATGTGTAAGCGTGTTTCTTCCACAGAGAATGCACTGTACAACTTTCTCTCTGAAGAATATGTGCGAATACCACATTTAAGGAAATACAGTGCTGCAGAGTAAAGACAAACAGAAATGTATTAGAAATACTTAATGGTGACTAAAAGAAATCCCACAGAGTGCGAAATTATCTTGTTTTTCCTTAACAACACGTGGTAAATGTATGTGCTTTGGTTTTGCGTGTATTTCTAAGCGTATATCTTCCACAGAGAATTCACTGTACAGTTTTCTTTCTGAACTATATGTGTGAATACTACATTTTAAAGAAATACAGTGTTGCAGAATAAAGACAACCACGAATGTATTAGAAATACTTAATCACGACGAGAAGAAATCCCGCATTGTGCGAAATTATCTTGTTTTCCTAAACAACACGTTGTAACTCTATGTTCTTTGGTGTTGCATGTATGTCTTAGCATGTATCTTCCACAGGTATTGGTCTGTAAAGTTTTCTCTCGGAATAATATGTGCGAATACCATAGTTTAAGAAAATACAGGGTGGCAGAAAAAAGACATCCACGAATGTTTTAGAAATACTTAATCTGGACAAGAAGAAAACCTCATTTTGCGAAATTTTCTTGTTTTCCTAAACAACACGTTGTAACACTTTGTGCTTTGGAGTTGCGTGTATGTCTAAGTGTCTATCTTCCACAGAGAATGCACTGTACAGTTTTTTCTTGGAAGGATATGTGTGAATACCACATTTTAAGGAAATACAGGGTTGCAGAGTAAAGACAACCACGAATGTTTAAAAATATGTAATCTGGACGAGAAGCAATCCCTCATTTTGAAAATTATCTTGTATTTCCTAAACAACACGTTGAAACTCTATGTGCTTTGGTAGTGCGTGTATGTCTAAGCATGTATCTTCCACAGAGAATGCACTGTACAACTTTCTCTCTGAAGAATATGTGCGAATACCACATTTAAGGGAATACAGTGTTGCAGAATAAAGACAAACAGGAACGTATTAGAAATACTTAATTGCGACTAAAAGAAATCGCACAGTGTGCAAAATTATCGTGTTTTTCATTAACAACACGGGGTAAATCTATGTTATTTGGTGTTGCGTGTATGTCTAAGAGGGTATCCTCCACAGACAATGCACTGTACAGTTTTAACTCAAAAGTATATGTGCGAATACGATATTTTGAGAAATACAGTGTTGCAGAGTAAAGACATCCACGAATTTATTAGAAATAATCTGGACGAGAAAGCATCCCACATTGTGTGAAATAATCTTGTTTTTCCTAAACAACACGTTGTAACTCTATGTGCTTTGGTGTTGCGTGTTTGTCTAAGCATGTAACTTCCACAGAGAATGCACTGTACAATTTTCTCTCTGAAGAATATGTGCGAATACCACATTGTAAGGAAGTACAAGGTTGCAGAATAAAGACAAGCATGAATATCTTAGAAATACTTAATCTGAACAAGAAAATATCCCTCATTGTGTGAAATTATCTTGTTTTTCCTAAACAACACGTTGTAACTCTATGTGCTTTGGTGTTGAATATATATCTAAGCATATATCTTCCACAGAGAATGCACTGTACAGTTTACTCTCTGAAAAATATGTGTGAATACCACATTTAAGGAAATACAGGGTTGCACAGTAAAGACAGCCACGAATGTTTTAGAAACACTTAATAGCTATCACAAGAAATCACTCATTGTGAGAAATTATCTTGTTTTTCCTAAACAGCACGTTGTAACTCTATGTGCTTTTGTGTTGCATGTATATCTAAGCATATATCTTCCAAAGAGAATGCATTGTACAGTTTTTTCTCTGAAGTATATGTGCGAATACCATATTTTAAGGAAATACAGTGTTGCAGAGTAAAGACAACCATGGATTTGTTAGAAATACTTAATGTGGATGAAAGAAATTGTGCATTGCATGAAATTATCTTGTTTGTCATAAACAACAAGTTGTAACTCCATGTGCTTTGGTGTTGCGTGTATGGCTAAGCGTGTATCTTCCACAGAGAATGCACTGTACAATTTTTCTCAGAAGAATATGTGGGCATACCACATTTTAAAGAAATACAGGGTTACAGAGCAAAGACAAACATGAATGTTTTAGAAATTCTTAATCAGGACGAGAAGAAATCCCTCATTTTGTAAAATTATCTTGTTTTTCGTAAACAATACACTATAACTCTATGTGCTTTGGTGTTGTGTATATGTCTAAGCGTGTATCTTCCTCAGAGAATGCACGGTACAATTTTCTCTCTGAAGAATATGTGTGAATACCATTTTTTAAGGAAATACAGTGTTGTAAAGACAACCACGAATGAATTAGATATACATAATCTGGACGAGAAGAAATATCGCATTGTGCGAAATTATCTTGTTTTTCCTAAACAACACATTGTAACTCTATGTGCTTTGGGGATGCGTGTATTTCTAAGTGTGTATCTTCCACAGAGATGCACGGTACTACAATTTTCTATCTGATGAATATGTGCGAATAACACATTTATAGAAATACAGTGTTGCAGAGTAAAGACAACCACGAATGTTTTAGAAATACTTAATGTGGACGAGAAGAAATCCCTCTTTTTCAGAAATTATCTTGTTTTTCCTAAACAACAAGCTGTAACTCTATGTGCTTTGGTGTGGCGTGTATGTCTAAGCATGTATCTTCCACAGGGACTGCACTGTACAGTTTTCTCTTTTAATAATATGTGCGAATACAATATTTATGGAAATACAGTGTTGCAGAAAGAAGACATCCACGAATGTTTTAGAAATACTTAATCTGGACAAGAAAAACCCCTCATTTTGCGAAATTATCTTGTTTTCCTAAACAACACGTTGTAACACTATGTGCTTTGGTGTTGTGTGTATGTCTAAGTGTGTATCTTCCACAGAGAATGCACTGTACAGTTTTCTTGGAAGGATATGTGCAAATACCACATTTTAAGGAAATACAGGGTTGCAGAGTAAAGACAACCAAGATTGTTTAAAAATACGTAATCTGGACGAGAAGAAATCCCTCATTTTGCGAAATTATATTGTTTTTTCCTAAACAACACGTTGTAACTCTATGTGCTTTGGTAGTGCTTGTATGTGTAAGCGTGTATCTTCCACAGAGAATGCACTGTACAACTTTCTCTCTGAAGAATATGTGTGAATACCACATTTTAAGGAAATACAGTGTTGCAGAGTAAAGACTAACAGGAAAGTATTAGAAATACTTAATTGCGACTAAAGGAAATCTCACAGTGAGCGAAAAAATCGTGTTTTTCCTTAACAATACGTGGTAAATCTATGTGATTTGTTGTTGCGTGTATGTCTAAGAGTGTATCCTCCACAGAGGAAGCACTGTACAGTTTAACTCGAAAGTATATGTGCGAATATGATATTTTTAAGAAATAAAGTGTTGCAGTGTAAAGACAACCACCAATGTATTAGAAATACTTAATCTGGATGAGAAGAAATCCCGTATCATGCGAAATTATCTTGTTTTTCCTAAACAATACGTTGTACCTCTATGTGCTTTGGTGTTGCGTGTTTGTCTAAGCATGTATCTTCCACAGAGAATGCACTGTACAATTTTCTCTCTGGAGAATATGTCTGAAATCCACATTTTAAGGAAGTACAGGGTTGCAGAATAAAGACAACCATGAATATCTTAGAAATACTTAATCTGAATAAGAAAAAAATCCCTCATTGTGCGAAATTATCTTGTTTTTCCTAAACAACACATTGTAACTCTATGTATTTTGGTGTTGAATATATATCTAAGCATATATCTTCCATAGAGAATGCACTGAACAGTTTACTCTCGGAAGAATATGTGTGAATACCACATTTTAAGGAAATACAGGGTTGCAGAGTAAAGACAACCACGAATGTTTTAGAAACACCTAATCGCTATCACAAGAAATCACTCATTGTGTGAAATTATCTTGTTTTTCCTAAACAGCACGTTGTACCTCTATGTGCTTTTGTGTTGCATGTATATCTAAGAGTATATCTTCCAAAGAGAATGCACTGTACGGTTTTTTCCTCTGGAGTATATGTGTGAATACCATATTTTAAGGAAATACAGTGTTGCAGAGTAAAGACAACTACGGATTTGTTAGAAATACTTAATGTGGATGAAAGAAATTGTGCATTGCATGAAATTATCTTGTTTTTCCTAATCAACACATTGTAACTCCATGTGCTTTGGTATTACGTGTATGGATAAGCGTCTATCTTCCACAGAGAATGCACTGTACAATTTTTCTCAGAAGAATATGTGGGCATACCACATTTTAAAGAAATACAGGGTTGCAGAGCAAAGACAATCATGAATGTTCAGAAATTCTTAATCTGGACGAGAAGAAATCCCTCATTTTGTAAAATTATCTTGTTTTTCCTAAACAATACATTGTAACTCTATGTGCTTTGGTGTTGTGTGTATGCTTAAGCGTGTATCTTCCTAAGAGAATGCATTGTACAATTTTCTCTCTGAAGAATATGTGCGAATACCTTTTTTTAAGGAAATACAGTGTTGTAGAGTAAAGACAACCACAAATGAATTAGATATACATAATCTGGACAAGAAGAAATATCGCATTGTGCGAAATTATCTTGTTTTTCCTAAACAACACGTTGTAACTCTATGTGCTTTGGGGATGCATGCGTTTCTAAGCGTGTATCTTCCACAGAGATGCACTGTACAATTCTCTGTCTGATGAATATGTGCGAATACCACATTTATAGAAATACAGTGTTGCAGAGTAAAGACAACCGTGATGTTTTAGAAATACTTAATCTGGATGAGAAGAAATCCCTCATTTTTCGAAAATATCTTGTTTTTCCTAAACAATAAGTTGTAAATCTAGGTGCTTTGGTGTTGCGCGTATGTCTAAGCATATATCTTCCCCAGAGAATGCACCGTACAGTTTTCTCTCAAAAGAATATGTGAAAATACCACATTTTAAGGTAATACAGTGTTGCAGAGTAAAGACAAACATGAATGTATTAGAAATACTTAATTGCGCATGATGAAACCCCTCAGTGTGCAAAATTATCGAGTTTTTCCTAAACAACATGTGGTAACTCTAGCTGCTTTGGTGTTGCGTGTATGTCTAAGAATTTATCTTCCACAGAGAATGCACTGAACAGTTTTATATCGAAAGTATATAGGTGAATACGATATTTTAAGGAAACACAGTGTTGCATAGTAAAGACAACCACGAATGTTTTAGAAATACTTAATCTGGATGGGAAGAATTCCCACATCTTACAAAATTATCTTGCTTTTCCTAAACAACACGTTGTAACTCTATGCTTTCATTTTGCTTGTTTGTCTGAGCTTGTATCTTCCACAGAGAATGCACTGTACAATTTTCTCTTGAAAGAATATGTGCGAATACCACATTTTAAGGAAATACAGTGTTGCAGAGTAAAGACAACCATGAATGTTTTAGAAATACTTAATGTGGACGAGAAGAAATCCCTCATTTTCAGAAATTATCTTGTTTTTCCTAAACAAAAAGATGTAACTCTATGTGCTTTGGTGTTGCGTGTATGTCTAAGCATGTATCTTCCACAGTGAATGCACTGTACACTTTTCTCTTGGAATAATATGTGCGAATACCATATTTTAAGGAAATACAGGGTTGCAGAACAAAGACATCCATGAATGTTTAAGAAATACTTAATCTGGACAAGAAGAAAACCCTCATTTTGCGAAATTATCTTGTTTTCCTAAACAACACGTGGTAACACTATGTGCTTTGGTGTTGCGTGTATGTCTAAGTGTGTATCTTCCACAGAGAATGCACTGTACAGGTTTTTCTTGGAAGGATATGTGCGAATACCACATTTTAAGGAAATACAGTGTTGCAGTGTAAAGACAACCACGAGTGTTTAAAAATACGTAATCTGGACGAGAAGAAATCCCTCATTTTGCGAAATTATCTTGTATTTCCTAAACAACACGTTGTAACTCTATGTATGTGCTTTGGTAGTGCGTGTATGTCTAAGCGTGTATCTTCCACAGAGAATGCACTGTACAGCTTTCTCTATACAATATGTGCGAATACCACATTTTAAGGAAATACAGTGTTGCAGAGTAAAGACAAACAGGAAAGTATTAGAAATACTTAATTGCAACTAAAAGAAATCGCACAGTGTGCGAAATTATCGTGTTTTTCCTTAACAACACGGGATAAATCTATGTGATTTGGTGTTGCGTGTATGTCTAAGAGTGTATCCTCCACAGAGAAAGCATTGTACAGTTTTAACTCGAAAGTATATGTGTGAATACGTTATTTTTAAGAAATACAATGTTGCAGAGCAAAGACAACCACCAATGTATTAGAAATAATCTGGAAGAGAAGAAATCCCGCATTGTGTGAAATTATCTTCTTTTCCTAAACAACACGTTGTAACTCTATGTGCTTTGCTGTTGCGTGTATGTCTAAGCATGTATCTTCAACAGAGAATGCACTGTACAATTTGCTCTCTGAAGAATATGGGCGAATACCACATTTTAAGGAAATACAGGGTTGCAGAATAAAGACAACCATGAAAATCCTAGAATTAATCTGAACAAGAAGAAACCCCTCATTGTGCGATATTATCTTGTTTTTCCTAAACAACACGGTGTAACTCTATGTGCTTTGGTGTTGAATATATATCTAAACATATATCTTCCATAGAGAATGCACAGTACAGTTTACTCTCGGAAGAATATGTGTGAATACCACATTTTAAGGAAATACAGGGTTGCAAGTAAAGACAATCACGAATGTTTTAGAAACACTTAATCACGATCACAAGAAATCACTCATTGTGCGAAATAATCTTGTTTTTCCTAAACAGCACGTAATAACTCTATGTGCTTTTGTGTTGCATGTATATCTAAGCATGTATCTTCCAAAGAGAATGCACTGTGCAGTTTTTTTTCTCTGGAGTATATGTGCAAATACCATATTTTAAGGAAATACAGTGTTCCAGAATAAAGACAATCACAGATTTGTTAGAAATATTTAATGTGGATGAAAGAAATTGTGCATTGAACGAAATTATCTTGTTTTTCCTAAACAACACGTTGTAACTCCATGTGCTTTGGTGTTACGTGTATGGCTAAGCGTGTATCTTTCAAAGAGAATGCACTGTACAATTTTTCTCTGAAGAATATAGTGGCATACCACATTTTAAAGAAATACAGGGTTGCAGAGCAAAGACAAACATGAATGTTTTAGAAATTCTTAATCTGGACGAGAAGAAATCCCTCATTTTGTAAAATTATCTTGTTTTTCCTAAACAATACCTTGCAAGTCTATGTGCTTTGTTGTTGTGTGTATGTCTAAGCGTGTATCTTCCTCAGCGAATGCACTGTACAATTTTCCCTCTGAAGAATATGTGCAAATACCACTTTTTAAGGAAATACAGTGTTGTAGAGTAAAGACAACCACGAATGAATTAGATATACATAATCTGGACGAGAAGAAATATCGCATTGTGCGAAATTATCTTCTTTTTCCTAAACAACACGTTGTAACTCTATGTGCTTTCAGGATGCATGTATTTCTAAGTGTGTATCTTCCACAGAGTTGCACTGTACAATTTTCTGTCTGATGAATATGTGCGAATACCACATTTATAGAAATACAGTGTTGCAGAGTAAAGACAACCATGATGTTCTAGAAATACTTAATCAGTATGAGAAGAAATCCCTCATTTTTCAAAATTATCTTGTTTTTCCTAAACAAAAATTTGTAAATCTAAGTGCTTTGGTATTGCGAGTATGTCTAAGCATATATCTTCCCCAGAGAATGCACTGTACAGTTTTCTCTCAAAAGAATATGTGCAAATACCATATTTTAAGGATATACAGTGTTGCAGAGTAAAGACAAACACGAATGTATTAGAAATACTTAATTGCGCATGATGAAATCCCTCAGTGTGCAAAATTATCGTGTTTTTCCTAAACAACATGTGGTAACTCTAGTTGCTCTGGTGTTGCATGTATGTCTAAGAATTTATCTTCCACAGAGAATGCACTGAACAGTTTTATCTCAAAAGTATATGGGCAAATACGATATTTTAAGGAAATACAGTGTTGCATAGTAAAGACAACCACGCATGTATTAGAAATACTTAATCTGGAAGAGAAGAATTCCCAGATCTTGCAAAATTATCTTGTTTTTCCTAAACAACACGTTGTAACTCTATATGCTTTAGTTTTGCTTGTTTGTCTGAGCTTGTATCTTCCACAGAGAATGCACTGTACAATTTTCTCTTGGAAGAATATGTGCGAATACCACATTTTAAGGAAATACATTGTTGCAGAGTAAGGCAACCATGAATGTTTTAGAAATACTTAATGTGGACGAGAAGAAATCCCTCATTTTCAACATTATCTTGTTTTTCCTAAAGAACAATATGTAAATCTATGTGCTTTGGTGTTGCGTGTATGTCTAAGCATGTATTTTCCACAGGGAATGCACTGTACAGTTTTATCTTGTAATAATATGTGCGAATACCATCTTTCAAGGAAATACAGGGTTGCGGAACAAAGACATCCATGAATGTTTTAGAAATACTTAATCTGGACAAGAAGAAAACTCTCATTTTGCGAAATTATCTTGTTTTCCTAAAAAACACATGGTAACACTATGTGCTTTGGTGTTGCGTGTTTGTCTAAGTGTGTATCTTCCACAGAGAATGCACTGTACAGTTTTTTCTTGGAAGGATATGTGCGAATACCACATTTTAAGGAAATACAGGTTTGCAGAGTAAAGACAATCACGAATGTTTAAAAATACGTAATCTGGACGAGAAGAAATCCCTCATTTTGCGAAATTATCTTGTATTTCCTAAACAACACGTTGTAACTCTATGTGCTTTTGTAGTGCGTATATGTCTAAGCATGTATCTTCCACAGAGAATGCACTGTCCAACTTTCTCTCTGAAGAATATGTGCGAATACCACATTTTCAGGAAATACAGTGTTGCAGAATAAATACAAACAGGAAAGTATTAGAAATACTTAATTGCGATTAAAAGAAATCGCACAGTGTGAGAAATTATCGAGTTTTTCCTTAACAACACGTGGTAAATCTATGTGATTTGGTGTTGCGTGTATGTCTAAGAGTGTATCCTCCACAGAGAAAGCACTTAAGAGTTTTAACTCGAAAGTATATGTGTGAATACGATATTTTTAAGAAATACAGTGTTGCAGAGTAAAGACAACCACCAATGTATTAGAAATACTTATTCTGGATGAGAAGAAATCCCGCATCGTGGGAAATTATCTTGTTTTACCTAAACAACACGTTGTAACTCTATTTGCTTTGCTGTTGTGTGTATGTCTAAGCATGAATGTTCCACAGAGAATGCATTGTACAATTTTCTCTGTGAAGATAATGTGCAAATACCACATTTTAAGGAAGTACAGGGTGGCAGAATAAAGACAACCATGAAAATCCTAGAAATACTTAATCTGAACAAGAAGAAATCCCTCATTGTGCGACATTATCTTGTTTTTCCTAAACAACACTTTGTAACTTTTTGTGCTTTGGTGTTGAATATATATTTAAGCATATATCTTCCATAGAAAATGCACTGTACAGTTTACTCTCGGAAGAATATGTGTGAATACCACATTTTAAGGAAATACAGAGTTGCAGAGGAAAGACAACAACGAATATTTTAGAAACACTTAATCGCGATCACAAGAAATCACTCATTGTCCGATATTATCTTGTTTTTCCTAAACAGCACGTTGTAACTCTATGTGCTTTTGTGTTGCATGTATATCTAACCATATAACTTCCAAAGAGAATGCAATGGACAGTTTTTTCTCGGGAGTTTATGTGGGAATACCATATTTTAAGGAAATACAGTGTTGCAGAATAATGACAACCATGAATTTGTTAGAAATACTTAATGTGGATGAAAGAAATTGTGCATTGCGCGAAATGATCTTGTTTTTCCTAAACAACACGTTGTAACTCCATGTGCTTTGGTGTTACGTGTATGGGTAAGCGTGTATCTTCCACAGAGAATGCACTGTACAATTTTTCTCAGAAGAATATGTGGGCATACCACATTTTAAAGAAATACAGGTTTGCAGAGTAAAGACAAACAGGAATGTTTTAGAAATTCTTAATCTGGACGAGAAGAAATCCCTCATTTTGCAAAATTATCTTGTTTTTCCTAAACAATACATTGTAACTCTATGTGCTTTGGTGTTGCATGTATGTCTAAGCATGTATCTTCCACAGAGAATGCACTGTACAATTTTCTCTCTTAAGAATATGTGTGAATACCACTTTTTAAGGAAATACCGTGTTGCAGAGTAAAGACAACCACGAATGTATTAGATATACTTAATCTGGACGAGAAGAAATATCGCATTGTGCTAAATTATCTTGTTTTTCCTAAACAACACGTTGTAACTCTATGTGCTTTGGTGTTGCGTGTATTTCTAAGCGTGTATCTTCCACAGAGATGCACTGTAGAATTTTCTGTCTGAATAATATGTTCGAATACCACGTTTAAAGAAATACAGCATTGCAGTGTAAAGCCCACCATGATGTTTTAGAAATACTTAATCTGAATGAGAAGCAATCCCTAATTTTTGAAATTAACTTTTTTTTCCTAAACAACAATTTGTAAATCTAGGTGCTTTGGTGTTGCGTGTATATCTAAGCATGTATCTTCCCCAGAGAATGCACTGTACAATTTTTTCTCAAAGGAATATGTGCAAATACCACATTTTATGGAAATACAGTGTTGCAGGGTAAAGAAAAACACGAATGTATTAGAAATACTTAATAGCGCATGATGAAATCCCTCAGTGCGCAAAATTATCGTGTTTTTCCTAAACAACATGTGGTAACTCTATTTGCTTTGGTGTTGCGTGTATGTCTAAGAATTTATCTTCCACAGAGAATGCACTGATCAGTTTTATCTCGAAAGTATATGGACGAATACGATATTTTAAGGAAATACAGTGTTGTATAGTAAAGACAACCACGAATGTATTAGAAATACTTAATCTGGACGAGAAGAATTCCCACATCTTGCGAAATTATCTTGTTTTTCCTAAACAACACATTGTAACTCTATGTGCTTTAGTTTTGCTTGTGTGTCTGAGCTTGTATCTTGCACAGAGAATGCACTGTACAATTTTCTCTTGGAAGAAAATGTGCGAATACCACATTTTAAGGAAATACAGAGTTGCAGAGTAAAGAAAACTACGAATGTTTTAGAAATACTTAATGTGGACGAGAAGAAATCCCTCTTTTGAGAAATTATCTTGTTTTTCCTAAACAACAAGATGTAAATCTCTGTGCTGTGGTGTTGCATGTATGTCTAAATGTGTCTTCCACAGAGAATGCACTTAACAGTTTTATCTCGAAAGTATATGGGCAAATACCACATTTTAAGGAAATACAGTGTTGCAAAGTAAAGACAATCATGAATGTATTAGAAGTACTTAATCTGGACTAGAGGAAATCTTGCATTGTGTGAAATTTTCTTGTTTTTCCTAATCAACACGTTGTAACTCTATTTGCTTTTGTGTTGGAAGTATGTCTAAACGTGTATCTTCCACAGAGTATGCACTATACAATTTTCTTTCTGAACTGTATGTTCGATTACAACATTTTAAGGAAATACAGTGATGCAGAATAAAGAAAGCCACGAATGTATTAAAATACTTAATCGTGACTAGAAGAAATCCTGCATTTTGCGAAATTATCTTGATTTTCCAAATCAACACGTTGTAACTCTATGTGCTTTGGTGTTGCGTGTATGTCTAAGCATGTATCTTACACAGGGAATGCACTGTACAGTTTTCTCTCGGAATAATATGTGCGAATACCATATTTTAGGGAAATGCAGGGTTGCAGAAAAAGACAACCACGAATGTTTTAGAAATTCTTAATCTGGACATGAAGAAAACACTCATTTTGCGAAATTATCTTGTTTTCCTAAACAACACGTAGTAACACTATGTGCATTGGTGTTGCGTGTATGTCTAAGAGTGTATCTTCCACAGAGAATGCCCTGTACATTTTTTTCTTGGAAGAATATGTGCAAATACCACATTTTAAGGAAATACAGGGTTGCAGAGTAAAGACAACCAACATGTTTAAAAATACGTAATCTGGAAGAGAAGAAATCCCTCATTTTGCGAAATTATCTTGTTTTTATTAAAGAACACATTGTAACTGTACGGGCTTCAGTAGTGCGTGTAAGTCTAAGCGTGTGTCTTACACAGAAAATGCACTATACAACTTTCTCTCTGAAGAATATGTGTGAATACCACATTTTAAGGAAATACAGTGTTGCAGAGTAAAGACAACCAGGAATGTATTAAATATACTTAATCTGGACGAGAAGAAATCTCTCATTGTGCGAAATTATCTTGTTTTTCCTAAAAAACACGTTGTAATTCTATGTGCTTTGGTGTTGCGTGTATTTTTAAGCATGTATCTTCCACAGAGAATGCACTGTACAATTTTCTGTCTGAAGAATATGTGCGAATACCACATTTATAGAAATAGAGTATGGCAGAGTAAATACAACCATGAATGTTTTAGAAATACTTAATCTGGATGAGAAGAATTCCCTCATTTTGCGAAATTATCCTGTTTTTCCTAAACAACACGTTGAAAATTTAGGTGCTTTCGTGTTGTGTGTATGTCTAAGCATGTATCTTCCACAGAGAATACACTGTACAGTTTTCTCTCAAAAGAATATGTACAAATACAACATTTTAAGAAATACAGTGTTGCAGAGTAAAGACAAATACGAATGTATTAGAAATACTTAATTGCTCATGAAGAAATCCCTCAGTGTGTGAAATTATTGTGTTTTTCTTAAGCAACATGTGGTAACTCCATTTGCTTTGGTGTTGCGTGTATGTCTAAGCATGTATCTTCCACAGAGAATGCACTGAACAATTTTAACTCGAAACTATATGGGGAATACGATATTTTAAGGAAATACAGTGTTGCATAGTAAAGACATCCACAAATATATTAGAAATACTTAATCGGGATGAGAAGAATTCCCACATCTTGTGAAATTATCTTGTTTTTCCAAAACAACACGTTGTAACTCTATGTGCTTTAGTTTTGCTTGTGTGTCTGAGATGGTAACTTCCACAGAGAATGCAGTGTACACTTTTATCTTGGAAGAATATGTGCGAATACCACATTTTAAGGAAATACAGTGTTGTAGTGTAAAGACACCCACGAAGGTTTTAGAAATACTTAATCTGGACAAGAAGAAATCCCTCATTTTGAGAAATTAACTTGTTTTTCCTAAACAACAAGATATAAATCTATGTGCTGTGGTGTTGCATGTATGTCTAAGCATGTCTTCCACAGAGAATACACTGAAGAGTTTGACCTCAAAAGTATATGGGCGAATACCACATTTTAAGGAAATACAGTGTTGCAGAGTAAAGACAACCATGAAGGTATTAGAACTACTTAATCTAGACTAGAAGAAACCCCCATTGACCGAAATTATCTGGTTTTCATAATCAACACGTTGTAACTCTGTGTGCTTTTGTTTTGCGTGTATATCTAAGCGTGTATCTTCCACAGAGAATGCACTATACAGTTTTCGTTCTGAACTATATGTTCGAATACGAAATTTTAAGGAAATACAGTGATGCAGAATAAAGTAAACCATGAATGTATTAGAAATACTTAATCATGACTAGAAGAAATCCAGCATTGTGCGAAATTATCTTGTTTTTCCTAATCAACACTTTGTAACTCTATGTGCTTTTGTGTTGCGTGTATGTCTAAGTATGTATCTTCCACAGAGAATGCACTGTACAGTTTTCTCTCGGAATAATATGTGCGAATACCACATTTTAAGGAAATGCAGGTTTGCAGTTGAAAGACAACCACGAATGTTTTATAAATACTTAATCTGGACAAGAAGAAAACCCTCATTTTGCAAAATTGTCTTGTTTTCCTAAACAACACGTTATAACTCTATGTGCTTTGGTGTTGCGTCTATGTCTAAGTGTGTATCTTCCACAGAGAATGCACTGTACATTTTTTTCTTGGAAGGATATGTGTGAATACCACATTTTAAGGATATACAGGGTTGCAGAGTAAAGACAAACACGAATGTTTAAAAATATGTAATCTGGACAAGAAGAAATCCCTCATTTTGTGAAGTTATCTTGTTTTTCCTAAAGAACACGTTGTAACTCTATGTGCTTCGGTAGTGCGTGTATGGCTAAGCGTGTATCTTCCCCAGAGAATGCACTGTACAATTTTTTCTCTGAAGATTATGTGCGAATACCACATTTTAAGGAAATACAGTGTTGCAGAGTAAAGACAAACAGGAATGTATTAGAAAAACTTAATTGTGACTAAAAGAAATCCCACATTGTGCGAAATTATCTTGTTTTTCCTTATCAACACGTGGTAAATCTATGTGCTTTGGTGTTGCGTGTATGTCTAAGAGTGTATCCTCCCCAGAGAATGCACTGCACAGTTTTAACTTGAAAGTATATGTGCGAATACGATATTTTTAAGAAATACAGTGTTGCAGAGTATAGACAAACACAAAGGTATTAGGAATACTTAATCTGGACGAGAAGAAATCCCGCATTGGGCGAAATTATCTTGTTTTTTCTAAACAACACGTTATAACTCTATGTGCTTTGGTGTTGCGTTTGTGTCTAAGCGTGTATCTTCCACAGAGAATGCACTGTACAGTTTTCTCTTGGAATAATATATGCGAATACCACATTATAAGGAAATACAGTGTTGCAGAGGAAAGACAACTACGAATGTTTTAGAAATACTTAATCTGGGCAAGAAGAAAACCCTCATTTTGCGAAATTATCTTGTTTTCCTAATCAACACGTTGTAACTCTATGTGCTTTGGTGTTCCGTGTATGACTAAGTGTGTATCATCCACGGAGAATTCACTGTACAGTTTTTTTCTTGGAAGTATATGTGCGAATACCACATTCTAAGGAACTACAGGGTTACAGAGTAAAGACAACTATTAATGTTTAAAAATACGTAATCTGGAATAGAAGTAATCCCTCATTTTGCAAAATTATCTTGTTCTTCCTAAACAATACATTGTAACTATATGTGCTTTGGTGTTGCGTATATGTCTAAGCGTGTATCTTCCTAAAAAAAAAAAGCACTGTACAATTTTCTCTGTGAAGAATATGTGCGAATACCACATTTTAAGGAAATACAGTGTTGCAGAGTAAAGACAACCACGAATGTATTAGATAAACTTAATCTGGACGAGAAGAAATCTCGCATTGTGCGAAATTATCTTGTTATTCCTAAACAACACGTTGTAACTCCCACAGTGTGTGAAATTATCATGTTTTTCCTAAACCACATGTGGTAACTCTTTTTGCTTTGGTGTTATGTGTATGTCTAAGCATGTATCTTCCACAGAGAATGCACTGAACAGTTTTATCTCAAAAGTATATGGGCGAATACGATATATTAAGGAAATACATTGTTGCATAGTAAAGACAACCACAAATGTATTAGAAATACTTAATCTGGATGAGAAGAATTCCCACATATTGCGAAATTATCTTGTTTTTTCTAAACAACACGTTGTAACTCTATGTGCTTTAGTTTTGCTGGTGTGTCTGAGCTTGTATCTTCCACAGAGAATGCACTGTACAATTTTCTCTTGGACGAATATGTGCGAATACCACATTTTAAGGAAATACAGAGTTGCAGTGTAAAGACAGCCACGAATGTTTTAGAAACACTTAATCGCGATCACAAGAAATCAATCATTGTGCAAAATTATCTTGTTTTTCATAAACAGCACGTTGTATCACTATGTGCTTTTGTGTTGCATGTATATCTAAGCGTATATCTTCGAAAGAGAATGCACTGTACAGTTTTTTCTCTGGAGTATATGTGCGAACACCATATTTTAAGGAAATACAGTGTTGCAGAGTAAAGATAACCACGAATTTATTAGAAATACTTAATGTGGACGAAAGAAATTGTGCATTGCGCGAAATTATCTTGTTTTTCCTAAACAACATGTTGTAACTGTATGTGCATTGGTGTTGCGTGTATGTCTAAGCGTGTATCTTCCACAGAGAATGCACTGTACAGTTTTCTCTCAGAATAATATGTGCGAATACCACATTTTAAAGAAATACAGGGTTGCAGAGGAAAGACAACAACAAATGTTTTAGAAATACTTAATCTGGACAAGAAAAAAACCCTCATTTTGCGAAATTATCTTGTTTTCCTAAACAACACGTTGTAACTCTATGTGCTTTGGTGTTGCGTGAATGTCTAAGTGTGTATATTACACAGACATTGCACTGTAAAGTTTTTTCTTGGAAGAATATGTGCAAATACCACATTTTAAGGAAATACAGGGTTGCAGAGAAAAGACAACCACGAATGTATTAGATATACTTAATCTGGACGAGAAGAAATCTTGCCTTGTGTGAAATTATCTTGTTTTTCTTAAACAACACGTTGTAACACTATGTGTTTGGGTGTTGCGTGTATTTCTAAGCGTGTATCTTTCACAGAGATTGCACTGTACAATTTTCTGTCTGAAGAATATGTGCGAATACTACATTTATAGAAATACAGTGTTGCAGAATAAAGACAACCATGAATGTTTTAGAAATACTTAATCTGGATGAGAAGAAATCCCTCATATTTCAAATTGTCTTGTTTTTCGTTAAAGAACAAGTTATAACTCTTTGTGCTTTGGTGCTGCGTGTATGTCTAAGCATTTATCTTCCACAGAGAATGCATTGTACAGTTTTCTCTCAAAAGAATATGTGAAATACCACATTTTAAGGAAATACAGTGTTGCAGAGTAAAGACAAACAGGAATGTGTTAGAAACACTTAATTGCGACTAGAAGAAATCCCACAGTGTGCGAAATTATCGTGTTTTTCCTAAACCACATGTGGTAACTCAATTTGCTTTGGTGTTGCGTGTATGCATAAGCATGTATCTTCCACAGAGAATGCACTGTACAGTTTTCTCTCAGAAGAATATGTGCAAATACCACATTTTAAGGAAATACAGTGTTGCAGAATAAAGACAACCACGAATGCATTAGAAATACTTAATCTGGACGACAAGAATTCCCATATCTTGCGAAATTGTCTTGTTTTTTCTAAAAAACATGTTGTACCTCTATGTGATTTCGTGTTGCGTGTATGTCTAAGCATGGATCTTCCACAGAGAATGCACTGTACACTTTTCTCTCAGAAGAATATGTGCGAGTACCACATTTTAAGCGAATACAGTGTTGCAGAGTAAGACTACCACGAATGTATTAGAAATAGTTAATCTGGATGAGAAGAAATCCCTCATTTTGTGAAATTACCATGTTTTTCCTAAACAACACGTTGTAACTCTATGTGCTTTGGTGTTGCGTGTTTGTCTAAGCATGTATCTTCCAGAGAGAATGCACTGTAAAATTTTCTCTCGGGAGCATATGTGTGATTACCATATTTAAAAGAAATACACTGTTGCAGAGTAAAGTCAACCACGAATGTATTGGAAATACTTAATCTGGGTGAGAAGAAATCCCGCATTATGCGAAATTATCTTGTTTTTCCTAAACAACACGTTGTAACTCTATGTGCGTTGTTGCTGGGTGTATGTATGACCGTGTATCGTCCACAGAGAATGCACAGTACACTTTTCTCTTTGAAGAATATTTGCGAATACCACATTTTAAGGAAATACAGTGTTGCAGAATAAAGACAACCACGAATGTATTAGAAATACTTAATCTGGTCAAGAAGAAATCTAGCATTGTGTGAACTTTTCTTGTTTTTCCTAAACAACATGTTGTAACTCTATGTGCTTTGGTATTGCGTGTATGGCTATGCGTGTATCTTCCACAGAGAATGCACTGTACAATTTTCTCTCGGAAGAATATTTGCACATACCATATTTTAAGGAAATACAGTTTTGCAGAGTAAAGACAAACACGAATGTATGAGAAATGCATGTTCTCTATGAGAAGATATCCAGCATTGTGCGAAATTATCTTGTTTTTCATAAACAACACATCTTAATTCTATGTGCTTTGTTGTTGCATGTATGTCTAAGTGTGTATCTTCCAGAGAGAATGCACTGACCAATTTTCTCTTTGGAGTATATGTTCGAATACCATATTTAAAGAAATAGAATGTTTCAGATTAAAGACAACCACGAATGTATTAGAAATACTTTATCTGGCCGAGAAGAAATCCCTCATTTTGCGAAATTATCTTGTTTTTCCTAAACAACACATTTTAACTCTATGGGCTTTAAGTGTTGCGTGTATGTCTAAGCGTATATCTTCCAGAGAGAATGCACTGTACAGTTTTCTCTCGGGAGCATATGTGTGAATACCATATTTAAAGGAAATACAATGTTGCAGAGTAAAGACAACTATGAATGTATTAGAAATACTTTATTTGGCCGAGGAGAAATCCCTCATTTTGCGAAATTATCTTGTTTTTCCTAAACAACACATGGTAACTCTACTTGCTTTAGTGTTGCGTGTATGTCTAAGTGTGTATCTTCAAAGAGAATGCACTGTACAATTTTCTCTCTGAAAAATACCTGCGAATACCACATTTTAAGCAAATAGAGTGTTGCAGAGTAAAGACAACCACGAATATATTAGAAATATTTAATCAAGAGGAAAAGAAATACCGCATTGTGCGAAATTATCTTGTTTTTCCAAAGCAACACGTTGTAACTCTATGTGCTTTGGTGTTGTGTGTACGTCTAAGCATGCATCTTCCACAGAGAATGGACTGTACACTTTTCTTTCAGAAGTATAAGTGTGAATAACACATTTTAAGGAAATACAGTGTTGCAGAATAAAGAAAACCATGAATGTATTAGAAATACTTAATACCAACGAGAAGAAATCCAGCATTATAAGAAATTATCTTGTTTTTTCTAAACTTCAAGTTGTAACTATATATGTTTTGGTGTTGGGTGTATGTCTAAGCATGTTTCTTTCACAGAGAATGGACTGTGCAGTTTTCTCTCGGAAGAATATGTGCGAATACCACATTTTAAGGAAATACAGTGTTGCATAGTAAAGACAACCACAAATGTATTGGAAATAATTAATCTGGATGAGATGAAAGCCCGAATTGTGCGAAATTATCTTGTTTTTCCTAAACAACACTCTGTAACTCTATGTCCTTTGGTGTTGCCTATATGTATAAACGTGTATCTTCCACAGAGTAAGCACGGTACAATTTTCTCTCGGAAGAATACGTTCGAATACCACATTTTAAGGAAATAGAGTGTTGCAGAGTAAAGACAACCACGAATGTATTAGAATTACTTAATCTGGACGAGAAGATATCCAGCATTGTGTCAAATTATTTGGTTTTTCGTAATCAACATGTTGTAACTCTATGTGCTTCGGTGTTCGTGTATGTCTAAGGGCATATCTTCCACAGAGAATACACTGTACAGTTTTCTCTTGGAAGAATATGTGCAAATACGACATTTAAAAAAAATACAGTCTTGCAGAGTAAAGACAACCACGAATATATTAGAAATACTTAATCGTGACGAGATGTAATCCCGAATTGTGCGAAATTATCTTGTTTTTCCTAAAGAACACTATGTATCTCTATGTGCGTTGGTGTTGCCTGTAATTCTAAACGTGTATCTTACACATGGGTTGGACTGTACAGTTTCTTTTTCTGAAGTATTTGTGCGAATAACATATTTTAAGGAAATACAGTGAGGTAGAGTAAAGACAACCACGAAAATATTAGAAATACTTAAACTGGAAGAGAAGAAATCCCTCATTTTGCGAAATTATCTCGTATTCCTAAGCAACACGTTGTAACTCTATGTGCTTTGGTGTTGCGTGTATGTCTAAGCATGTATCTTCCACAGAGAATGCCCTGTACAGTTTTCTCTCAGAAGAATATGTGCGAATACCACATTTTAAGGAAATACAGTGTTGCTGGATGAAGACAACCACGAATGTATTAGAAATACTTAATCTGGACGGGATGAAATCCCGCATTGTGCAAAATTATTTTGTTATTTTTAAACAACACATTGTAACTCTATGTGCTTTGGTGTTGCGTGTATGTCTAAGCATCTATCTTCCACAGAGAATGCACTGTACAGTTTTCTCTCAGAAGAATATGTGCGAATACCACATTTTAAGGCAATACAGTGTGGCAGATTAAAGAAAACCACGAATGTATTAGAAATACTTAATCTGGACTAGAAGAAATCCCGCATTGTACGAAATTATCTTGTTTTTTCTAAACAACACATTGTAACTCTATGTTCTTTGGTGTTGCATGTATGTCTAAGCCTGTATCATCCACAGAGTTTTCACTATACAATTTTCACTCGGAAGAATATGTGCAAATACCAAATTTTAAGGAAATACAGGGTTACAGAGTAAGACAACCACGAATGTTTTAGAAATAATCTGAACGAGAAGAAATCCAGCATTGTGTGAAATTATCTTATTTTTCCTAAACAACACGTTGTAACTCTATTTGCTTTGGTGTTGTGTGTTTGTCTAAGCGTGTAGCTTCCACAGAGAATGCACTGTACAGATTTCTCTCAGAAGAATATGTGCGAATACATCATTTTAAGGAAATACAGGATTGCAGAGTAAAGACAACCATGCATGTTTTAGAAATACTTAATCTGGACGAGAAGAAATCCCTCGTTTTGCAAAATAATCTTGTTTTTTCTAAACAACCCGTTGTAACTCTATGTGCTTTGGTGGTGTGTGCATGTCTAAGCGTGTATCTTCCACAGAGAATGCACTGTACAATTTTCCCTCTGAAGAATTTATGTGAATACCACATTTTAAGGAAATACAGGGTACCAGAGTAAAAACATCCATGAATGTTTTAAAAATACTTAATCTGGATGAGAAAAAATCGCTCATTTTGCGAAATTATCTTGTATTTCCTAAACAACACATTGTAACTCTAGGTACTTTGCTGTTGCGTGTGTGTCTAAGTGTCTATCTTCCATAGAGATTGCATTGTACAATTTTCTCTTGGAAGAATATGTTCTAATACCATATTTTAAGGAAATACACGGTTGCAGATTAAAGACAACCACGAATGTTTTAGAAATACTTAATCTGGAAGAGAAGAAATCCCTCATTTTGAGAAATTATCTTGTTTTTCCTTAACAATATGTTGTAACTCTATGTGCTTTGGTGTTGCGTGTTTGTCTAAGCATGTATCTTCCAAAGAGAAAGCACTGTACAGTTTTCTTCTAGAACTATATGTGCGAATACCACATTTTAAGGAAATAGAGTGTTGCAGAATAAAGACAACCACGAATGTATTAGAAATACTTAATAGAGTCAAGGAGAAATCCCACATTGTGCGAAATTATCATGTTTTTGCTAAACAGCACGTTGTAACTCTATGTGCATCTGTGTTGCATTTATGTCTAAGCATGTATCTTCCACAGAGTATGGACTGTACAATTTTCTATTGGAAGAATATGTGTGCATACCACATTTAAGGAAATACAGTGTTTCAGAGTAAACACAACCAGGAATATATTAGAAATACTTAGTCACAACGAGAATAAATCCCGCATTGTGCGAAATTATCTTGTTTTTCCTAAACAACAGGTGGTAACTCTATGTGCTTTGGTGCTGTATGTATGTCTAAGCATGTATCTTCAACAGAGAATGCACTGTACAGTTTTCTCTCGGGAGTATGTGTAAGAAAAACATATTTTAAAGAAATACAGTTTTGCAGAATAAAGACAACCACGAATTAATTAGAAATACTTAATCTGGACAAGAAGAAATCCCGCAATGTGTGAAATTATCTTGTTTTTCCTAAACAACACATTTTAACTCTATGTGATTTGGTGTTGCATGTATGCCTAATCATGTACCTTCCACAGAGAATGCACTCTACAGTTTTCTCTCTAAAGTATATGTGCGAATACCACATTTTAAGGAAATACAGTGTTGCAGAGTTAAGACAACCACGAATGTATTAGAAATACTTAATCTGAACGAGAAGAAATCCCGCATTGTGCGAAATTATCTTGTTTTTCCTACACAATATTTTGTAACTCTATGTGCCTTGCTGTTGCGTGTATGTCTAACCGTGTATCTTCACAGAGAATGCACTGTACATTTTTTCGCTCGGAAGAATATGTGCGAATACCTAATTTTAAGGAAAAACAATGTTGCAGAGTAAAGACAACCATGAATATTTTAGAAATACTTAATCTGTACTAGAAGAAATCCCTCATTTTTCGAAATTATCTTGTGTTTCCTAAACAACACATTGTAATTCAATGTGTTTTGGTGTTGCGTGTATTTCTAAGCATTTATCTTCCACAGAGAATGCACTCTACACATTTCTCTCGGGAATAAACGTGCGAGTACCATATTTAAAAGAAATACAGTGTTGCAGAGTAAAGACAGCCAAGAATATATTAGAAAAACTTAATCTGGACAAGACGAAATCCTGCATTGCGCGAAATTATCTTTTTTCCCCCCTGAACAACACGTTGTATCTTTATGTGCTTTGCTGTACCGTGTATGTCTAAGCATGTATCTTCCACAGAGATTGCACTGTACAATTTTCTCTCTGAAGAATATGTGCGAATACCACATTTTAAGGAAATACAGGGTTGCAGAGTAAGGACAGCCACGAATGTTTTAAAAATACTTAATCTGGATGAGAAGAAATCCCTCATTTTGCGAAATTATCTTGTTTGTCCTAAACAACACATTGTAACTCTCTGTGCTTTGGTGTTGCGTGTATGTCTAAGCATGTATCTTCCACATAGAAAGCACTGTACAGTTTTTTTCTGAACTATATTTGTGAATACCACATTTTAAGGAAATACAGTGTTGCAGAATAAAGACAACCACTAATGTATTAGAAATAATTAATAGCCACAAGGAAAAATCCTGCATGGTGCGAAATTATCTTGTTTTTCCCAAAGGACACGTTGTAACTCTATGTGCTTTGGTGTTGCCTGTATGTTTAAGCATGAATCTTCCACAGAGTATGCACTGTACAATTTTCTCTTGGAAGAAAATGTGTGCATACCGCATTAAAAGGAAATACAGTGTGACAGATTAAAGACAACCACGAATATATTAGTAATACTTAATCTGGACAAGAAGAAATCCCTCATTTTGAGAAATCATCTTGTTTTTACTAAACAACACGTTGTAACTCTTTGTGCTTGGTGTTTCGTGTATGTCTAAGTGGGTATCTTCCATGGAGAATGCACTGTACAGTTTTCTCTCAGGATAATGTGTGCGAATACATCATTTTAAGGAAATAAAGTGTTGCAGAGTAAAGACAACCATGCATGTTTTAGAAATACTTAATCTGGACAAGAAGAAATGCCTCATTTTGTGAAATTACCCTGTTTTTCCTAAACAACACGTTGTAACTCAATGTGTTTTGGTGTTGCGTGTATGTCTTAGCGTGTATCTTCCACAGAGAATGCACTGTGCTGTTTTCTCTTGGGAGTATATCTGCGAATACCATATTTAAAAGAAATACAGTGTTGCACATTAAAGACAACCAATAATATATTAGAAATACTTAATCTGGATGAGAAGAAATCCCGCATTGTGCGAACTTATCTTGTTTTTCCTAAACAATACTTTGTAACTCTATGTGCTTTGGTGTTGCGTGTATGTCTAAGCGTGTATCTTCCACAGAGAATGCACGGTACAATTTTCTCTCTGAAGAATTTGTGTAAATACCACATATTAAGGAAAAAAATGGTACCAGAGCAAAGACAACCATGAATGTTTTAAATTTACTTAATATGGACGAGAAGAAATCCCTCATTTTGTGATATTATGTTCTTATTCTTAAACAACATGTAACTCTATGTGTTTTGGTGTTACCTGTATGTCTAAGCGTGTATCTTCCACAGAGAATGCACTCTACAATTTTCTCTTGGAAGAATATGTGCGCATACCACATTTTAAGGAAATACAGGGTTGCAGAGTAAAGACAACCATGAATGTTTTAGAAATACTTAATCTGGATGAGAAGAAATCCCTCATTTTGCGAAATTATCATGTTTCTCTTAAACAAAACATTGTAACTCTATGTGTGTTGTTGTTGGCTGTATCTCTAACCAAGTATCTTCCACAGAGAATGTACTGTACAGATTTCTCTTTGAAGAATATGTGAGAATAACACTTTTTAAGGAAATACAGCATTGCAGAGTAAAGGCATCCAGGAATATATTAGAACTACTTTATCACGACGAGAAGAAATCCCGCATTGTGCGAAATTATCTTGTTTTTCATAAACAACACGTTGTGACTCTGTGCTTTGGTGTTGTGTGTATGTCTGAGCACATATCTTCCACAGAGAATGCACTGTACTGATTTCTCTCAGAAGAATATGTGCAAATACGACATTTAAGGAAATACAGTTTGACAGAGTAAAGACAACCAAGAATGTATTAGTAATACTTAATCTGGACAAGAAGAAATCCCTCATTTTTCGAAACCATCTTGTTTTTCTAAACAACACGTTATAACTCAATGTGTTTTGTTTGTTGTTGCGTGTATGTCTTAGCGTGTATCTTCCACAGAGAATGCACTGTACACTTTTCTCTTGGGAGTATATGTGCGAATACCATATTTAAAAGAAATATAGTGTTGGAGAATAAAAACAACCAATAATATATTAGAAATACTTAATCTGGATGAGAAGAAATCCCTCATTGTGCAAACTTAACTTGTTTTTCCTAAACAACACTTTGTAACTCTATGTGCTTTGGTTTTGCATGTATGTCTAAGAGTGTATCTTCCACAGAGAATGCACTGTACAGTTTTCTCTCGAATGTATATGTGCGAATAACACATTTTAAGGAATTACAGTGTTGCAGAGTAAAGACAACCACAAATGTATAAGAAATACTTAATCTGGACGAGAAGAAATGCCTCATTTGGCAAAATTATCTTGTTTTCCCTAAACAACATGTTGTTACTCTATGTGCTTTGGTGTTGCGTGTTTGTCTAAGCTTCTATCTTACACAGAGAAGGCACTGTACAGTTTTTTCTTGAAATATATGTGCGAATACCACATTTTATGGAAATAAAGTGTTGCAGATTGAAGACAACCACGAATGTATTAGAAATACTTAATCTGGATGGGAAGAAATCCTGAATTGTGTGAAATGATCTAGTTTTTCCTAAACAACACGTTGTAAATCTCTGTGCTTTTGTGCTGCCTGTATATCTAAGCCTGTATCTTCCACAGGAATGCACTGTACAATTTTCTCTCGGAAGAATATGTGCGAATACCACATTTTAAGGAAATACATGGCTGCAGAGTAAAGACAACCACGAATGTTTTAGTAATACTTAATCTGGACAAGAATTTTCTTATTTTGATAAATTATCTTGTTTTTCCTAAACAACACGTTTTAACTCTATGTGCTTTTGTGTTGCGTGTATGTCTAACTGTGTATCTACCACAGAGAATGCACTGTACAGTTTTCTCTCAAAAGTGTATGTGCGAATACCACATATTAAGGAAATTCAGTATTGCAGAGTAAAGACAACAATGAATGTATTAGAAATACTTAATCCGGACGAGAAGAAATCCTGCATTGTGCGAAATTATGTTTTTTTCCCTAAACAACACGTTGTAAATCTATGTGTTTTGGTGCTGCCTGTATATCTAAGCTTGTATCTTCCCCAGGAATGCACTGTGCAATTTTCTCTCAGAAGAATATGTGCGAATACCAAATTTTCAGGAAATACAGTGTTGCAGAGTAAAGACAACCACGAATGTTTTAGAAATACTTAATCTGGACGACAAGAAATTTCTCATTTTGAGAAATTATCTTGTTTTTCTTAAAAAAAACACGTGGTAACACTATGTGCTTTGGTGTTGCGTGTATGTCTAAGCGTCTATCTTCCACAGAGAATGTACTGTACATTTTTCTCTCAGAAGAATATGAGCGAATACCTCATTTTAAGGAAATACAAGGTTGCAGAGTAAAGACAACCACGAATGTTTTAGAAACACTTAATCTGGACGAGAAGAAATGCCTCATTTGATGAAATTATCTTGTTTTTCCTATACCACACGTTGTTACTCTATGTTCTTTGGTGTTGCGTGTATTTCTAAGCATGTATCTTCCACAGATAATGCACTGTACAGTTTTCTCTCAGAACAATATTTGTGAATACCACCTTTTAAAGAAATACAGGTTTGCAGAGTAAAGACAACCATAAATGTTTTAAAAATACTTAATCTGGACGAGAAGAAATCCCTCATTTTGCGAAATTATCATGTTTTTCCTAAACAAAACTTGTAACTCTATGTGATTTGGTGTTGGGTGTATGTCTAAGCATATAACGTCCACATAGAATGCACTGTACAGTTTTCTCTTCGAAGAATATGTGGGAATACCACATTTTAAGGAAATACAGTGTTGCAGTTTAAAGACCACCAGGAATATATTAGAAATACTTCATCGCAACAAGAAGAAATCCCGCATTGTGTGAAAGTATCTTGTTTTTCCTAAACAACATGTTGTACCTCTATGTGCTTTGGTGTTGCATGTATTTCTGAACGTGTATCTTCCACAGAGAATGTACTGTACAGTTTTATCTCAGAAGAATATGTGCAAATACCACATTTTAAGGAAATACAATGTGGCAGATTAAAGAAAACCACGAACGTATTAGAAATACTTAATCTGGACTAGAAGAAATCCCACATTGTGCGAAATTATCTTGTTTTTCCTAAACAACACGTTGTAACTCTATGTTCTTTGGTGTTGCATTTATGTCTAAGCCTGTATCTTCCACAGAGATTTCACTGTACAATTTTTCACTCGGAAGAATATGTGGAAATATCAAATTTTAAGGAAATACAGGGTTACAGAGTAAGACAACCACGAATGCTTTAGAAATAATCTGGACAAGAAGAAATCCATCATTTTGTGAAATTATCTTATTTTTCCTAAACAACACGTTGTAACTCTATTTGCTTTGGTGTTGCGTGTATGTCTAAGCATGTAACTTCCACAGAGAATGCAGTGTACAGTTTTCTCTCAGAAGAATATGTGTGAATACATCATTTTAAGGAAATACAGGATTGCAGAGTAATCACAACCACTCATGTTTTAGAAATATTTAATCTGGACGAGAAGAAATCCCTCATTTTGCAAAATAATCTTGTTTTTTCTAAACAACCCGTTGTAACTCTATGTGCTTTGGTGGTGTGTGCATGTCTAAGCGTAGATCTTCCACAGATAATACATTGTACAATTTTCTCTCTGAAGAATTTGTGTGAAAACCACATTTTAAGAAAATACAGGGTACCAAAGTAAATACATCCATGAATGTTTTAAAAATACTTAATCTGGACGAGAAAAAATCCATCATTTTGCGAAATTCTCTTGTTTTTCCTAGACAACACATTGTAACTCTATGTACTTTGCTGTTGCGTGTCTGTCTAAGTGTCTATCTTCCACAGAGATTGCACTGTACAATTGTCTCTTGGAAGAATATGTTTGAATACCATATTTTAAGGAAATACATGGTTGCAGAGTAAAGACAACCACGAATGTTTTAGAAATACTTAATCTGGAAGAGAAAAAATCCCTCATTTTGCGAAATTATCTTGTTTGTCCTAAGCAATACCTTGTAACTCTATGTGCTTTGGTATTGCGTGTTTGTCTAAGCATGTATCTTCCAAAGAGAAAGCACTGTACAGTTTTCTTTTAGAACTATATGTGCGAATACCACATTTAATGGAAATACAGTGTTGCAGAATAATGACGACCACGAATGTATTAGAAATACTTCATAGAGTCAAGGAGAAATACCACATTGTGCGAAATTATCATGTTTTTGCTAAACCGCACATTGTAACTCTATGTGCATTTGTGTTACATGTATGTCTAAGCCTGTATCTTCCACAGAGTATGGACTGTACAATTTTCTATTGGAAGAATATGTGTGCATACCACATTAAAGGAAATACAGTGTTGCAGAGTAAGGACAACCAGGAATATATTAGAAATACTTAATCACTACGAGAATAAATCCCACATTGTGCGAAATTATCTTGTTTTTCCTAACAACAGGTGGTAACTCTATGTGCTTTGGTTTTGCATGTATGTCTAAGCATGTATCTTCCACAGAGAATGCACTGTACAGTTTTCTCTCGGGAGTATGTGTGCGAAAAAATATTTTAAAGAAATACAATTTTGCAGAATAAAGACAACCACGAATTAATTAGAAATACTTAATCTGGTTGAGAAGAAATCCCGCAATGTGCGAAATTATCTTGTTTTTCCTAAACAACACGTTTTAACTCTATGTGATTTGGTGTTGCATGTATGCCTAGTCATGTACCATCCACAGAGAATGCACTCTACAGTTTTCTCTCGAAAGTATATGTGCGAATACCACATTTTAAGGAAATACAGTGTTGCAGAGTTAAGACAACCACGAATGTATTAGAAATACTTAATCTGGATGAGAAGAAATCCCTCATTTTGTGAAATTATCTTGTTTGTCCTAAACAACATGTTGTAACTCTATGTGCTTTGGTGTTGCGTGTATGTCTAAGCATGTATCTTCCACAAAGAAAGCACTGTACTGTTTTTTTTTTTCTGAAGTGTATGTGCAAATACCTCATTTTAAGGAAATACAGTGTTTCAGAATAAAGACAACCACGAATGTATTAGAAATACTTAATAGCGACAAATCCTGCATTGTGCGAAATTATCTTGTTTTCCTACACAACATTTTGTAACTCTATGTGCCTTGCTGTTGCGTGTATGTCTAAACGAGTATCTTCCACAGAGAATGCACTGTACATTTTTTCGCTTGGAAGAATATGTACGAATACCTAATTTTAAGGAAAAACAATGTTGCAGAGTAAAGACAACCATGAATGTTTTAGAAATACTTAATCTGTACTAGAAGAAATCCCACATTTTTCGAAATTATCTTGTTTTTCCTAAACAACACGATGTAATTCAATGTGTTTTGGTGTTGCATGTATTTCTCAGCATGTATCTTCCACAGAGAATGCACTCTACACTTTTCTTTCGGGAGTAAACATGCGAGTACCATATTTAAAAGAAATACAGAGTTTCAGAGGAAAGACAGCAAGGAATATATTAGAAAAACTTAATCTGGACAAGACGAAATCCTGCATTGCGCGAAATTATCTTGTTTTTCCTAAACAATATGTTGTAACTTTATGTGCTTTGCTGTAACGTGTATGTCTAAGCATGTATCTTCCACAGAGATTGCACTGTACAATTTTCTCTCAGAAGAATATGTGAGAATACCACATTTAAAGGAAATACAGGGTTGCAGAGTAAAGACAGTCACTAATGTTTTAAAAATACTTAATCTGGATAAGAAGAAATCCCTCAGTTTGCGAAATTATCTTGTTTGTCCTAATCAACACGTTGTAACTCTATGTGCTTTGGTGTTGCGTGTATGTATAAGCATGTATCTTCCACAGAGAAAGCATTGTACAGTTTTTTTTTTTTCTGAACTATATGTGCGAATACCGCATTTTTAGGAAATACAGTGTTGCAGAATAAAGATAACCACGAATGTATTAGAAATACTTAATAGCGACAAGGAAAAATCCTGCATTGTGCGAAATTATCTTGCTTTTCCTAAGGGACACGTTGTAACTCTATGTGCTTTGGTGTTGCCAGTATGTCTAAACGTGAATCTTCCACAGAGCATGCACTGTACAATTTTCTCTTGGAAGAATATGTGTGCATACCACATTTAAAGGAAATACAGTGTGACAGAGTAAAGACAACCACGAATATATTAGTAATTCTTAATCTGGACAAGAAAAATCCCTCATTTTGAGAAATCATCTTGTTTTTCCTAAACAACACGTTGTGACTCTTTCTGTTTTGGTGTTTCTTGTATGTCTAAGTGGGTATCTTCCATGGAGAATGCACTGTACAGTTTTCTCTCAGAATAATATGTGCGAATACATCATATTAAGTAAATACAGTGTTTCAGAGTAAAGACAATCACGCATGTTTTAGAAATACTTAATCTGGACAAGAAGAAATGTCTCATTTTGTGAAATTTACCTGTTTTTCCTAAACAACACATTGTAACTCAATGTGTTTTGGTGTTGCGTGTATGTCTTAGCATGTATCTTCCACAGAGAATGCACTGTGCAGTTTTCTCTTGAGAGTATATCTGCGAATACCATATTTAAAAGAAATACAGTGTTGCACATTAAAGACAACCAATAATATATTAGAAATACTTAATCTGGATGAGAAGAAATCCCGCATTGTGCGATCTTATCTTGTTTTTCCTAAACAATACTTTGTAACTCTATGTGCTTTGGTGTTGCGTGTATGTCTAAGCGTGTATCTTCCACAGAGAATGCACTGTACAATTTTCTCTCTGAAGAATTTGTGTGTATACCACATATTAAGGAAAAACATGGTACCAGAGTAAAGACAACCATGAATGATTTAAAAATACTTAATATTGACGAGAAGAAATCCCTCATTTTGCAATATTATCTTCTTATTCTTAAACAACATGTTGTAACTCTATGTGTTTTGGTGTTACCTGTATGTCTAAGCATGTATCTTCCACAGAGAATGCACTCTACAATTTTCTCTTGGAAGAATATGTGCTCATACAACATTTTAAGGAAATACAGGGTTGCAGAGTCAAGACAACCATGAATGTTTTAGAAATACTTAATCTGGACGAGAAGAAATCCCTCATTTTGCGAAATTATCATGTTTTTCTTAAACAAAACGTTGTAACTCTATGTGTGTTGGTGTTGGCTGTATCTCTAACCAAGTATCTTCCACAGAGAATGCACGGTACAGATTTCTCTTCGAAGAATATGTGCGAATAACACTTTTTAAGGAAATACAGCATTGCAGAGTAAAGGCATCCAGGAATATATTAGAACTATTTTATCACGACGAGAAGAAATCCCGCATTGTGCGAAATTATCTTGTTTTCCTAAACGACACGTTGTGACTCTGTGCTTTGGTGTTGTGTGTATGTCTGAGAACATATCTTCCACAGAGAATGCACTGTACTGATTTCTCTCAGAAGAATATGTGCGAATACGACATTAAGGAAATACAGTGTGACAGAGTAAAGACAACCACAAATGTATTAGTAATACTTAATCTGGACAAGAAGAAATCCCTCATTTTTCGAAACCATCTTGTTTTTCTAAACAACACGTTATAACTCAGTGTGTTTTGTTGTTGCGTGTATGTCTTAGCGTGTATATTTCACAGAGAATGCACTGTAGAGTTTTCTCTTGGGAGTATATGTGCGAATACCATATTTAAAAGAAATACAGTGTTGTAGTGTAAAGACAACCAATAATATATTAGAAATACTTAATCTGGATGAGAAGAAATCCCGCATTGTGCAAACTTAACTTGTTTTACCTAAACAACACTTTGTAACTCTATGTGCTTTGGTGTTGCGTGTATGTCTAAGCGTGTATCTTCCACAGAGAATGCACTGTACAGTTTTCTCTCGAAAGTATATGTGCGAATACCACATTTTAAAGAATTAAAGTGTTGCAGAGTAAAGACAGCCACGAATGTATAAGAAATACTTAATCTGGATGAGAAGAAATGCCTCATTTGGCAAAATTATCTTGTTTTCCCTAAACAACATGTTGTTACTCTATGTGCTTTGATGTTGCGTGTTTGTCTAAGCTTCTATCTTACACAGAGAAGGCACTGTACAGTTTTCTCTTGAAATATATGTGCGAATACCACATTTTATGTAAATAAAGTGTTGCAGATTGAAGACAACCATGAACGTATTAGAAATACTTGATCTGGATGGGAAGAAATCGTGAATTGTGTGAAATGATCTTGTTTTTCCTAAACAACACGTTGTAAATCTCTGTGCTGCCTGTATATCTAAGCCTGCATCTTCCACAGGAATGCACTGTACGATTTTCTCTTGGAAGAATATGTGCGAATACCACATTTTAAGGAAATACATGGTTGCAGAGTAAAGACAACCACGAATGATTTAGTAATACTTAATCTGGACAAGAAGAAATTTCTCATTTTGAGAAATTATCTTGTTTTTTCCTAAACAACACGTTTTAACTCTATGTGCTTTTGTGTTGCGTGTATGTCTAACTATGTATCTACCACAGAGAATGCACTGTACAGATTTCTCTCGAAAGTGTATGTGCGAATACCACATATTAAGGAAATTCAGTATTGCAGAGTAAAGACAACAATGAATGTATTAGAAATACTTAATCCGGACAAGAAGAAATCCTGCATTGTGCGAAATTATGCTTTTTTTCCTAAACAACACGTTGTACATCTATGTGTTTTGGTGCTGCCTGTATAGCTAAGCATGTATCTTCCCCAGGAATGCACTGTGCAATTTTCTCTCCGAAGAATATGTGTGAATACCAAATTTTCAGGAAATACACGGTTGCAGAGTAAAGACAACCACGAATGTTTTAGAAATATTTAATCTGGACGAGAAGAAATTTCTCATTTTGAGAAATTAGCTAGTTTTTCTTAAAAAAACACGTGGTAACACTATGTGCTTTGGTGTTGCGTGTATGTCTAAGCGTGTATCTTCCACTGAGAATGCACTGTACATTTTTCTCTCAGAAGAACATGTGCGAATACCTCATTTTAAGGAAATACAAGGTTGCAGAGTAAAGACTACCACGAATGTTTTAGAAACACTTAATCTGGACGAGAAGAAATGCCTCATTTGACAAAATTATCTTGTTTTTCCTATACCACACGTTGTTACTCTATGTTCTTTGGTGTTGCGTGTATGTCTAAGCATGTATCTTCCACAGAGAATGCACTGTACAGTTTTCTCTCAGAAGAATATGTGCGAATACATCATTTTAAAGAAATACAGGATTGCATAGTAAAGACAAATACACATGTTTTAGAAATACTTAATCTGGACGAAAAGAAATCCCTCGTTTTGCAAAATAATCTTGTTTTTTCTAAACAACCCGTTGTAACTCTATGTGTTTTGGTGGGGCGTGCATGTCTAAGCATGTATCTTCCACAGAGAATGCATTGTACAATTTTCTCTCTGAAGAATTTGTGTGAATACCACATTTTAAGGAAATACAGGGTACCAGAGTAAAAACATCCATGAATGTTTTAAAAATACTTAATCTGGACGAGAAAAATCCATCATTTTGCGAAATTATCTTGTTTTTCCTAAACAACACATTGTAAGTCTATGTACTTTGCTGTTGCGTGTCTGTCAAAGTGTCTATCTTCCACAGAGATTGCACTGTAAAATTTCCTCTTGGAAGAATAGGTTCGAGTACCATATTTTAAGGAAATACATGGTTGCAGAGTAAAGACAATCACGAATGTTTTAGAAATACTTAATCTGGAAGAGAAGAAATCCCATATTTTGCAAAATTATCTTGTTTTTCCTAAACAATACGTTGTAACTCTATGTGCTTTCGTGTTGCGTGTATGACTAAGCATGTATCTTCCAAAGAGAAAGCACCGTACAGTTTTCTTTTAGAACTATATGTGTGAATACCACATTTAAAGAAAATACAGTGTTGCAGAATAATGACAACCACGAATGTATTAGAAATACTTAATAGAGTCAAGGAGAAATCCCACATTGTGCGAAATTATTATGTTTTTGCTAAACAGCACGTTGTAACTCTATGTGCATTTGTGTTGCATGTATGTCTAAGCGTGTATCTTACACAGAGTATGGACTGTACAATTTTCTATTGGAAGAATATGTGTGCATACCACATTTAAGGAAATACAGTGTTGCAGAGTAAAGACAACCAGGAATATATTAGATAGACTTAATCACTACGAGAATAAATCCGGTATTGTGCGAAATTATCTTGCTTTTCCTAAACAACAGGTTGTAACTCTATGTCCTTTGTTGTTGCATGTATGTCTAAGCATGTATCTTCCACAATGAATGAACTGTACAGTTTTCTCTCGGGAGTATGTGTGTGAAAAACATATTTTAAAGAAATACAGTTTTGCAGAATAAAGACAACCACGAATTAATTAGCAATACTTAATCTGGACGAGAAGAAATCCCGCATTGTGCGAAATTATCTTGTTTTTCCTAAACAACACGTTATAATTCTATGTCATTCGGTGTTGCATATATGCCTAATCGTGTACGTTCCACAAAGAAAGTACTCTATAGTTTTCTCTCGAAAGTATATGTGCGAATACCACATTTTAAGGAAATACAGTATGGCAGAGTAAAGACAATCACGAATGTATTAGAATTACTTAATCTGGACGAGAAGAAATCCTGCATTGTGCGTAATTATATAGTTTTTCCTACACAACATTTTGTAACTCTATGTGCTTTGCTGTTGCGTGTATATCTAAGTGTGTATCTTCCACAGAGAATGCACTGTACATTTTTCTCTCGGAAGAATATGTGTGAATAAATAATTTTAAGGAAAACCAATGTTGCAGAGTAAAGACAACCACGAATATTTTAGAAATACTTAATCTGTACTAGAAGAAATCCCTCATTTTGAGAAATTATCTTGTTTTTCCTAAACAACACGTTGTAACTCTATGTGCTTTGGGGTTGCGTGTATGTCTAAGCATATATCTTCTACAGGGAATGCACTATACAGTTATCTCCACAAAGTATATGTGTGAATAACACATTTTAAGGAAATACAGTGTTGCACAGTAAAGACAGCCACGAATATTTTAGAAATACTAAATCTTGATGAGAAGAAATCCCGCATTGTGTGAAATTATATTGCTTTTCCTAAACAATATGATGTAATTCTATGTGCTTTGGTGGTGCGTGTATGTTTAAGTGTGTATCTTCCACAGAGAAAGCACTGTACAATTTTCTCTTGGAAGAATATGTGCGAATACATCATTTTAAGGAAATACAGGGTTGCAGAGTAAAGAAAACCATGCATGCTTTAGAAATACTTAATCTGGACGAGAAGAAATTCCTCATTTTGCAAAATTATCTTCTTTTTCCTAAACAACACGTTGTAACTCAAAGTGATTTGGTGTTGCCTGTATGTTTAAGCATTTATCTTCCACAGAGAATGTACTGTACAGTTTTCTCTCAGGAGTATATGTGTGAATACCGTATTTAAAAGATATACAGTATTGCAGAGTAAAGACAACCACGAATGTATTAGAAATACCCAATCTGGACGAGAAGAAATCCCTCAATTTGCGAAATTATTTTATTTTTCCTAAAAAACACGTTGTTACTCTATGTGCTTTGGTGTTGCGTATATGTCTAAGCATTGATCTTCCACAGATAATGCTCTGTACAGTTTTCACTTGAAAGTATATGTGCAAATACCACATTTTAAGGAAATACAGTGTTGCAGATTAAAGACAACCATGAAAATAGGAGAAATACTTAATCTGGAGGAGAAGAAATCCAACATTGTGGGAAATTATCTTGTTTTTCCTAAACAACACGTTGTAACTCTATGTGCTTTGGTTTTGCATGTATGTCTAAGCGTGTATCTTCCACAGAGAATGAACTGTACAATTTTCTCTTCAAAGAATATGAGCACATAGCACATTTTAAGAAAATACAGTGTTGCATAGTAAAGATAACCACGAATATATTAGAAATACTTAATCTGGACCAGAAGAAATCGTGCTTTGTGCGAACTTATCTTGTTTATCCTAAAAAACACTTTGTAACTCTATGTGCTTTGTTGTTGTGTGTATGTCTAAGCGTGTATCCTCCACAGAGAATGCAGTGTTCAATTTTCTATCAGAAGAATATATGTGCATACCACATTTTAAGAAAATACAGTGTTGCAGAGTAGAGACAACCATAAATGTTTTAGAAATACTTAATCTGGACGAGAAGAAATCCTGCATTGTGCGAAAGTATCTTGTTTTTCCTAAACAACACGTTGTATCTCTATGTGCTTGGTGTTGCGTGTATGGCTAAGCGTGTATCTTCCACAGAGAATGCACTGTACAGATTTCTCTCCGAAGAATATATGTGAATACCACATTTAAGGAAATACAGTGTTGCAGAGTAAAGACAACAAGGAATATATTAGAAATACTTAATCGCGATGAGAAGAAATCCCGCATTGTGCGAAATTATCTTGATTTTCCTAAAGAACACGTTGTTATTCAATGTGCTTCAGTGTTGCATGTATGTATGAACGTGTAACTTCTACAGAGAAAGCACTGTACTATTTTCTCTCAGAAGAATATGTGTGAATATGATATTTTTAGGAAATACAGTGTGGCAGAGTAAAGACAACCACGAATATATTAGAAATACTTAATCTGGACGAGAAGAAATCCCTCATTCTGGGAAATTATCTTGTTTTTTCTAAACAACACCTTGTAACCTTATGTGTTTTGGTGTTGCGTGTTTGTCTAAGCCTGTATCTTCCACATAGAATGCACTGTACAATATTCTTTCTGAACTATATGTGCGAATACAACATTTTAAGGAAATAGAGTGTTTCAGAATAAAGACAACCACGAATATATTAGAAATCCTTAATCGTGACCAGAAGAAATCCCGCATTGTGCGAAATTATCTTGTTATTCTTTAACAACACGTTGTAACTCTATGTACTTTGCTGTTTGGTATATGTCTAAGAGTATAACTTCCACAGAGAATGCACTGTACAGTTTTCGCTCAGAAGAATATGTGTGAATACCACATTTTAAGGAAATACAGTGTGGCAGAGTAAAGACAACCACGAATGGATTAGAAATACCTAATCTGGATGAGACGAAATCCCTCATTTTCAGAAATTATCTTGTTTTTCCTAAACAACACGTTGTAACTCTATGAGCTTTGTGGTTGCATGTATGTCTAAGCGTGTATGTTCTACAGAGAATGCACTGTACAGTTTTCTCCACAAAGCATATGTGCGAATAACACATTCTAAGGAAATAGTGTTGCACAGTAAAGAGAACCACGAATATTTTAGAAATACTTAATCTTGACGAGAAGAAATCCCTCATTTTGTGAAATTATCTTCTTTTTCCTAAACAGCACGTTGTAACTCAATGTGATTTGGTGTTGCCTGTATGTCTAAGCGTATATCTTCCACAGAGAATGTACTGTACAGTTTTCTCTCGGGAGTATATGTGCGAATACCATATTTAAAAGAAATACAGTATTGTAGAGTAAAGACAATCACGAATGTATTAGAAATACTTAATCTGGATGAGAAGAAATCCCTCATTTTGTGAATTTTTTTTATTTTTCCTAAAAAACACGTTGTTAGTCTATGTGCTTTGGTGTTGCATGTATGTCTAAGCGTTGATCTTCCACAGAGAATGCTCTGTACAGTTTTCTCTTGAAAATACATGTGTGAATACCACATTTTAAGGAAATACAGAGTTGCAGAGTAAAGACAACCATGAAAATAGGAGAAATACTTAATCTGGAGGAGAAGAAATACCGCATTTTGGGAAATTATCTTGTTTTTCCTAAACAACACTTTGTAACTCTATGTGTTTTGGTGTTGCTTATATATCTAAGCATGTATCTTCCACAGAGAATGCACTGTACAATTTTCTCTTTGAAGAATATGAGCACATACCATATTTTAAGAAAATACAGTGTTGCATAGTAAAGACAACCATGAATATATTAGAACTGCTTAATCTGGACGAGAAGAAATCGTGCTTTGTGCGAACTTATCTTGTTTTTCCTAAAAAACACTTTGTAACTTTATGTGCTTTGTTGTTGCGTGTATGTCTAAGCATGTATCCTCCACAGAGAATGCACTGTACAATTTTCTATCAGAAGAATATGTGTGCATACCACATTTTAAGGAAATACAGTGTTGCAGAGTAGAGACAAGCACGAATGTTTTGAACTACTTAACCTGGATGAGAAGAAATCCCTCATTTTGCGAAATTATTTTATTTTTCCTAAACAACACGTTGTATCTCTATGTGCTTTGGTGTTGCGAGTATGTCTAAGAGGGTATCTTCCACAGAGAATGCACTGTACAGTTTTCTATCGGAAGAATATGTATGAATACATCATTTTACGGAAATACAGGGTTGTAGAGTAAAGACAACCACTCATGTTTTAAAAATACTTAATCTGGGTGAGAAGAAATCCTTCATTTTGCGAAATTATCTTGTTTTTCCTAAGCAACCCGTTGTAACTCTATGTGCTTTGGTGGTGCGTGCATGTCTAAGCGTGCAACTTCCACAGAGAATACACTGTACAATTTTCTCTCAGAAGAATTTGTGTGAATACCACATTTTAAGGAAATACATGGTACCAGAGTAAAGACAACCAAGAATGTTTTAAAAATACTTAATCTGGACGAGAAGAAATCCCTCATTTTGCGATATTATCTTGTTTTTCTTAATCAACATGTTGTAACTTTTTGTGTTTTGGTGTTCCGTGTATGTCTAAACGCGTATCTTCCACAGAGAAGGCACTGTAGAATTTTCTCTTGAAAGTATATGTTCGAATACCACATTTTAGGGAAATACAGTGTTGCAGAGTAAAGACAACCACAAATGTATTAGAAATTCTTAATAGCGACAAGGAGAAATCCCGCATTGTGCAAAATTATCATGTTTTTCCTAAACAAAACGTTGTAACTCTATGTGCTTTGATGTTAACTGTATCTCTAACCGTGTAGAATGCACTGTTCAAATTTCTCTCTGAAGAATATGTTCGAATACCATATTTTAAAGAAATAGAGGGGTTGAAGAGTAAAGGCAACCATGAATGTTTTACAAATACTTAATCTGGACGAGTTGAAATGCCTCATTTTGCGAAATTATCTTGTTTTTCCTAAACAACACGATGTAACTCTATGTGCTTTGGTGTTGCGTGTATGTCTAAGCATGTATCTTCCCCCGATAATGTACTGTACAATTTTCTCTCAGAAGAATATGTGCGCATAGCACTTTTTAAGGAAATATAATTTTGCAGAATAAGACAAGCACAATATGTATTAGAAATACTTAATCTGGACGAGAGAATATCCCGCATTGTGCGAAATTATCTTGTTTTACTTAAACAACACGTTGTAACTCTATGTGCTTTGGTGTTGTGTGTATGTCTAAGCATGTATCTTCCACAGAGAATGCCCTGTATAGTTTTCTTTCAGAAGAATATGAGTGAATACCTCATTTTAAGTAAATACAGGGTTGCAGAGTAAAGACAACTATGAATGTTTTAGAAATACTTAATTTGGATGAGAATAAATCTCTCATTGTGAGAAGTTATCTTGTTTTTCGTAAACAATACGTCATAACTCTATGTGCTTTGGTGTTGGGTGTATGTCTAAGAATGTATCATCCACAGAGAATGCACTGTACAGTTTCTCTCAGAAGAATATGTGCGAATACCACATTTTAAGGAAATACAGTGTTGCAGAATAAAGACAACCACGAATGTATTAGAAATACTTAATCTGGACGAGAATACCTCATTGTGCGAAATTATCTTGTTTTTCCTAAACAACACGTTGTAACTCTATGTGATTTTGTGTTGGGTGTATGTCTAAGAATGGATCTTCCACAGAGAATGCACTGTACAGTTTTCTCTCAGAAGAATATGTGTGAATACCTCATTTTAAGGAAATACAGGATTGCCGAGTAAAGACAACCACGAATGTTTTAGAAATATTTAATTTGGATGAGAAGAAATGCCTCATTTTGCGAAATTATCTTGTTTTTCCAAAACAAAACATTGTTATTGTTACTCTATGTGCTTTGCTGTTGCGGGTATGTCTAAGCATGTATCTTCCACAGAGAATGCACTGTACAGTTTTCTCTCAGAAGAATATGTGCGAATACCACATTAAAAAAAAATATGGTGTTGCAGAATAAAGACAACCCCGAATGTATTAGAAATACTTAATCGCGACGAGAAGAAATCCTGCATTGTGCGAAATTATCTTGTTTTTCCTAAAGAATACGATATAACTCTATGTGCTTTGGTTTTGCGTGTAAGTCTAAGCGTGTATCTTACAGAGATATTGAACTGTACAGTTTTTTTCTGAATTATATGTGCTAATACATATAATAAGGAAATAGAGTGTGGCAGAGTAAAGACAACCACGAAAGTATTAGAAATACTTAATCTGGATGAGATGGAATCCCTCATTTTGCAATATTACCTAAGCGTGTTTCTTACACAGAGAATTCACTGTAAAGTTTTCTCTCGGAAGAATATGTGCGAATACCACATTTTAAGGAAATATAGTGTTGCAGAATAAAGACAACCATGAATGTATTAGAAATACTTAATCTGGATAGAAGAAATCCCGCATTGTGTAAAATTATCTTGTTTTTCCTAAACAACATGCTGTAACTCTTTGTGCTTCAGTGTTGTGTGTATGTCTAAGCGTGTATCTTCCACAGAGAATGCTCTGTACAATTTTCTCTGAAAAATATGTGCGAATACCACATTTTAAGGAAATACAGGGCTGCAGCATAAAGAAAAACATGAAAGTTTTAGAAATACTTAATCTAGACGAGAAGAAATACCTCTTTTTGCCAAATTATCTTGTTTTTCCTAAACAGCACGTTTTAACTCTATGTTCTTTGGTGTTGTGCGTATGTCTAAGCATGTATCTTCCACAGAGAATGCACTGTATAATTTTATCTCTGAAAAATATGTGCGAATACCACATTTTAAGGAAATACAGTATAACATAGTAAAGAGAACCACAACTGTATTAGAAATACTTAATCTGTACGAGATGAAATCCCGCATTGTGCCAAAATATCTTGTTTTTCCTAAACAGCACGTTGTAATTCTATGTGCTTTGGAGCTTCCTGTATGTCTAAGCATATATCCTCCACAGAGTATGCACTGTACAGTTTATTCTCAGAAGAATATGTGTGAATACCACATTTTAAGGAAATACAGTGTTGCAGGTGAAACACAACCATGAATGTATTAGAAATACTTAATCTGGAAGGGATGAAATCCCGCATTGTGCAAAATTATCTTGTTTTTCCTAAACAACACGTTTTAACTCTATGTCCTTTGGTGTTGCGTGTATGTCTAAGGTTGTATCTTCTACAGAGTATGCACGGTACAGTTTTCTCTCGGAAGAATATTTGCGAATACCACATTTTAAGGAAATACAGTGTTGCAGTGTAAAGACAACCACAAATGTTTTAGAAATTCTTAATCTGGACGAGATGAAATCCCTCATTTTGCGAAATTATCTCGTATTCCTAAGCAACACGTTGTAACTCGATGTTCTTTGGAGTTGTGTGTACGTCTAAGCGTGTATCTTCCACAGAGAATGCACTGTACAGTTTTCTTTGGGAAATGCATGTGCAAATAACACATTTTAAGGAAATACAGTGTTGCAAAATAAAGAAAACCACGAATGTATTAGAAATACTTAATAGAAATGAAAAGAAATCCAGCATTATACGAAATTATCTTGTTTTTCCTAAACAACACATAGTAACTCTTTGTGCTTTGGTGTTGGGTGTATGTCTAAGCGTGTTTCTTCCACAGAGAATGCACTGTACAGTTTTTTCTGAACTATATATGTGAATACCACATTTTAAGGAAATACAGTGTGGCAGAGTAAAGGCAACCACGAATGTATTAGAAATACCTAATCTGGACGAGAAGAAATCAGTCATTTTGCGAAATTATCTTGTTTTTCCTAAACAACACGTTGTAACTCCATTTGCTTTGGTGGTGCGTGTATGTCTAAGTGTGTATCTTCCACAGAGCATGCACTGTACAGTTTTCTCTCAGAAGAATATGAGTGAATACCTCATTTTAAGTAAATACAGGGTTGCAGATTAAAGACAACCATGAATGTTTTAGAAATACATCATCTGCAAGAGATGAAATCCCGCATTGTGTGAAATTATCTTGTTTTACCTAAACAGCCCATTGTGACTCTATGTGTTTTGATGTTGCGTGTATGTCTAAACGTGTATCTTCCACAGAGAATGCACTGTACAGTTTTCTCTCAGAAGAATATGAATGAATACCTCATTTTAAGTAAATACAGGGTTGCAGAGTAAAGACAACCATCAATGTTTTAGAAATACTTAATTCGGACGAGAATAAATCCCTCATTGTGTGAAGTTATCTTGTTTTTCCTAAACAACACGCCGTAACTCTATGTGCTTCGGTGTTGGGTGTATGTCTAAGAATGTATCTTCCACAGAGAATGTACTGTACAGTTTTCTCTCAGAAGTATATGGGCGAATACCATATTTTAAGGAAATACAGTGTTGCAGAATAAAGACAACCACAAATATTTTAGAAATACTTAATCTGTACAAGAAGAAATGCCTCATTTTGCAAAATTATTTTGTTTTTCCTAAACAAAACATTGTTACTCTATGTGCTTTGCTGTTGCGTGTATGTCTAAGCATGTATCGTCCACAGTGAATGCACTGTACAATTTTCTCTCAGAAGAATATGTGCGAATACCACATTTTAAAAAATAATACAGTGTTGCAGAGTAAAGACAACCCCGAATATATTAGAAATACTTAATTGCGACGAGAAGAAATCCTGCATTGTGCGAAATTATCTTGTTTTTCCTAAAGAACACGATGTAACTCTATGTGCTTTGGTGTTGCGTGTAAGTCTAAGTGTGTATCTTATACAGAGATTGAACAAACATTTTTTTTTCTGAACTATATGTGCGAATACCACATTTTAAGGAAATACACTGTGGCAGAGTAAAGACTACCTTGAAAGTATTAGAAATACTTAATCTGGACGAGAAGAAATACCTCATTTTGCAATATTATCTTTTTTTCCTAAACAACATGTTGTAATTCTGTTTGCTTTTGTGTTGCATGTATGTCTAAGCGTGTATCTTCCACAGAGAATGCTCTGTACAATTTTCTCTCTGAAAAATATGTACGAATACCACATTTTAAGGAAATACAGGGCTGCAGAATTAAGAAAAACATGAAAGTTTTAGAAATACTTAATCTGGACGAGAAGAAATACCTCTTTTTGCTAAATTATCTTGTTTTTCCTAAACAACACGTTTTAACTCTATGTTCTTTGGTGTTGTGTGTATTTCTAAGCATGTATCTTCCACAGAGAATACCCTGTACAGTTTTCTCTCAGAAGAATATGTGCGAATACCACATTTTAAGGAAATACAGTGTTGCACGGTAAAGACAACTATGAATGTATTAGAAATACTTAATCTGGACGGGATGAAATCCCGCATTGTGCAAAATTATCTTGTTTTTCCTAAACAACACATTGTAAATCTAAGTGCTTTGGTGTTGTCTGTATGTCTAAGCGTGTATCTTGCACAAGGAATGCACTGTGCAGTTTTTTTACGCAAATATATGTGCAAATAACACATTTTAATGAAATGCAGTGATGCAGCATAAAGACAACCACAAATGTATTAGAAATACTTAATCTGGATAGAAGAAATCCCACATTGTGTGAAATTATCTTGTTTTTCCTAAACAACATATTGTAACTCTATGTGCTTTGGTGTTGTCTGTATGTCTAAGCGTGTATCTTCCACAGAGAATGCACTGTACAGTTTTTTTCTGAACTATATGTGTGAATACCACATTTTAAGGAAATACAGTGTGGCAGAGTAAAGACAACCACGAATGTATTAGAAATAATTAATCTGGACAAGAAGAAATCAGTCATTTTGAGAAATTATCTTGTTTTTCCTAAACAACACATTGTAACTATATTTGCTTTGGTGTTGTGTGTATGTCAAAGCGTATATCTTCCACAGAGAATGCACTGTATAATTTTCTCTCTGAAAAATATGTGCGAATACCACATTTTAAGGAAATAAAGTATTGCATAGTAAAGACAACCACAAATGTATTAGAAGTACTTAATCTGCACGAGATGAAATCCTGCATTGTGCCAAATTATCTTGTTTTTCCTAAACAACACGTTGTAATTCTATGTGCTTTGGTGTTGCCTGTATGTCTAAGCATGTATCTTCCACAGAGTATGCACTGTACAGTTTACTCTCAGAAGAATATGTGTGAATACCATATTTGAAGGAAATACACTGTTGCAGGTGAAACACAACCATGAATGTATTAGATATATTTAATCTGGAAGGGATGAAATCCCGCATTGTGCAAAAGTATCTTGTTTTTCCTAAAAAAAACACGTAGTAACTCTATGTGCTTTGGTGTTGGGTGTATGTCCAAGCGTGTTTCTTCCACAGAGAATGCACTGTACAGTTTATTTCTGAACTATATGTGTGAATACCACATTTTAAGGAAATACAGTGTGGCAGAGTAAAGGCAACCACGAATGTATTAAAAATACCTAATTTGGACGAGAAGAAATCAGTCATTTTGCGAAATCATCTTGTTTTTCCTAAGCAACACGTTTTAACTCTATGAGCTTTGGGGTTGCGTGTATGTCTAAGCATGTATGTTCTACAGAAAATGCACTGTACTGTTTTCTCCACAAAGTATATGTGCGAATAACACATTTTAAGGAAATACAGTGTTGCACAGTGAAGACAACCACGAATATTTTAGAAATACCTAATCTTGACGAGAAGAAATTCCGCATTGTGCGAAATTATATTGTTTTTCCTAAACAATACGATGTAGCTCTATGTGCTTTGGTGGTGCATGTATGTCTAAGTGTGTATCTTCCACAGAGATAGCACTGTACAGTTTTCTCTCGGAAGAATATGTGCGAATACATCATTTTAAGGAAATACAGGGTTGCAGAGTAAAGAAAACCACTCATGTTTTAGAAATACTTAATCTGGACGAGAAGAAATCCCTCATTTTGCGAAATTATCTTCTTTTTCCTAAACAACACGTTGTAACTCAATGTGATTTGGTGTTACCTGTATGTCTAAGCGTGCATCTTCCACAGAGAATGTACTGTACAGTTTTCTCTCGGGAGTATATGTGCGAATACCGTATTTAAAAGAAATACAGTATTGCAGAGTAAAGACAACCACGAATGTATTGGAAATACTTAATCTGGACGATAAGAAATCCCTCATTTTGTGAAATTATTGTATTTTTCCTAAAATCAGGTTGTTACTCTATGTGCTTTGGTGTTGCATGTATGTCTAAGCGTTGATCTTCCACAGAGAATGCTCTGTACAGTTTTCTCATGAAAGTACATGTGCGAATACCACATTTTAAGGAAATACAGGGTGGCAGAGTAAAGATAACCATGAATATGTGGGAAATACTTAATCTGGAGAAGAAATCCCTCATTTTCAAAATTATCTTGTTTTTCCTAAACAACATGGTGTAACTCTATGTGCTTTGGTGGTGCATGTATGATTAAGCGTGTATCTTTCACAGAGAATGCACTGTACAATTTTCTCTCAAAAGAATATGTGCGCATACCACATTATAAGGAAATAGAGGTTGGAGAGTAAAGACAGTTTTCTCTCGAAGGTATATGTGCGAATACCACATTTTAAGGAAATACAGTGTTGCAGAGTAAAGACAACCATGAATGTATTACAAATACTTAATCTGGAGGAGAGGAAATCCCTCATTTTGGGAAATTATCTTGTTTTTCCTAAACAACATGGTGTAACTGTATGTCCTTTGGTGTTGTGTGTATGTCTAAGTGTGTATTTTCCACAGAAAATGCACGGTTCAATTTTCTCTCAGAAGAATATGTGCAAATACCACATTTTAAGGAAATATAGGGTTTCAGAGTAAAGACAACAATGAATGTTTTAGAAATATTTAATCTGGACGAGAAGAAATTCCTCATTTTGCGAAATTATCTTGTTTTTCCTAAACAACACGTTGTAACTCTATGTACTTTGTTGTTGTGTGTATGTCTAAATGTGTATCTTGCACAGAGAATACACTCTACTGTTTTCTCTCAGAAGAATATGTGTGAATTCCACATTTTAAGGAAATACAGTGTTGCAGAGTAAAGACACAAATGAATATTTTAGAAGTACTTTATCTGAACAAGAATAAATCCCTCATTGTGTGAAATTATCTTGTTTTTCCTAAACAACACGTTGTAACTCTATGTGCTTTGGTGTTGGGTGTATGTCTAAGCATGTATCTATCAAAGAGAATGCATTGTACAATTTTCGCTCTGAAGAATATGTACTAATACCACATTTTAAGGAAATACAGTGTTGCATTGTAAAGACAACCATGAATATATTAGAAATACATAATCGCTAGTAGAAGAAATCCAGCATTGAGCGAAATTATCTTGTTTTTCATAAACAACACGTTGTATCTCTATGTGATTTGGTATTGCATGTATGTCTAAGCGTGTATCTTCCAGAGAGACTGCACTGTCCAGTTTTCTCTCAGAAGAATAGGTGCAAATACTACATTTTAAGGAAATAGAGTGTTGCAGAGTAAAGACAACCACGAATGTATTAGAAATATTGAATCTGGACGAGAAGAAATCTCTCGTTGTGTGAAATTATCTTGTTTTTCCTAAACAATACGTTGAAACTCTATGTGCTTTGTAGTTGTGTGTATGTCTAAATGTGTACCTTCCACAGAGAATGCACTGTACAACTTTCTCTCTGAATAATATGTGCAAATACCACATTTTAAGGAAAAACGGAGTTGCAGAATAAAGACAAACATGAATGTTTTAGAAATACTTAATCTGGACGAGAAGAAATACCTCTTTTGCGAAATTATCTTGTTTTTCCTAAAGAACTCGTTGTAACTCTCTGTGCTTTGGTGTTGCGTATATGTCTAAGCCTGTATCTTCCACAGAGAATGCACTGTACAATTTTCTGTCTGAAGAATATGTGCGAATACCACATTTTAAGGAAATACAGTGTTGCAGAGTAAAGACAACCATGAATGTTTTAGAAATACTTAATTTGGACGAGAATAAATCCCTAATTGTGCGAAATTATGTTGTTTTTCCTAAACAACACGTTGTAACTCTATGTGCTTGTTGTTGGGTGTATGTCTAAGAATGTATCTTCCACAGAGAATGCACAGTACAGTTGTCTCTCAGGAGAATATGTGCGAATACTACATTTTAAGGAAATACCGTGATGCAGAATAAAGACAACCACGAATGTATTAGAAATATTTACTCTGGACGAGAACAAATCCCTCATTTTGCAAAATTATCTTGTTTTTCCTAAAAAACACGTTGTACCTCCATGTGCTTTCATGTTGTGTGTATGTCTAAGTGTGTATCTTCCACAGAGAATGCACTGTACAGTTTTCTCTTAAAAAAATATGTTTGAATACCACATTTTAAGGAAATACAGGGTTGCAGACTAAAGACAAGCACGAAAGTTTTAGAAATATGTAATCTGGACAGAAGAAATCCCTCATCTTGCGGAATTATCTTGTTTTTCCTAAACAACACGTTGTAACTCTATGTGCTTTGGTGTTGCTTGTATGTCTAAGCATGTAGTTTCCACAGAGAATGCACTGTACAATTTTCTATCGAAATTATAAGTGCGAATACCTCATTTTAAGGAAATACAGGGTTGCAGAGTAAAAACAACCACGAATGTTTTAGAAAGACTTAATCTGGACGAAAAGAAATCCCTCATTTTGCGAAATTATCTTGTTTTTCCTAAACAACACGTTGTAACTGTATGTGCTTTGTTGTTGCGAGTATGTCTAAGCATTTATCTTCCACAGAGAATGCACTGTACAATTTTCTCTAGAAGAATATATGCGAATACCACATTTTAAGGAAATACAGGGTAGCAGAGAAAAGACAACCACGAAGGTAGTAGAAATACTTAATCTGGATGAGAAGAAATTCTGCTATGTGCAAAATTATCTCGTTTTTCCAAAACAACACGTTGTAACTCTGTGTGCTTTGGTGTTGCGTGTATGTCTAAGCAGGTATCTTCCACAAAGAATGCACTGTACAGTTTTCTCTTGTAAGAATATGTGCGAATACCACATTGTTAGGAAATACAGGGTGGAAGAATAAAGACAACCACAAATGTATTAGAAATTCATAATCGCAAGGAGAATTCCTGCATTGTGCCAAATTATCTTGTTTTTCCGAAACAACACGTTGTAATTGTATGTGCTTTGGTGTTGTGAATATGTCTAAGTGTTTCTTTCACAGAGAATGCACTGAACACTATTCTCTTGGAAGAATATATTCGAATACCACATTTTAAGGGAATACAGGATTGCAGAGTAAAGACAAGGACGAATGTTTTAGAAATACTTAATCTGGATGAGAAGAAATCCCTCATTTTGTGAAATTATCTTGTTTTTCCTAAACAACACATTGTAACTCTATGTGCTTCTGAGGTGTGTGTATGTCTAAGTGTGTATCTTCCACAGAGAATGCACTGTACAATTTTCTCTCTGAAGAATATGTATGAATACCACATTTTAAGGAAATAAAGTGATGCAGAGTAAAGAGAACCACCAATGTTTTAGAAACACTTAATCGCAACAAGAAAAAAATCACTCATTGTGCGATATTATCTTGTTTTTCCTAAACAACATGCTGTAACTCTATGTTCTTTGGTGTTGGGTGTATTTCTAAGCATGTATCTATCAAAGAGAATGCACTGTACAATTTTCGCTCTGAAGAATATGTGCTAATACCACATTTTAAGGAAATACAGTGCTGCATTGTAAAGACAACCATGAATATATTAGAAATACATAATCGCTACTAGATGAAATCCTGCAATGTGCGAAATTATCTTGTTTATCCTAAACAACACGTTGTATCACTATGTGATTTGGTGTTGCATGTATGTCTAAGCGTGTATCTTCCACAGAGAATGCCCTGTACAGTTTTCTCTCAGAAGAATAGGTGCAAATTCATTTCGGAAACATTTTAAGGAAATACAGTGTTGCAGAGTAAAAACAACCACGAATGTTTTAGAAATACTGAATCTGGACGAGAAGAAATCCCTCATTATGCGAAATTATCTTGTTTTTCCTAAACAACACGTTGTAACTCTATGTGTTTTGGTGTTGCGTGTATGTCTAAGCATGTATTTTCCATAGAGAATGCACTGTACAGTTTTCTCTTGGAAGAATATGTGCGAATACCACATTGTTGGGAAATACAGGGTTGCAGAGTAAAGACAACCATGAATGTATTAGAAATCCTTAATCACGAGGAGAAGAATTCCTGCATTGTGCCAAATTATCATGTTTTTCCTAAACAACACGTTGTAATAGTATGTGCTTTGGTGTTGGGTGTATGTCTAAGCATGTATCTTCAACAGAATATGCATTGCACAGATTTCTCTCAGAAGAATATGAGAGAATACCATATTTTAAGGAAATACAGTGTTGCAGAATAAAGACAACCACGAATGTATTACAAATACTTAATCTGGACGAGAAGAAATCCCTCATTTTGCTAAACTATCTTGTTTTTCCTAAAAGATACGTTGTACCTCTGTGTGCTTTCCTGTTGCGTACATGTCTAAGCGTGTATCTTCCACAGAGAATGCACTGTACAGTTTTCTCTCGAAAGAAGAGAGAATGTGTGAATACCACATTTTAAGGAAATACAGGGTTGCAGAGTAAAGACAATCATGAAAGTTTTAGAAATACTGAATCTATATGAGAGGAAATCCCTCATTGTGGGAAATTATCTTGTTTTTCCTAAACAACATGTTGTCACTCTATTTGCTTTGCTGTTGTGTGCATGTCTAAATTTGTATCTTCCACAGAGAATGCACTGTACAATTTTCTCTCTGAAAAATTTGTGCAAATACCACATTTTAAGGGAAAACAGGGTTGCAGAATAAAGTCAAACATGAATGTTTTAGAAATACTTGATCTGGACATGAAGAAATACCTCTTTTTGCGAAATTATCTTGTTTTTCCTAAACAATACATTGTAACTCTATGTGCTTTGGTGTTGCGTGTATGTCTAAGCGTGTATCTTCCAAAAGGAATGCACTGTACAGTTTTCTCTCAGATGAATATGTGCGAATTCCAAATTTTAAGGAAATTCAGTGGTGCAGAGTAAAGACAGCCATGAATATATTAGAAATATTTAATCTGAACGAGAAGAAATCATTTTGCGAAATTATCTTGTTTCTCCTAAACAACATGTTGTAACTCTATTTGCTTTGGTGTTGCATGTATGTCTAAGCTTGTATCTTCCACAGAGAATGCACTCTACCATTTTCTCTCTGAAAAATATGTCCGAATACCACATTTTAAGGAAATACAGTATTGCATAGTAAAGACAACCACAAATGTATTAGAAATACATAATCTGGAAGAGATGAAATCCCGCATTGTGCGAAATTATCTTGTTTTACCTAAACAACACGTTGTAACTCTATGTGCTCTGGTGTTGCGTGTATGTCTAAGCGTTTATCTTCCACAGAGAATGCACTGTACAGTTTTCTCTCGGAAGAATATGTGTGAATACCACATTTTAAGGAAATACAGGGTTGCAGAATAAAGACAAACACAGATGTATTGGAAATACTTAATCTTGGCCAGAAGAAATCCCTCATTGTGCGAATTATCTTATTTTTCCAAGTCTACATGTTTAACTGTAAGTGCTTTGGTGTTGTGTGTATGTCTAAGCTTATATCTTCCACAGAAAATGCACTGTACTGTTTTCTCTCGAAAGTATAAGTACGAATAACACATTTGAAGGAAGTACATCGTGCCAGAGTAACGACAACAATGAATATTTTAGAAATACTTAATTTGGACTAGAAGAAATCCTTCAATTTGCATAATTATCTTGTTTTTCCTAAATAACATGTTGTAACTCTATGTGCTTTAGTGTTGCATGTATGTGTAAGCGTGTATCTTCCACAGAATATGCACTGTACTGTTTTCTCTCGGGAGACTGTGTGTGAATACCACAGCTTAACGAAATAAAGAATTGCAGAGTAAAGACAACCACGAATGTTTTAGAAATACTAATCTGGACTAGAAGAAATCCCTTATTTTGTGAAATTATCCTGTTTTTCCTAAACAACATGTTGTAACTCAATGTTCTTTGGTGGTGCGTGTATGACTAAGCGTGTTTCTTTCCCAGAGAATGCACTGTACAATTTTTCTCTCAGAAGAATATGTGCGCATAACACCTTTTAAGGAAATACAGTGTTGCAGAGTAAAGACAACCATGAATGTTTTAGAAATACTTAATCTGGACTAGAAGAAATCCCTCATTTTGCGAAATTATCTTGTCTTTCCTAAACAACACGTTGTTACTATATGTGCTTCGGTGGTGCTTGTATGTCTAAGCGTGTATCCTCCACAGAGAATGCACTGTACAATCTCCTCTCTGAAGTATATGTGTGAATACCACCTTTTAAGGAAATACATTGTTGCAGAGTAAAGACAACCACGAATGTATTAGAAATACCCAACTGGACAAAAAGAAATCCCACATGGTGCGAAATTATCTTGTTTTTCCTAAACAACACTTAACTATATGTGCTTTGGTGTTGCGTGTATGTCTAACAGTCTATCTTCCACAGAGAATGCACAGCACTGTACAGTGTTCTCTCAAAAGAATATGTGAGAATACAACATTTAAAGGAAATACAGTGTTGCAGATTAAAGACAACCACGAATGTATTAGAAATACTTAATCTGGATGAGAAGAAACCCCGCATTGTGCGAAATTATCTTGTTTTTCCTAAACAAAACGTTATAACTCTATGTACTTTGGTGTTGCATGTATGTCTAAGCTTGTTTCTTCAACAGAGAAGGCACTGTACAGTTTTCTCTCGAATGTATATGTGCAAATACCACATTTTAAGGAAATACAGTGTTGCAGATTAAAGACAACCACGAATGTATTAGAAATACTTAGTCTGGATGAGAAGAAATCCCGCATTGTGCAAAATTATCTTGTTTGTCCTAAACAACTCGTTGTAAATCTATGTGCTTTGGTGCTGCCTGTATGTCTAAGCTTGTATCTTCCACAGAATGCACTGTGTAATTTTCTCTCTGAAGAATATGTGCGAATACCACATTTTAAGAAATACAGGGTAGCAGAGTAAAGACAACCACGAATATTTTAGAAATACTTAATCTGGACGAGAGAAATCCCTCATTTTGCGAAATTACCTTGTTTTTCTTAAACCACACATTGTAACTCTATGTGTTTTCGTGTTCCATGTATGTCTAAGCATGTATCTTCCCCAGAGAATATGCTGTAGATTTTTCTCTTGAAAGTATATGTGCGAATACCACATTTTAAGGAAATACAGTGTTGCAGAGTAAAGACAACCACGAATGTATTAGTAATACTTAATCTGGACATGAAGTAATCCCGCATTGTGCGAAAATATCTTGTTTTTCCTAAACAACACATTGGAACTCTATGTGCTTTGCTGTTACATGTATGTATTAATGTGTATCTGGTTTTTGCTAAACAACACGTTGTAACTCTATGTGCTTTGTTGTTGCGTGTTTGTCTAAGTGTGTATCTTCCAGAGAGAAATCACCATACAATTTTCTCTCAGAAGAATATGTGTGAATACCCCATTTTAAGGAAATACAGTGTTTCAGAGTAAAGACAACCATGAATGTATTAGAAATACCTAACTGGACGAAAAGAAATCCTGCATTGTGTGAAATTCTCTTGTTTTTCCTAAACAACATGTAACTATAAGTGCTTTCGTGTTGCGTGTATGTCTAAGCATGTATCTTCCACAGAGAATGCACTGTATAGTTTTCTCTCGGAAGAATATGTGTGAATACTACATTTTAAGGAAATACAGGTTTGCAGAATAAAGACAAACACGGATGTATTAGAAATACTTAATCTTGACAAGAAGAAATCCCTCATTGCGCGAAATTATCTTGTTTTTCCAAAACAACATGGTGTAACTGTAAGTTCTTTGGTGTTGCATGTATGTTTAAGCTTATATCTTCCACAGAGAATGCACTGTACTGTTTTCTCTCGAAAGCATAAGTGCGAATACCACATTTGAAGGAAGTACAGGGTGGCAGAGTAAAGACAACCATGAATGTTAAAGAAATACTAAATCTGTACGAGAAGAAATCCCTCATTGTGCGAAATTATCTTGTTTTCCCTAAACAACACGTTGTAACTCTATGTGCTTTGGTGTTGCGTGTATGTCTAAGCGTGTATCTTCCACAGAGAATGCACTGTACAATTTTCTCTCTGAAGAATATGTGTGAATACCACCTTTTAAAGAAATACAGTGTTGCAGAGTAAAGATAAAGACAAATGTATTATAAATACTTAATTGCGACTAAAAGAAATCCAGCATTGTGTGAAATTATCATGTTTTTCCTTAACAACACGTGGTATATCTATATGCTTTGGTGTTGCATGTATTTCTAAGCGTGTATTCTCCACAGAGAATGCACTGTACAGTTTTATCTCGAAAGTATATGAGAGAATTCGATATTTTAAGGAAATACAGTGTTGCAGAGTAAAGACAACAATGAATGTTTTAGAAATACTTAATCTGAAGAAGAAGAAATTCCTCCTTGTACTAAATTATCTTGTTTTTCCTAAACAACATGTTGTAACTCTATGTGCTTTGGTGTTGCGTGTATGTCTAAGCATGTATCTTCCACAGAGAACGCACTATACAATTTTCTCTCTGAAGAATATGTGTGAATACCACATTTTAAGGAAATACAGGGTTGTAGAGTAAAGACAACAACAAATGTTTTAGAAATACTTAATTGCGATCACAAGAAATCACTCATTGAGTGATTTTATCCTGTTTTTCCTAAACAGCACGTTGTAACACTATGTGCTTTGGTGTAGCGTTTATGGCTAAGCGTATATATTCCAAAGATAATGCACTGTACAGTTTTCTCTCGGGAGTATATGTGTGAATACCATTTTTTAAGGAAATACAGTGTTGCAGAGTAAAGACAACCACTAATTTATTAGAAATTCTCAATGTGGATGAAAAGAAATTGAGCATTGGGCGAAATTATCTTGTTTTTCCTAAACAACACGTTTTAACTCTATGTGCTTTGGTGTTGCGTGTATGTCTAAGCGTGTATCTTCCATAGAAAATGCACTATGCAATTTTCTCTCTGAAGAATATGTGCGAATACCACATTTTAAGGAAATACAGGGTTGTAGAGTAAAGACAACCACAAATCTTTTGGAAATACTTAATCGCGATCACAAGAAATCACTCATTGAGCGATTTTATCCTGTTTTTTCCTAAACAGCACGTTTTAACACTATGTGCTTTGGTGTAGGGTTTATGGCTATGCATATATATTCCAAAGATAATGCACTGTACAGTTTTCTCTCAGGAGTATATGTGTGAATACCATTTTTAAGGAAATACAGTGTTGCAGAGTAAAGACAACCACGAATTTATTAGAAATACTTAATGTGGACGAAAAGAAATTGAGCATTGTGCGAAATTATCTTGGTTTTCCTAAACAACACGTTGTATCTCTATGTGCTTTGGTCTTGCATGTATGGCTAAGCGTGTATCTTCCACAGAGAATGCACTGTACAATTTTTCTAGGAAGAATATGTGGGCATACCAGCTATTAAGGAAATACATGTTTGCTGAGAAAAGACAAACATGAATGTTTTAGAAATACTTAATCTGGATGAGAAGAAATCCCTTATTTTACAAAATTATCTTGTTTTTCCTAAAAAACACGTTGCAACTCTATGTGCTTTGTGGTTGCGTGTATGTTTAAACATGTAACTTCCCCAGAGAATTCACTGTACAGTTTTCTCTAGGAAGACTATGTGCGAATACCAAATTTTTTTGAAAATACAGGGTTGCAGAGTAAAGACAACCACAAATGTTTAAGAAATACTTAATCTGGACGAGAAGAAATCCCTCACTTTACGAAATTATCTTGTTTTTCCTAAACAACACGTTATAACTCTATGTGCATTGGTGGTACATGTATGTCTAAGCATGTATCTTCCACAGAGAATGCACTGTACAATTTTCTCTCTGAAGAATATGTGCGAAGACCACATTTTAAGGAAATACAGTGTTGCAGAGTAAAGACATCATGAATATTTTAGATAATCTTAATCTGGACGAGAAGAAATCCCTCATTTTGCGAAGTTATCTTCTTTTTCCTAAACAACAAGTAGTAACTCTATGTGCTTTGATCTTGCGTGTATGTCTAAGCGTGTATCTTCCACAGAGAATGCACTGTACAGTTTTCTCTCTGAAGAATATGTGCGAATACCACAGTTTATGGAAATACAGGGATGCAGAGTAAAGACAAACATGAATGTATTAGAAATACTTAATCTGGACGAGGAGAAATCACGTATTGTGCGAAATTATCTTGTTTTTTCTAAACTTCAATTTGTAAATCTATGTTCTTTGGTGTTGTGTGTATGTCTAAGGGTATATCTTCCACAGAGAATGCACTGTACAGTTTTCTCTGGGGGTTATTTGAGCAAATACCATATTTTAAGGAAATACAGTGTTGCAGAGTAAAGACAACCATGAATGATTTAGAAATACTTAATCTGGACTAGAAGAAATCCTTCAATTTGCGTAATTATCTTGTTTTTCCTAAACAACTCGTTGTAACATTATGTGCTTTGGTCTTGGGTGTTTGTCTAAGCATGGATCTTCAACAGAGAATGCACTGTACAGTTTTCTCTCAGAAGAATATGTGCGAATACCACATTTTAAGGAAATACAGTGTGGCAGAGTAAAGACAACAACGAATATATTAGAAATACGTAATCTGGATGAAAAGATATCCCTCATTTTAAAAAATTATCTTGTTTTTCCTAAACAACACTTTGTAACTCTATGTATTTTTGGTATTGCGTGTATGTCTAAGCTTTTATCTTCCACAGAGAATGCACTGTACATTTTTTTCTCAGAAGAATAGGTGCGAATACCACATTTTACGGAAATGTATGGTTGCAGAGTAAAGACAACCACGAATGTTTTAGAAATACTTAATCTGGATGAGAAGAAATCCCTCACTTTGAGACATTATCTTGTTTTTCCTAAACAACTCGTTGTAACTTTATGTGCTTTGGTGTTGGGTGTATGTCTAAGCGTGGATCTTCAACAGAGAATGCACTGTACAGTTTTCTCTCCTAAGAATATGTGTGAATACCATATTTTCAGGAAATACAGTGTTGCAGAATAAAGACAACCACGAATATATTAGAAATACGTAATCACAACGAGAAGAAATCCCACATTGTGCGAAATTATCTTGTTATTCCTAAACAACATGCTGTAAATCTATTTGCTTTGGTGTTGTGTGTATGTCTAAGCGTGTATCTTCCACAGAGAATGCACTCTACAATTTTCTCTTGGAAGAATATGTGCGAATACCTCATTTTAAGGAAATACAAGGTTGCAGAGTAAAGACAACCATGAATGTTTTAGAAACATTTAATCTGGACGAGAAGAAATGCCTCATTTGGGGAAATTATCTTGTTTTTTCTATACCACACATTATTACTATATGTTCTTTGGTGTTGCATGTATGTCTAAGCATGTATCTTCCACAGAGAATGCACTATACAGTTTTATCTTGGAGGAATATGTGCGAATACCACATTGTAAGGAAATACAGGGTTGCAGAGTAAAGACAACCACGAATGTATTAGAAATCCTTAACTGCGAGGAGAAGGATTCCTGCTTTGTCCCAAATTATCTTGTTTTTCCTAAAAAACACATTGTAACTGTATGGGCTTTGATGTTTCTAGTATGTCCAAGCATGTATCTTCCACATAAAATGCACGGTACAGTTTTAGCTCACTGTAATATGTGCGAATACCACATTTTAAGGGAATATAGGGTTGCAGAGTTAAGACAAGGACGAATGTTTTAGAAATAAGTAATTTGGACGAAAAGAAATCCCTCATTTTGCGAAGTTATCTTGTTTTTCCTAAACAATACGTTGTAACCCTATGTGCTTTGGTGTTGCGTGTATGTCTAAGTGTGTATTTTCCACAGAGAATGCACTGTACAGTTTTCTCTCTGAACAATATGTGCGAATACCACATTTTAAGGAAATACAGGGTTGCAGAGTAAAGACAACCACGAATGTATTAGAAATACATAATCTGGATGAGAAGAATTCCCATGTCGTGTGAAATTATCTTTTTTTCCCTAACCAACACGTTTTAACATGATTTATGTGCTTTGGTTTTGCTTGTGTGTCTAAGCTTGTATTTTACAGAGAATGCACTGTACAATTTTCTCTAGGAGGAATATGTGCGAAAACCAAATTTTAAGGAAATACAGAGTTGCAGAGCAATGATAACCACGAATGTTTTAGAAATAACTTAATGTGGACGAGGAGAAATCCCTCATTTTGAGAAATTATCTTGTTTTTCCTAAACAACACATTGTAACTATAAGTGCTTTGGTGTTGCAGGTATATCTAAGCGTGTATCTTCCACAGAGAATGCACTGTACAATTTTCTGTCTGAAGAATATGTGTGAATACCACATTTATAGAAATACAGTGTTGCAGATTAAAGACAACCATGTATGGTTTAGAAATATGTAATCTGGACAGAAAGAAATCTCTCATTTTTCAAAATTATCTTCTTTTTCCTAAACAGCACGTTGTAACTCTATGTGCTTTGGTGTTGCGTGTATGTCTAAGCATGTATCTTCCACAGAGTATGCACTGTACAATTTTCTCTCTGAAGAATATGTGCAAATACCACATTTTAAAGAAATACAGGGTAGCAGAGTAAAGACAACCACGAATATTTTAGAAATACTTAATCTGGACGAGAAGAAATCCCTCATTTTGTGAAATTACCTTGTTTTTCTTAAACCACACATTGTAACTCTATGTCTTTTTGTGTTTTGTGTATGTCTAAGCGTGTATCTTCCCCAGAGAATACTCTGTAGAGTTTTCTCTTGAAAGTATATGTGCGAATACCACATTTTAAGGAAATACAGTGTTGCAGAGTATAGACAACCAGGAATTTATTAGAAATACTTAATCTGGACAAGAAGTAATCCCACATTGTGTGAAATTATCCTGTTTTTCCTAAACAACACATTGGAAATCTATGTGCTTTGCTGTTACATGTATGTCTAAATGGTTATCTGGTTTTTGCTAAACAACACATTGTAACTCTATGTGCTTTGTTGTTGCGTGTTTGTCTAAGTGTGTATCTTCCACAGAGAAATTACCGTACAATTTTCTCTAGGAAGAGTATGTGCGAATAACCCATTTTAAGGAAATACAGTGTTTCAGAGTAAAGACAACCACGAATGTATTAGAAACACCTAACTGGATGAAAAGAAATTGTGCCTTGTGCTAAATTATCTTGTTTTTCCTAAACAACACGTAACTATATGTGCTTTGGTGTTGCGTGTATGTCTAAGCATGTATCTTCCACAGAGAATGCACTGTATAGTTTTCTCTCGGAAGAATATGTGTGAATACCACATTTTAAGGAAATACAGGGTTGCAGAATAAAGACAAACACGGATGTATTAGAAATACTTAATCTTGACAAGAAGAAATCCCTCATTGTGTGAAATTATCTTGTTTTTCCAAAACAACATGGTGTAACTGTAAGTGCTTTTGTGTTGCGTGTATGTCTAAGTTTATATCTTCCACAGAGATTGCTCTGTACTGTTTTCTCTCGAAAGTATAAGTGTGAATACCACATTTGAAGGAAGTACAGGGTGGCAGAGTAAAGACAACCATGAATGTTATCGAAATACTTAATCTGAATGAGAAGAAATCCCTCATTGTGCAAAATTATCTTGTTTTTCCTAAACAACACGTTGAAACTCTATGTGATTTGGTGTTGCGTGTATGTCTAAGCGTGTATCTTCCACAGAGAATGCACTGTACAATTTTCTCTCTGAAGAATATGTGTGAATTCCACCTTTTAAAGAAATACAGTGTTGCAGAGTAAAGACAAAGAGAAATGTATTAGAAATACTTAATTGCGACTAAAAGAAATCCAGCATTGTGTGAAATTATCGTGTTTTTTTCTTAACAACACGTGGTATATCTATGGGCTTTGGTGTTGTGTGTATTTATAAGTGTGTATTCTCCACAGAGAATGCACTGTACAGTTTTATCTCAAAAGTATAGGAGCGAATACGATATTTTAAGGAAATACAGTGTTGCAGAGTAAGGCCACGAATGTATTAGAAATACTTAATCTGGACGAGAAGAAATGCCGCAGTGTGCGAAATATCTTGTTTTTCCTAAACAACACGGTGTTACTCTATGTGATTTGGTGTTGCCTGTATGTCTAAACGTGTATCTTGCACAGAGAATGCACTGTACAATTTTCTCTCTGAAGAATATGTGCGAATACCACATATAAGGAAGTACAGGGATGCAGAGTAAAGACAACTATGAATGTTTTAGAAATACGTAATCTGAACAAGAAGAAATTCCTCCTTCTGTGAAATTATCTCGTTTTTCCTAAACAACACGTTGTATCTCTATGTGCTTTGGTGTTGCGTGTATGTCTAAGCGTGTATCTTCCACAGAGAATGTACTATACAATTTTCTCTCTGAAGAATATGTGTGAATACCACATTTTAAGGAAATACAGGGTTGCAGAGTAAAGACAACCACAAATGTTTTAGAAATACTTAATCGCGATCACAAGAAATCACACATTGAGCGATTTTATCCTGTTTTTCCTAAACAGCACGTTGTAACACTATGTGCTTTGGTGTAGCGTTTATGTCTAAGCGTATATATTCCAAAGATAATGCACTGTACAGTTTTCTCTTGGGAGTATATCTGTGAATAGCATTTTTAAGGAAATACAGTGTTGCAGAGTAAAGACAACCACAAATTTATTAGAAATACTTAATATGAATGAAAAGAAATTGAGCATTGTGCGAAATTATCTTGGTTTTCCTAAACAACACGTTGTATCTCTATGTGCTTTGGTCTTGCGTGTATGGCTAAGCATGTATCTTCCACAGAGAATGCACAGTACAATTTTTCTAGGAAGAATATGTGGGCATACCAGCTATTAAGGAAATACATGTTTGCTGAGAAAAGACAAACATGAATGTTTCAGAAATACTTAATCTGGATGAGAAGAAATCCCTTATTTTACAAAATTATCTTGTTTTTCCTAAAAAACACGTTGCAACTCTATGTACTTTGGTTTTGCTTGTGTGTCTAAGCTTGTATTTTCCACAGAGAATGCACTGTACAATTTTCTCTCGGAGGAATATGTGCAAAAACAACATTTTAAGGAAATACAGAGTTACAGTGTAATGACAATCACGAATGTTTTAGATATACTTAATGTGGACGAAAGAAATCCCTCATTTTGAGAAATTATCTTGTTTTTCCTAAACAACACGTTGTAACTCTAAGTGCTTTGGTGTTACATGTATGTCTAAGAGTGTGTCTTCCACAGAGAATGCACTGTACAGTTTTCTCTTGAAATTATATGTGTGAATAGCAATGTTTAAGGAAATACAGTGTAGCAGAGTAAAGACAACCACGACTGTATTAGAAGTACTTAATCTGGACGAGAAGAAATCCTGCATTGTGCGAAATTATCTTGGTTTTCCTAAACAACACGTTGTAACACTATGTAATTTTGGTGTTGTGTGTATTTCTAAGCGTGTATGTTCCACAGAGAATGCACTGTACAATTTTCTGTCCTAAGAATATTTGCGAATACTACATTTATAGAAATACAGTGTTGCAGACAAAGACAACCATGAATGTTTTAGGAATACTTAATCTGCACAAGAAGAAATCCCTCATTTTCGAAATTATCTTGTTTTTCCTAAACAACACGTTGTAACTCTATGTGCTTTGGTGATGCGTGAATGTCTAAGCATGTATCTTCCACAAAGAATGCACTGTACATTTTCGGTCAGAAGAATATGTGCAAATACCACATTTTAAGGAAATACAGTGTTGCAGATTAAAGACAAACACGAATGTATTATAAATACTTAATTGTGACTAGAAGAAATCCCATAGTGTGCGAAATTATCGTGTTTTTCCTAAACATCATGTGGTAACTTTTTTGTCTTGGTGTTACGTGTATGTCTAAGTGTGTATCTTCCCCAGAGAATGCACTGTACAGTTTTATCTCGAAAGTATATGGGCGAATAAGCTATTTTAAGGAAATACGGTGTTGCATAGTAAAGACAACCACGAATGTTTTAGAAATACTTAATCTGGCCAAGAAGAAATCCCTCATTTTTCAAAATTATCTTGTTTTTCCTAAACAACACGTTGTAACTCTATGTGCTTTGGGGTTGCGTGTATGTCTAAGCATGTATCTTCCACAGAGTATGGACTGTACAGTTTTCTCTCAGAAGACTATGTGTGAATAACACATTTTAAGGAAAAAAGGGGTTGCAGAGTAAAAACAACCACGAATGTTTTAGAAATACTTAATCTAGATGAGAATAAATCACTCATTTTGCGAAATTATCTTGTTTTTCCTAAACAACACGTGGTAACTCTATGTGCTTTGGTGTTGTGTGTTTGTCTAAGCATGTATCTTCCACAGAGAATGCACTGTAAAGTTTTATCTCGAAAGTATAATTGCAAATAACACATTTTAAGGAAATACAAGGTTGCAGAGTAAAGACAAACACGAATGTATTAGAAATACTTCATTGCAACTAGGAGAAATCCTGCAGTGTGCGAAATTATCGTGTTTTTCCTAAACAACACGTGGAAATTCTATGTGCTTTGGTGTTTCGTGTATATCTAAGCGTGTATCTACACAGAGAATGAATGCACTGTAGCACTGTACAGTATTATCTCGAAAGTATATGGGCGAATACGATATTTTACGGAAATACAGTGTTGCAGAGTAACGACAAACATCAATGAATTAGAAATACGTAATCTGGACGAGAAGAATTCCTTCATTGTGTGAAATTATCTTGTTTTTGTAAACAACACGTTCTAACTCTATGTGCTTTGATTTTGCTTGTGTGTCTAAGCTTGTATTTTCCACAGAGAATACAATGCACAATTTTCTCTCAGAAGAATATGTGTGAATACCACATTTTAAGGAAATACAGAGTTGCAGAATAATGATAACCATGAATGTTTTAGAAATATCTAATGTGGACGAGAAGAAATCCCTCATTTTGAGAAATTATCTTGTTTTTCCTAAAGAACACGATGTAACTGTTTGTGCTTTGGTGTTGCATGTATTTCTAAGCAAGTATCTTCGAAAGAGAATGCACTGTACAGTTTTCTCTCGAAATTATATGCGCGAATACCACTGTTTAAGGAAATACAGTGTTGTAGAATAGGGACAAACACAAATGTATTAGAAATACTTCATTGCAACTAGAAGAAATCCCGCAGTGTGCAAAATTATGGTGTTTTTCCTAAACAACACGTGGTAACACTATTGCTTTGGTGTTGCGTGTTTATCTAAGCGTGTATCGACACAGAGAATGCACTGTAGCACTGTATAGTTTTATCTCGAAAGTATATGGGCGAATATGATATTTTAAGGAAATACAGTGTGGCAGAGTACAGACAACCACAAATGTATTAGAAATACTTAATCTGGACGAGAAGAATCCCCGCATCGTGCAAAATTATCTTGTATTTCCTAAACAACACGGTGTAAATCTATTTGCTTTGGTTTTGCTTGTGTGTCTAAGCTTGTATTTTCCACAGAGAAGGCACTGTACAGTTTTCTCTCAGAGGAATATGTGTGAAAACCACATTTTAAGGAAATACAGAGTTGCAGAGTAATGACAACCATGAATGTTTTAGATATACTTAATGTGGACAAAAAGAAATCCCTCATTTTTAGAAATTGTCTTATTTTTCCTAAACAACAAGTTGTAACTCTAAGTGCTTTGGTGTTGCATGTATGTCTAAGTGTGTGTCTTCCACAGAGAATGCACTGTACAATTTTCTGTCTGAAGAATATGTGCGAATACTACATTTATAGAAATACAGTGTTGCGGAGTAAAGACAACCATGAATGTTTTAGGAATACTTAATCTGGACCAGAAGAAATCCCTCATTTTCGAAATTATCTTGTTTTTCCTAAACAACACGTTGTAACTCTATGTGCTTTGGTGTTGCGTGTATGTCTAAGCATGTATCTTCCACAGAGAATGCACTGTACATTTTCTGTCAGAAGAATATGTGCAAATACCACATTTTAAGGAAATACAGTGTTGCAGATTAAAGACAAACGCTAATGTATTATAAATACTTAATTGTGACTAGAAGAAATCCCGCAGTGTGCAAAATTATCGTGTTTTTCCTAAACATCATGTGGTAACTTTATTTGCCTTGGTGTTACGTGTATGTCTAAGCGTGCATCTTCCCCAGAGAATGCACTGTACAGTTTTATCTCGAAAGTATATGAGCAAATAAGCTATTTTAAGGAAATACAGTTTTGCATAGTAAAGACAACCATGAATGTTTTAGAAATACTTAATCTGGCCGAGAAGAAATCCCTAATTTTTCAAAATTATTTTGTTTTTCTTAAACAACACGTTGTAACTTTATGTGCTTTGGGGTTGGGTGTATGTCTAAGCATGTATCTTCCACAGAGTATGCACTGTAGAGTTTTCTCTCAGAAGACTATGTGTGAATAACACATTTTAAGGAAAAAAAGGTTGCAGAGTAAAAACAACCACAAATGTTTTAGAAATACTTAATCTGGATGAGAAGAAATCACCCATTTTGCGACATTATCTTGTTTTTCCTAAACAACACGTGGGAACTCTATGTGCTTTGGTGTTGCGTGTGTGTCTAAGCATGTATCTTCCACAGAGAATGCACTGTACAATTTTATCTCGAAAGAATATCTGCAAATAACCATTTTAAGGAAATACAAGGTTGCAGAGTAAAGACAAAGACGAATGTATTATAAATACTTCATTGCAAATAGAAGAAATCCCGCAGTGTGCAAAAATATTGTGTTTTTCCTAAACAACACATGGTAACACTATGTGCTTTGGTGTTGCGTGTATATCTAAGCATGTATCTACACAGAGAATGTACTGTAGCACTGTATTCTTTTATCTCGAAAGTATATTGGCAAAACGATATTTTTGGGAAATACAGTGTCGCAGAGTACAGACAACTACGAATATATTAGAAATACTTAATATGGACGAGAAGAATTCCTGCATCGTGCGAAATTATCCTGTTTTTCCTAAACAACACAGTGTAAATCTATTTGCTTTGGTTTTGCTTGTGTGTCTAAGCTTGTATTTTACACAGAGAATACACTGTATAATTTTCTCTCGGAGGAATATGTGCGAGAATCACATTTTAAGGAAATACAGAGTTGCAGAGTAATGACAACCACGAATGTTTTAGATGTACTTAATGTGGATGAAAAGAAATCCCTCATTTTGAGAAATTATCTTGTTTTTCCTAAACAAGACGTTGTAACTCTAAGTGCTTTGGTGTTGCATGTATGTCTAAGAGTGTGTCTTCCACAGAGAATGCACTGTACAGTTTTCTCTTGAAATTATATGTGTGAATAGCACTGTTTAAGGAAATACAGTGTAGCAGAGTAAAGACAACCACGACTATATTAGAAGTACTTAATCTGGACGAGAAGAAATCCTGCATTCTGCGAAATTATCTTGGTTTTCCTAAACAACATGTTGTAACTCTATGTTATTTTGGTGTTGTGTGTATTTCTAAGCATGTATCTACCACAGAGAATGCACTGTACAATTTTCTGTCTGAAGAATATGTGCGAATACTACATTTATAGAAATACAGTGTTGCAGAGTAAAGATAACTATGAATGTGTTAGGAATACTTAATCTGGACAAGAAGAAATCCCTCATTTTCGAAATTATCTTGTTTTTCCTAAACAACACGTTGTAACTCTATGTGCTTCGGTGTTGCGTGTATGTCTAAGCATGTATCTTCCACAGAGAATGCACTGTACATTTTCTGTCAGAAGAATATGTGCAAATACTACATTTTAAGGAAATACAGTGTTGCAGATTAAAGACAAACACTAATGTATTATAAATACTTAATTGTGACTAGAAGAAAACCCGCAGTGTGCGAAATTATCGTGTTTTTCCTAAACATCATGTGGTAACTTTATTTGCCTTGGTGTTACGCGTATGTCTAAGCGTGTATCTTCCCCAGAGAATGCACTGTACAGTTTTATCTTGAAAGTATATGGGCGAATAAGCTATTTTAAGGAAATACAGTGTTGCATAGTAAAGACAACCATGAATGTTTTAGAAATACTTAATCTGGCCGAGAAGAAATCCCTCATTTTTCAAAATTATCTTGTTTTTCCTAAACAACACGTTGTAACACTATGTGCTTTGGGGTTGGGTGTATGTCTAAGCATGTATCTTCCACAGAGTATGAACTGTACACTTTTCTCTCAGAAGACTATGTGCTAATAACACATTTTAAGGAAAAAAAAGGTTTCCAGGGTAAAAACAACCACGAATGTTTTAGACATACTTAATCTGGATGAGAAGAAATCACTCATTTAGCGAAATTATCTTGTTTTTCCTAAACAACACGTGGTAACTCTATGTGCCTTGGTGTTGTGTGTATGTCTAAGCATGCATCTTCCACAGAGAATGCACTGTACAGATTTATCTTGAAAGTATATCTGCAAATAACACATTTTAAGGAAATACAAGGTTGCAGAATAAGGACAAACACGAATGTATTAGAAATAGTTCATTGCAAATAGAAGAACTCTTGCAGTGTGCAAAAATATCGTGTTTTTCCTTAAAAACACGTGGTAACTCTATGTGCTTTGGTGTTGTGTGTATATCTAAGCGTGTATCTACACACAGAATGCACTGTAGCACTGTATAGTTTTATCTCGAAAGTATATGGGCAAATACGATATTTTAAGGAAATACAGTGTTGTAGGGTACAGACAACCACAAATGTATTAGAAATACTTAATCTGGACGAAAAGAATTCCCGCATCGTGAAAAATTATCTTGTTTTTCCTAAACAACACGTTGTAACTCTATGTGCTTTGGTTTTGCTTGTGTGTCTAAGCTTGTATTTTCCACAGAGAATGCACTGTATAATTTTCTCTCGGAGGAATATGTGCGAAAACCACATTTTAAGGAAATACAGAGTTGCAGAGTAATGAAAACCACGAATGTTTTAGATATACTTAATGTGGACGAAAAGAAATCCCTCATTTTGAGAAATTATCTTGTTTTTCCTAAACAACACGTTGTAACTCTAAGTGCTTTGGTGTTACATGTATGTCTAAGAGTGTGTCTTCCACAGAGAATGCACTGTACAGTTTTCTCTCGAAATTATATGTGTGAATAGCAAGGTTTAAGGAAAAACAGTGTAGCAGAGTAAAGACAACCACGACTGTATTAGAAGTACTTAATCTGGACGAGAAGAAATCCTGCATTGTGCGAAATTATCTTGGTTTTCCTAAACAACACGTTGCAACACTATGTAATTTTGGTGTTGCCTCTATGTCTGAGCGTCTATCTTCCTCAGAGAGTGCATTGTCGAGTTTTTTTTTTTTCTGAACTATATGTGAGAATACCACTTTTTAAGGGAATACAGTATTACCGAATAAAGACAACAAATGTAATGTATTAGAAATACTTAATGTGGATGAGAAGAAATTCCATATTGTGCGAAATTATCTTCTTTTTCCTAAACAACACATTGTAACTCTATGTGCTTTGGTGTTGTGTGTATTTCTAAGCGTGTATCTTCCACAGAGAATGCACTGTGCAATTTTCTGTCTGAAGAATATGTGCAAATACCACATTTATAGAAATACAGTGTTGCAGAGTAAAGACAACCATGAATGTTTTAGAAATACTTAATCTGGATGAGAAGAAATCTCTCAGTTTTTCAAAATTATCTTGTTTTTTATAAACTGCACGTTGTAACTCTATGTGCTTTGGTGTTGCGTGTATGTCTAAGCATTTATCTTCCACAGAGAGTGCACTGTACAGTTTTCTCTCAGAAGAATATGTGTAAATACCACATTTTACGGAAATACAGTGTTGCAGATTGAAGACAAACACGAATGTATTAGAAATACTTAATTGCGACTAGAAAAAATCCCGCAATGTGCGAAATTATCGTGTTTTTCCTAAACACCATGTGGTAATTCTATTTGCAATAGTGTTGTGTGTATGTCTAAGCCTGTATCTTCCACAGAGAATGCACTGTACAATTTTATCTTGAAAGTATATGGGCGAATACGATATTTTGAGGAAATACAGTGTTGCATAGTAAAGACAACCACGAATGTTTTAGAAATACTTAATGTGGACGAGAAGAAATCCCTCATTTTTTGAAATTATCTTGTTTTTCCTAAACAACACGTTGTAACCCTATGTGCTTTGATGTTGCGTGTATGTCTAAGCATGTATCTTCCACAGAGAATGCACTGTACAGCTTTCTCTCAGAAGAATATGTGCAAATAACACATTTTAAGGAAATACAAGGTTGCAGAGTAAAGACAAACACAAATATATTAGAAATACTTCATTGCAACTATAATAAATCCTGCAGTGGACGAGAAGAAATCCCGCATTGTGGGAAATTATCTTGTTTTTTCTAAAGAACACGTTGTAACTCTATGTGCTTTGGTGTTGCGTGCATTTCTAAGCGTGTATCTTCCACAGAGAATGCATTGTACAAATTTCTCTCAGAAGAATATGTGTGAATCTGAACTTTTAAGGAAATAGGGAGTTGCAGAGTAATGAGAACCATGAATGTTTTAGAAATACTTAATGTGGACGAGAAGAAATCCCTCATTTTGAGAAATTATCTTGTTTTTCCTAAACAACACGTTGTAACTCTAAGTGCTTTGGTGTTGCATGTATGTCTAAGAGTGTGTCTTCCACAGAGAATGCACTGTACAGTTTTCTCTTGAAATTATATGTGTGAATAGCACTGTTTAAGGAAATACAGTGTAGCAGAGTAAAGACAACCACGACTGTGTTAGAAGTACTTAATCTGGACGAGAAGAAATCATGCATTGTGCGAAATTATCTTGGTTTTCCTTAACAACACGTTGTAACTTTATGTGATTTTGGTGTTGTGTGTATTTCTAAGCGTGTATCTTCCACAGAGAATGCACTGTACAATTTTCTGTCTGAAGAATATTTGCGAATACTACATTTATAGAAATACAGTGTTGCAGAGTAAAGACAACCATGAATGTTTTAGGAATACTTAATCTGGACAAGAAGAAATCCCTCATTTTCGAAATTATCTTGTTTTTCCTAAACAACACGTTGTAACACTATGTGCTTTGGTGCTGCATGTATTTCTAAGCGTGTATCTTCCACAGAGAATGCACTGTACAAATTTCTCTTGGAAGAATATGTGTGAATACTACCTTTTAAGGAAATAGAGAGTTGCAGAGTAATGAGAACCATGAATGTTTTAGAAATACTAAATGTGAACGAGAAGAAATCCCTCATTTTGAGAAATTATCTTGTTTTTCCTGAACAACACGTTGTAACTCTAAGTGCTTTGGTGTTGCATGTATTTCTAAGCGTGTATCTTCCACAGAGAAAGCATTGTATATTTTTCTATCGAAATTATATGTGTGAATACCACTGTTTAAGGAAATACAGTGTTGCAGAGTAAAGACAACCAGGAATGTATTAAAAATACTGAATCTGGACGAGAAGAAATCCTGCATTGTACAAAATTATCTTGTTTTTCCTAAATAACACATTGTAACTCTCTGTGCTTTGGTGTTGCGTGTATTTCTAAGCGTGTATCTTCCACAGAGAATGCACTGTACATCATTTCTAGGAAAAACATGTGCGAATACAACATTTTAAGGAAATACAGAGTTTTAGAGTAACGACAACCATGAATGTTTTAGAAAAAGTTATTGTGGATGTGAGGAAATCCCTCATTTTGATAAATTATCTTGTTTTTCCTAAACAACACATTGTAACTCTATGTACTTTGGTGTTGCATGTATTTCTAAGCGTGTATCTTCCTCAGAGAATGCACTGTACAGTTTTCTCTCGAAATTTTATATGCAAATACCACTGTTTAAGGAAATACAGTGTTGCAGAGAAAAGACAAGCGCGAATGTATTAGAAGTACTTAATCTGGACTAGAAGAAATCCCACATTGTGCCAAATTATCTTGTTTTTCTGAAACAACACATTGTAACACTATGTGCTTTGGTGTAGCGTGTATGTCTAAGCAGGTATCTTCCACAGAGTATGCACTGTACAGTTTTCTTTCTGAACTATATGTGCGAATACCACATTTTAAGGAAATACAGTGTTGCAGATTACAGACAACCACGAATGTATTAGAAATACTTAATCGCGACCAGAAGAAATCCCGAATTGTGCAAAATATCTTGTTTTTCCTAAACAAGACGTTGTAACACTATGTGCTTTGGTGTTGAATGTATATCTATGCTTAAATCTTCCATAGAGAGTGCACCTTACATTTTACTCTCGGAAGAATATGTGTGAATACGACATTTTAAGGAAATACAGGGTTTCAGAGTAAAGACAACCACGAATGTTTTAGAAACACTTAATAGTGATCACAAGAAATTACCCAATGTGCAAAATTATCTTGTTTTTCCTAAACAACATGTTGTAACTCTGTGTGCTTTGGTGTTGCATGAATATCTAAGTGGGTATCTTCCAAACAGAATGCACTGTACAATTTTTTCTTGGGAGTATTTGTGTGAATACCATATTTTAAGGAAATACTATGTTGCAGAGTAAAGACAACCACGAATTTATTAGAAATACTTAATGTGGATGAAAGAAATTGGGCATTGCGCGAAATTATCTTATTTTTCCTGAACAACAGGTTGTAACTCTCTGTGCTTTGGTGTTGCGTGTATGCCTAAGCGAATATCTTCCACAGAGAATGCACTGTACAATTTTTAACGGAAGAATATGTGGGCATAACACATTTTAAAGAAATACAGGGTTGGAGAGTAAAGACAAACATGAATGTTTTAGAAATTGTTAATCCGCACGAGAAGAAATCCCTCATTTTGCAAAATTATCTTGTTTTTTCTAAACAATACATTGTAACTCTATGTGCTTTGGTGTTGTGTGTATGTCTAAGCGTGTATCTTCCTCAGAGAATGAACTGTACAGTTTTGTATTGAAATTATATGTGTGAGTAACACATTTTAAGGAAATACAGTGTTGCAGACTAAAGACAACCACGAATGTATTAGAAGTACTTAATCTGGACGAGAAGAAATCCTGCCTTGTGTGAAATTATCTTGTTTTTCCTATACCACACTTTGTAACTATATGTGCATTGGTGTTGTATGTATGTCTAAGCGTGTATCTTCCACAGAGCATGTACTGTACAGTTTTCTTTCTGAACTGTACGTGTGAATACCACATTTTAAGGAAATACAGTGTTGCAGAATAAAGAAAACCACAAATGTATTAGAAATACTTAATCGCGACGAGAAGAAATCCCGCATTTCAAAAATATCGTGTTTTTCCTAAACAACACGATGTAACTCTATGTGCTTTGCTGTTGCGTGTATGTCTTAGCATGTATCTTCCACAGTGTATGCACTGTAAATTTTTTCTCGGAATTATATGTGCGAATACCATATTTTAAGGAAATACAGGGTGGCAGAGAAAAGACAACCACGAATGTTTTGGAAATACTTAATCTGGACAAAAAGAAAACCCTCATTTTGAGAAATTATCTTGTTTTCCTAAACAACACATTGCAACTCTATGTGCTTTGGTGTTTCGTGAATGTCTAAGTGTATATCTTCCACAGAGAATGCACTGTACATTTTTTTCTAGGAAAAATATGTGCATTACAACATTTTAAGGAAATACAGAGTTTCAGAGTAAAGACAACCATGGATGTTTTAGAATTACTTAATGTGGACGAGAAGAAATCCCTCATTTTGAAAAATTATCTTGGTTTTCCTAAACAACACGTTGTAACTCTATGTGCTTTGGTGTTGCATGAATGTCTAAGCGTGTATCTTCCACAGAGTATGAACTGTACAGTTTTCTCTCGAAATTATATGTGGGAATACCACTGTTTAAGTAAATACAGTGTTGCAGTGTAAAGACAAACAGGGATGAATTAGATATACTTACTTGCGACTAAAAGAAATCCCACAGTGTGCGAAATTATCGTGTTTTTCCTTAACATCAGGAGGTAAATCTATGTGCTTTGGTGTTGCGTTTATGTCTAAGCGTCTGTCCTCCACAGAGAATTCACTGCACAGTTTTAACTCGAAAGTATATGTGTGAATACGATATTTTGAGAAATACAGTGTTGCAGAGTAAAGACAACCACAAATGTATTAGAAATACTTAATCGCGACCAGAAGAAATCCCGTATTGTGCAAAATTATCTTGTTTTTCTAAAGAAGACGTTGTAATTCTATGTACTTTGGTGTTGCGTGTATGTCTAAGCATTTATCTTCCACAGAGAATGCACTGCACAGTTTTTTCTTGGAATAATATGTGCGAATACCACATATTAAGGAAATACAGGGTTGCAGAGAAAAGACAACCATGAATGTTTTAGAAATACTTAATCTGAACAAGAAGTAATCCCTCATTGTTCAAAATTATCTTGTCTTTCCTAAACAACACCTTGTAAATCTATGTGCTTTGGTGTTGAATGAATATCTATGCTTATACCTTCCATTGAGAGTGCACCTTACATTTTACTCCCGGAAGAATATGTGTGAATATCACATTTTAAGGAAATACAGGGTTGCAGAGTAAAGACAACCACAAATGTTTTAGAAACACTTTTTCATGATCAAAAGAAATTACCCAATGTGCAAAATTATCTTGTTTTTCCTAAACAACACGTTGTAACTCTGTGTGCTTTGGTGTTGCATGTATATCTAAGTGGGTATCTTCCAAACAGAATTCACTGTACAGTTTTTTTCTCGAGAGTATTTGTGCGAATACCATATTTTAAGGAATACTGTGTTGCAGAGTAAAGACAACCACACATTTATTAGAAATACTTAATGTGGATGAAAGAAATTGTTCATTGCGCGAAATTATCTTGTTTTTCCTGAACAACATTTTGTAACTCTCTGTGCTTTGGTGTTGCGTGTATGGCTAAGCATATATCTTCCACAGAGAATGCACTGTACAATTTTTCTCGGAAGAATATGTGGGCATACCACATTTTAAAAAAATACAGGGTTGCAGAGTAAAGACAAACATGAATGTTTTAGAAATTGTTAATCTGGACGAGAAGAAATCTCTCATTTTGCAAAATTATCTTGTTTTTTTTCTAAACAATACATTGTAACTCTATGTGCTTTGGTGTTGCGTGTATGTCTAAGCGTGTATCTTCCTCAGAGAATGAACTGTACAGTTTTGTATTGAAATTATATGTGTAAATAACACATTTTAAGGAAATACTGTGTTTCAGACTAAAGACAACCACGAATGTATTAGAAGTACTTAATCTGGACGAGAAGAAATCCCGCCTTGTGCGAAATTATCTTATTTTTCCAAAACCGCACTTTGTAACTATATGTACATTGGTGTTATATGTATGTATAAGCATGTATCTTCCACAGAGCATGCACTGTACAGTTTTTAGTCTGAACTATACGTGCAAATACCACATTCTAAGGAAATACAGTGTTGCAGAATAAAGACAACCACAAATGTATTAGAAATACTTAATCGCGACGAGAAGAAGTCCCGCATTTTCAAAAATATCTTGTTTTTCCTAAACTACACGATGTAACTCTATGTGCTTTGATGTTGCGTGTATGTCTAAGCATGTATCTTCCACAGAGTATGCACTGTAAATTTTTCTCTCAGAATTATATGTGCAAATACCATATATTAAGGAAATACAGGGTTGCAGAGAAAAGACAACCATGAATGTTTTCGAAATACTTAATCTGGACAAGAAGAAAACCCTCATTTTGTGAAATTATCTTGTTTTCCTAAACAACACGTTGCAACTCTATGTGCTTTGGTGTTGCGTGTATGTCTAAGTGTATATCTTCCACAGAGAATGCACTGTACATTTTTTTCTAGGAAAAATATGTGCGATACAACATTTTAAGGAAATACCGAGTTTCAGAGTAAAGACAACCATGGATGTTTTAGAAATACTGAATGTGGATGAGAAGAAATCCCTCATTTTGAAAAATTATCTTGGTTTTCCTAAACAACACGTTGTAACTCTATGTGCTTTAGAGTTGCATGAATGTCTAAGCGTTTATCTTCCACAGAGAATGCACTGTACAGTTTTCTCTCAAATTATATGTGGAAATACCACTGTTTAAGTAAATACAGTGTTGCAGAGTAAAGACAAACAGGAATGAATTAGTTATACTTAATTGCGACTAAAAGAAATCCCAACGTGTGCGTAATTATCGTGTTTTTCCTTAACAACAGGAGGTAAATCTATGTGCTTTTGTGTTGCGTGTATGTCTAAGCGTGTATCCTCCACAGAAAATGCACTGTACCATTTTAACTGGAAAGTATATGTGTGAATACGATACTTTTGAGAAATAAAGTGTTTCAGAGTAAAGACAACCACGAATGTATTAGAAATACTTAATCTGGACGAGAAGAAATCCCGCATTGTGCGAAATTATCTTGTTTTTCCTAAACAACACGTTGTAACTCTATGTGCTTTGGTGTTGCGTGTATGTCTAAGCGTTTATCTTCCGCAGGGAGTGCACTGTACAATTTTCTCTCAGAAGAATATGTGCGAATACCACATTTTAAGGAAGTACAGGGTTGCAGAATTAAGAAAACATGAATATCTTAGAAATACTTAATCTGAACAAGAATTTTCAGATTCTCTGTACAATTTTCTCTCTGAAGAATATGTGCGAATACCACATTTTAAGGAAGAACAAGAAGAAATCTCTCATTGTGCGACATTTTCATGTTTATCATAAACAAGACATTGTAACTCTGTGTGCTTTTGTGTTGCGGGTATGTCTAAGCGTGTATCTTCCACAGAGAATGCACTGTACAGTTTTCTTTCTGAAGTATATGTTCGAATACCACATTTTAAGGAAATACAGTGTTGCAGATTACAGACAACCACGAATGTATTAGAAATACTTAATCGTTACTAGAAGAAATCCCGTATTGTGCATAATTATCATTTTTTCCTAAACAAGACGTTGTAATTCTATGTACTTTGGTCTTGCGTGTTTGTCTAAGCATGTATCTTCCACAGAGAATGCACTGTACAGTTTTTTCTTTGAATAATATGTGCGAATACCACATATTAAGGAAATACAGGGTTGCAGAGAAAAGACAACCACGAATGATTTAGAAATACTTAATCTGGACGAGAAGAAATCCCACATTGTGCGAAAATATCTTGTTTTTCCTAAACAACACGTTGTAACTCTATGTTCTTTGGTGTTGCGTGTATGTCCAAGCGAATATCTTCCACAGAGAATGCACTGTACAATTTTCTCTCTGAAGAATATGTGCGAATACCACATTTTAAGGAAGGACATTGTTGCAGAATTTAGTAACCAAGAATATCTTAGAAATACTTACTCTGAACAAGAAGAAATCCCTCATTGTGCGACATTATCTTGTTTTTTCTAAACAACACGTTTTAACTCTATGCGCTTTTGTGTTGCGTGTATGTCTAAGTGTGTATCTTCCACATAGAATGCACTGTACAATTTTCTATCAGAAGAATATGTGCGAATACCACATTTTAAGGAAATACATTTTTGCAGAGTAAAGACAACCATGAATGTTTTAGAAATATTTAATCTGAATAAGAAGAAATCCCTCATTTTGAGAAATTATCTTGTTTTTCCTAAACAACACCTTGTAACTCTAAATGCTTTGGTGTTGCATGTATGTCTAAGCGTGTATCTTCCACAGAGAATGCACTTAACAGATTTCTCTCGAAATTATATGTGCAAATACCACTGTTAAAGGAAAAACAGTGTTGTAGAGTAAAGACAACCACGAATGTCTTAGAAATACTTAATCTGGACAAGAAAAAAATCCCGCATTGTGAGAAATTATGTTGTTTTTCCTATACAACATGTTGTAACTCTATGTGCTTTGGTGTTGCGTGTATTTCTAAGCGTGTATCTTCCACAGAGAATGCATTGTACAGTTTTCTTTAAGAACTATATGTGCGAATACCACATTTTAGGGAAATAGAGTGTTGCAGAATAAAGACAACCAGGAATGTATTAGAAATATGATATGTGGACGAGAAGAAATCCCGAATTGTGCAAAATTATCTTTTTCCTAAACAATACATTTTAACTCTATGTGCTTTGGTATGCGTGTATGTCTAAGCGTGTATCTACACAGAGAATGCACTGTAGCACTGTACAGTTTTATTTTGAAAGTATATGGGTGAATACAATATTTTAAGGAAATACAGTGTTGCAGAGTAAAGACAACCACAAATGTATTAGAAATACTTAATCTGGACGAGAAGAATTCTCACATTGTGCGAAATTATCTTGTTTTTCCTAAACAACACGTTGTAACTCTATGTGATTTGGTGTTGCGTGTATTTCTAAGCGTGAATATTCCACAGAGAATGCACTGTACAATTTTCTGTCTGAAGAATATGTGCGAATACCACATTTGCAGAAATACAGTGTTGCAGAGTAAAGACAACCATGAATGTTTTAGAAATACTTAATCTGGACAAGAAGAAATCCCTCATTTTTCGAAATTATCTTGTGTTTCCTAAAAAACACGTTGTAACTCTATGTGCTTTGGTGTTGCGTGTATGTCTAACCATGTATCTTCCACAGAGAATGCACTGTACAGCTTTCTCTCAGAAGAATATGTGCAAATACCACATTTTAAGGAAATACAGTATTGCAGCGTAAAGACAAACATGAATGTTTTAGAAATACTTAAATGCGACTAGAAGAAATCCCGCAGTGTGCGAAATTATCGTGTTTTTCCTAATCAAGATGTGGTAACTCTATTTGCTTTGGTGTTGCGTGTATGTCTAAGCGTGTATCTTCCACAGCGAATGCACTGTACAGTTTCAGCTCAGAAGAATATGTGCAAATAGCATATTTTAAGGAAATACAGTCTTGCAGATTAAAGACAAACATGATTGTATTAGAAATACTTAATCTGGACAAGAAGAAAACCCTCATTTTGCGAAATTATCTTGTTTTCCTAAACAAAATGTTGTAACTCTATGGGCTTTGGTGCTGCATGTATGGCTAAGCGTTTATCTTCCACAGAGAATGCTCTGTACATTATTTCTAGGAAAAATATGTGCGAATACAACATTTTAAGGAAATACAGAGTTTCAGAGTAACGACAACCTTGAATGTTTTAGAAATACTTATTGTGGACGAGAGGAAATCCCTCATTTTGATAAATTATCTTGTTTTTCCTAAACAACACGTTGTAACTCTATGTGCTTTGGTGTTGCATGTATGTCTAAGCGAATATCTTCCACAGAGAATGCACTGTACAGGTCTCTCTCGAAATTATATATGCGAATACCACTGTTTAAGGAAATACAGTGTTGCAGAGTAAAGACAACCACGAATGTATTAAAAGTACTTAATCTGGACTAGAAAAAAATCACACATTGGGCCAAATTATCTTGTTTTTCTGAAACAACACGTTGTAAATCTATGTGCTTTGGTGTTGCGTGTATGTCAAAGTGTGTATCTTTCACAGAGAATGCACTGTACGATTTTCTTTCTGAACTATATGTTCGAATACCACATTTTAAGGAAATACAGTGTTGCAGATTACAGACAACCACGAATGTATTAGAAATACTTAATCGCGACCAGAAGAAATCCCGTATTGTGCAAAATTATTTTGTTTTTCCTAAACAAGACGTTATTATTCTATGTACTTGGGTGTTGCGTGTATGTATAAGCATGTATCTTCCACAGAGAATGCACTGTGCAGTTTTTCTTGGAATAATATGTGCGAATACCACATATTAAGGAAATACAGGGTTGCAGAGAAAAGACAACCACGAATGATTTAGAAATACTTAATCTGGACGAGAAGAAATCCCACATTGTGCGAAAATATCTTGTTTTTCCTAAACAACACATTGTAACTCTATGTTCTTTGGTGTTGCATGTATGTCCAAGCAAATATCTTCCACAGAGAATGCACTGGACAATTTTCTCTCTGAAGAATATATGTGAATACCACATTTTAAGGAAGGACATTGTTGCAGAATTTAGTAACCAAGAATATCTTAGAAATACTTACTCTGAAAAAGAAGAAATCCCTCATTGTGCGACATTATCTTGTTTTTCCTAAACAACACGTTGTAACTCTATGTACTTTTTGTTGCGTGTATGTCTAAGCGTGTATCTTTCACATAGAATGCACTGTACAATTTTCTATCAGAAGAATATGTGCGAATACCATATTTTAAGGAAATACATTTTTGCAGAGTAAAGACAACCATGAATGTTTTAGAAATATTTAATCTGAATAAGAAGAAATATCTCATTGTGTGAAATTATCTTGTATTTCCTAAACAAAACGTTGTAACTCTATGTACTTTGGTGTTGAATGTATATCTAAGCATATATCTTCCATAGAGAACGCACTGTACATTTTACTCTCAGAAGAATATGTGTGAATACCACATTTTAAGTGTTGCAGAGTAAAGACAACCACGAATATTTTAGAAACACTTAATCACAATCACAAGAAATCACACACTGTGCAAAATTATCTGGTTTTTTCTTATTAACATGTTGTAACTCTATGTGCTTTTGTGTTGCATATATATCTAAGTGTATATCTTCCAAAGAGAATGCACTGTACAGTTTTTTCTAGGGAGTATATGTGCCAATACCATATTTTAAGCAAATACGGTGTTGCAAAATAAAGACAACCACGAATTTGTTAGACATACTTAATGTGGACGAAAGAAATTGTGCATTGTGAGAAATTATCTTGTTTTTCCTAAAAAACACGTTGTAACTCTATGTGCTTCGGTGTTGCGAGTATGTCTAAGCATTTATGTTCCACAGAGAATGTACTGTACAGTTTTCTCTCAGAATAATATGTGCGAATACCACTTTTCAAGGAAATACAGGGATGCAGAGGAAAGCCAACCACGAATGTTTTACAAATACTTAATCTGGACAAGAAGAAAACCCTCATTTTGAGAAATTATCTTGTTTTCCTAAACAACACGTTGTAACTATGTGCTTTGGTGTTGCGTGAATGTCTAAGTGTATATCTTCCACAGAAAATGCACTGTACAGTTTTTTCTTGGAAGAATATGTGCGAATACCACATTTTAAGGAAATATAGGGTTGCAGAGTAAAGAAAACTATGCATGTTTAAAAAAACGTAATCTGGACGAGAAGAAATCCCTCATTTTGCAAAATTATCTTGTTCTTCCTAAACAATACATTGTAACTCTATGTGCTTTGTTGTTGCGTGTATGTCTAAGCATGTATCTTCCACAGGGAATGCACTGTACAGTTTTCTCTTGGAATACTATGTGCGAATACCATATTTTAAGGAAATACAGGGTTGCAGAATAAAGACAACCACGAATGTTTTAGAAATACTTAATCTGGACAAGAAGAAGACTCATTTTGCGAAATTATCTTGTTTTCCTAAACAACGCGTAGTGACACTATGTTCTTTGGTGTTGCATGATTGTCTAAGATTGTATCTTCCACAGAGAATGCACTGTACATTTTTTTCTTGGAAGGATGTGTGCGAATACCACATTTTAAGGAAATACAGGGTTGCAGACTAAAGACAACCATGGATGTTTAAAAATACGTAATCTGGACGAGAAGAAATCCCTCATTTTGCGAAATTATCATGTTTTTCCTAAACAACACGTTGTAACTCTATGTGCTTCAGTAGTGAGTGTATGTCTAAGCATGTGTCTTCCACAAAGAATGCACTATACAACTTTCTCTCTGAAGAATATGTGCAAATACCACATTTTAAGGAAATACAGTGTTGTAGAGTAAAGACAAACAGGCATGTATTATATATACTTAATCTGGACGAGAAGAAATCTCGAATTGTGCAAAATTACCTTGTTTTTCCTACACAACACGTTGTAACTCTATGTGCTTTGGAGTTGCGTGTATTTCTAAGCGTGTATCTTCCACAGAGAATGCACCGTACAATTTTGTCTGAAGAATATGTGTGAATACCACATACATAGAAATACAGTGTTGCAGAGTAAAGACAACCGTGAATGTTTTAAAAATTCTTAATCTGGATGAGAAGAAATCCCTCATTTTTCAAAATTATCCTGTTTTTCATAAACAACAAGTTGTAAATCTATGTGCTTTGGTGTTGCGTGTATGTATAAGCGTATATCTTCCACAGAGAATGCACTGTACAGTTTTCTCTCAAAAGAGAATACCACATTTTAAGGAAATAAAGTGTTGCAGAGTAAAGACAAACAGGAATGTACTAGATATACTTAATCTGGACGAGAAGAAATCTTGCATTGTGGAAAATTACCTTGTTTTTCCTAAACAACACTTTGTAACTCTATGTGCGTTGGTGTTGCGTGTATTTCTGATCGTGTATCTTCCACAGAGAATGCACTGTACAGTTTTCTATCAAAAGAATATGTGCAAATACCACATTTTAAGGAAAAACAGTGTTGCAGAGTGAAGACAAACAAGAATGTATTAGAAATACTTAATTGCTCATGAAGAAAGCCCTCAGTGTGTGAAATTATCGTGTTTTTCCTAAACAACATGTGGTAACTCTATATGCTTTGGTGTTGCGTGTGTGTCTAAGAATTTATCTTCCACAGAGAATGCACTGAACAGTTTTATCTCAAAAGTGTATGGGCAAATACAATATTTTAAAGAAATACAGTGTTGCATAGTAAAGACAACCATGAATGTATTAGAAATATTTAATCTGGATGAGAAGAATTCCCACATCTTGCGAAATTATCTTGTTTTTCCTAAACAACACGTTGTAACTCTATGTGCTTTAGTTTAGGTTATGTGTCTGAGCTTGTATCTTCCACACAGAATGCACTGTACAATTTTCTCTTGGAAGAATATGTGCGAATACCAAATTTTAAGGAAATACAGAGTTGCAGAGTAATGACAACCACGAATGTTTTAGAAATACTTAATGTGGACGAGAAGAAATCCCTCATTTTGAGAAATTATCTTGTTTTTCCTAAACAACACGATGTAACTCTAAGTGCTTTGGTGTTGCATGTATAGCTAAGCGTGTATCTTCCACAGAGAATCCACTGTAAAGTTTTCTCTCTATATTATATGGTCGAATAACACATTTTAAGGAAATACAGTGTTGCAGAGTAAAGACAACCACGAATGTTTTAGAAATACTTAATATAGACGAGAAGAAATCCCTCATTTTGAGAAATTATTTTGTTTTTGCTAAACAACACGTTGTAACTCTATGTTCTTTGGTGTATCATGTATGTCTGAGCGTGTATCTTCCGCAGAGAACACACTGTACAGTTTTCTCTCGAAATTATATGTGCGAATACCACTGTTTAAGGAAATACAGTGTTGCAGAGTAAAGACAACTACGAATGCATTAGATGTACTTAATCTGGACTAGAATAAATCCCAACTAGTGCGAAATTATCATGTTTTTCCGAAACAACACGTTGTAACACTATGTGCTTTGGTGTTGCGTGTATGTCTAAGCGTGTACCTTCCACAGAGAATGCACTGTACAGTTTTCTTTCTGAACTATATGTGCGAATACCACTGTTTAAGGAAATACAGTGTTGACGAGTAAAGCAACCACGAATGTATTAGAAGTACTAAATCTGGACTAAACAAAATCCCACATTGTGCGAAATATCTTGTTTTTCTGAAACAACACGTTGTAACTCTATGTGCTTTGGTGTTGCGTGTATGTCTAAGATTGTATCCTCCACAGAGAATGCACTGTACAGTTTTTTCTTGAAAGGATATGTGAGAATACCACATTTTAAGGAAATACAGGGTTTCAGAGTAAAGACAAACAGGAATATTTAAAAATATGTAATCTGGACGAGAAGAAATCCCTCATTTTGCGAAATTATCATGTTTTTCCTAAACAACATGTTGTAACTCTATGTGCTTCGGTAATGCTTGTATGTCTGAGCGTATGTCTTCCACAGAGAATGCACGGTACAACTTTCTCTCTGAAGAATATGTGTGAATACCACATTTTAAGGAAATACAGTGTTGCAGAGTAAAGACAAACAGGAATGTATTAGATATACTTAATCTGGACAAGAAGAAATCTCTCATTGTGCGAAATTACCTTGTTTTTCCTAAACAACACGTTGTAACTCAATGTGCTTTGGTGTTGCATGTATTTCTAAGCGTGTATCTTCCACAGAGAATGCACTGTACAATTTTCTGTCTGAAGAATATGTGCAAATACCACATTTATAGAAATACAGTGTTGCAGAGTAAAGACAACCATGAATGATTTAGCAATACTTAATCTGGATGAGATGAAATCCCTCATTTTTCAAAATTATCCTGTTTTTCATAAACAACAAGTTGTATATCTAGGTGCTTTGGTGTTGCGTGTATGTCTAAGCATGTATCTTCCACAGAGAATGCACTGTACAGTTCTCTCTAAGAAGAATATGTGCAAATAAGACATTTTAAGGAAAAACAGTGTTGCAGAGTAAAGACAAACATGAATGTATTAGAAATACTTAATTGCTCATGAAGAAATCCCTCAGTGTGCGAAATTATCATGTTTTTCCTAAACAACATGTGGAAACTATATTTGCTTTGGTGTTGCGTGTATGTCTAAGCATGAATCTTCCACAGAGAATGTTCTGAACCGTTTTATTTCGAAAGTATATGGGGAATACGATATTTTAAGTAAATTCAGTGTTACATAGTAAAGACAACCACGAATGTAATAGAAAATCTTCGAGAAGAATTCCCACATCTTGCAAAATTTTCTTGTTTTCCCTAAAGAACACTTTGTAACTCTATGTGCTTTAGTTTAGCTTATGTGTCTGAGTTTGTATCTTCCACAGAGAATGCACTGTAAAATTTTCTCTTGGAAGAATATGTGTGAATACCACATTATAAGGAAATACAGAGTTGCAGAGTAAAGCCAACCACGAATGTTTTAGTAATACTTAATGTGGACGAGAAGAAATCCCTCATTTTGAGTAATTATCTTGTTTTTCCTAAATAACACGATGTAACTCTATGTGCTTTGGTATTGCATGTATGTCTAAGCGTATATCTTCCACAGAGAATGTACTGTAAAGTTTTCTCTCGATATTATATGTGTGAATACCACATTCTAAGGAAATACAGTGTTGCAGAGTAAAGACAACCACGAATGTATTAGAAGTACTTAATCTGGAGTAGAAGAAATCCCACATTGTGCGAAATTATCTGGTTTTTTCGAAACAACACATTGTAACGTTATGTGCTTTGGTGTTGCGTGTATGTCTAAGCGTGTATCTTCCACAGAGAATGCACTGTACAATTTTCTTTCTGAACTATATGTGCGAATACTACATTTTAAGGAAATACAGGGTTGCAGAATAAAGATTACCACGAATGTATTAGAAATACTTAATCACGACGAGAAGAAATCCCGCATTGTGTGAAATTATTTTGTCTTTCCTAAACAACACATTGTAACTCTATGTGCTTTGGTGTTGAATGCATATCTAAGCATATATCTTCCAGAGAGAACGCACTGTACAGTTTACTCTCGGAAAAATATGTGTGAATACCACATTTTAAGGAAATACAAGGTTGCAGAGTAAACACAACCACAAATGTTTTAGAAACACTTAATTGCAATCACAAGAAATCACTCATTGTGCGATATTATCTTGTTTTTCCTAAACAGCATGTTGTAACTCTATGTGCTTTTGTGTTGAATGTATATCTAAGCGTATATCTTCCAAAGGGAATTTACTGTACAGTTTTTTCTCGGAAGTATATGTGCGAATATTACATTTTAAGGAAATACATTGTTGCAGAGCAAAGACAACCACGAATTTGTTAGAAATACTTAATGTGGATGAAAGAAATTGTGCATTGCGCAAAGGTATCTTGTTTTTCCTAAACAACACGTTGTAACGCCATGTGCTTTGGTGTTAAGTGTATGGCTAAGCGTTTATCTTCCACAGAGAATGCACTGTAGAATTTTTCTTGGAAGAATATGTGGGCATACCATATTTAAAGAAATACAGGGTTGCAGAGTAAAGACAAACATGAATGTTTTAGAAATTCTTAATCTGGATGAGATGAAATCCCTCATTTTGCAAAATTATCTTGTTTTTCCTAAACAATACATTGTAACTCTATGTGCTTTTGTGTTGTGTGTATGTCTAAGCGTGTATCTTCCTCAGAGAATGCACTGTACAATTTTCTCTCTGAACAATTTGTGTGAATACCACTTTTTAAGGAAATACAGTGTTGTAGAGAAAAGACAACCACGAATGTTTTAGATATACTTAATCTAGACGAGAAGAAATCTCTCATTGTTTGAAATTATCTTGTTTTTCCTAAACAACACGTTGTAATTCTATGTGCTTTGGGGTTGTGTGTATTTCTAAACATGTATCTTCCACAGAGCTGCACTGTACAATTTTCTGTCTGATGAATATGTGCGAATACCACATTTATAGAAATACAGTGTTGCAGAGTAAAGACAACCATGATGTTTTAGAAATACTTAATCTGGATGAGAAGAAATCCCTCATTTTTCGAAATTATCTTGTTTTTCCTAAACAACAAGTTGTAAATCTAGGTGCTTTGGTGTTGCGTGTATGTCTAAGGATGTATCTTCCACAGAGAATGCACTGTACAGTTTTCTCTCAAAAGAATATGTGCAAATACCACATTTTAAGGAATAAAGTGTTGCAGAGTAAATACAATCACGAAGGTATTAGAAATACTTAATTGTGCATGATGAAATCCCTCAGTGTGTGAAATTATCGTGTTTTTCCTAAACAACATGTGGTAACATTTTTGCTTTGGTGTTGCGTGTATGTCTAAGAATTTATCTTCCACGGAGAAGGCACTGAACAGTTTTATCTCGAAAGTATATGGGCAAATAAGATATTTTAAGGAAATACAGTGTTTCATAGTAAAGACAACCACAAATGTATTAGAAATACTTAATCTGGACGAGAAGAATTCCAACATCTTGCGAAATTATCTTGTTCTTCCTAAACAACACGTTGTAACTCTATGTGCTTTAGTTTAGCTTATGTGTCTGAGCTTGTGTCTTCCACAGAGAATGCACCGTACAATTTTCTCTTGGAAGAATATGTGCGAATACCACATTTTAAGGAAATACAGAGTTTCAGAGTAAAGACAATCCCAAAGTTTTAGAAATACTTAATGTGGACAAGAAGAAATCCCTCATTTTGACAAATTATCTTGTTTTTCCTAAATTACAAGTTGTAAATCTATGTGCTGTGGTGTTGAACGCATGTCTAAGCATATCTTCCACAGAGAATGCACTGAACAGTTTTATCTCGAAAGCATATGGGCGAATACCACATTTTAAGGAAATACAGTGTTGTAGAGTAAAGACAACCACGAATATATTAGAAGTATTTAATCTGGACTAGATGAATTCCTGCATTGTGTGAAAATGTCTTGTTTTCCCTAATCAACACGTTGTAACTCTATGTGCTTTTGTGTTGCGTGTATGTCTAAGCGTGTATCTTCCTCAGAGAATGCACTACACACTGTTCTTTCTTAACTATATGTTCGAATACGAAATTTTTAGGAAATACAGTGATGCAGAATAAAAAAAAACATGAATGTAATAGAAATACTTAATCGCGACGAGAAGAAATCCCACAATGTGTAAAATTATCTTGTTTTTCCTAATCAACACATTGTAACTCTATGTGCTTTTGTGTTGCGTGTATGCCTAAGCGTGTATCTTCCACAGAGAATGCACTGTACAGTTTTCTCTCGGAATAATATGTGTGAATACCACATTTTTGGGAAATGCAGGGTTGCAGAGGAAAGGGAACCACGTATGTTTTAGAAATAATCTGGACAAGAAGAAACCCCCATTCTGCAAAATCATCTTGTTTTCCTAAACAACACGTTGTAACTAGATGTGCTTTGGTTTTGCGTGTATGTCTAGGTGTGTATCTTCCACAGAGAATGCACAGCACAGTTTTTTTTCTTGGAAGAATATGTGAGAATATCACAATTTAAGGAAATACAAGGTTGCAGAGTAAAGACAACTATGAATGTTTAAAAATACATAATCTGGACGAGAAGAAATCCCTCATTTTGCAATATTATCATGTTTTCCGTAAACAATGCATTGTAACTCTATGTTCTTTGGTGTTGCGTGTATGTCTAAGCGTGTATCTTCCTCAGATTATGCACTGTACAATTTTTCTTGGAAGAATATGTGGGCATACCATATTTAAAAAATACAGGTTTGCAGAGTAAAGACAAACATGAATGTTTTAGAAATTCTTAATCTGGATGAGATGAAATCCCTCATTTTGCAAAATTATCTTGTTTTTCCTAAGCAATAACTCTATGTGCTTTGGTGTTGCGTGTATGTCTAAGCGTGTATCTTCCTTAGAGAATGCACTGTACAATTTTCTCTCTGAAAAATATGTGCGAATACCACTTTTTAAGGAAATACAGTGTTGTAGAGCAAAGACAACAACGAATGTATTAGATATACTTAATCTGGACGAGAAGAAATCTCTCATTGTGAGAAATTATCTTGTTTTTCCTAAACAACATGTTGTAACTCTATGTTCTTTAGGGTTGTGTGTATTTCTAAGCGTGTATTATCCACAGAGCTGCACTATACAATTTTCTGTCTGATGAATATGTGTGAATACCCATTTATAGGAATACAGTGTTGCAGAGTAAAGACAACCATGATGTTTTAGAAATACTTAATCTGGATGAGAAGAAATCTCTCATTTTTTGAAATTATCTTGTTTTTCCTAAACAACAAGTTGTAAATCTAGGTGCTTTGGTGTTGCGTGTATGTCTAAGGATGTATCTTCCACAGAGAATGCACTGTACAGTTTTCTCTCAAAAGAATATGTGCAAATACCACATTTTATGGAATAAAGTATTGCAGAGTAAAGACAAACACAAATGTATTAGAAATACTTAATTGTGTATGATGAAATCCCTCAGTGTGCGAAATTATCGTGTTTTTCCTAATCAACATGTGGTAACTCTATTTGCTTTGGTGTTGCATGTATGTCTAAGAATTTATCTTCCACAGAGAATGCACTGAAGAGTTTTATCTCTAAAGTATATGGGCGAATACGATATTTTAAGGAAATACAGTGTTGCATAGTAAAGACAACCACGAATGTATTAGAAATACTTAATCTGGACAAGAAGAATTCCCACATCTTGTGAAATTATCTTGTTTTTCCTAAACAACACGTTGTAACTCTATGTGCTTTAGTTTAGCTTATGTGTCTGAGCTTGTATCTTCCACAGAGAATGCACTGTACAATTTTCTCTTGGAAGAATATGTGCGAATACCACATTTTAAGGAAATACAGAGTTTCAGTGTAAAGACAACCACGAATGTTTTAGAAATACTTAATGTGGACGAGAAGAAATCCCTCATTTTGAGAAATTATCTTGTTTTTCCTAAACAACAAGTTGTAAACCTATGTGCTGTGGTGTTGCATGTATGTCTAAGCGTGTCTTCCACAGAGAATGCACTGAACAGTTTTATCTCGAAAGTATATGGGCGAATACCACATTTTAAGGAAATACAGTGTTGTAGAGTAAAGACAACCATGAATATATTAGAAGTACTTAATCTGGACTAGACGAAATCCTGCATTGTGTGAAATTGTCTTGTTTTCCCTAATAAACATGTTGTAACTCTATGTGCTTTTGTGTTGCATGTATGTCTAAGCGTGGATCTTCCTCAAAGAATGCACTATACACTTTTCTTTCTGGACTATATGTTCGAATCCGAAATTTTAAGGAAATACAGTGATGCAGAATATAAAAAAACCACGAATGTAATAAAAATACTTAATCGTGACAAGAAGAAATCCCACATTGTTCAAAATTATCTTGTTTTTCCTAATCAACACATTGTAACTCTATGTGCTTTTGTGTGGCGTGTATGTCTAAGCATGTATCTTCCACAGAGAATGCACTGTACAGTTTTCTCACGGAATAATATGTGTGAATATCACATTTTAAAGAAATGCAGGGTTGCAGAGGAAAGACAAACACGAATGTTTTAGAAATACTTAATCTGGACAAGAAGAAACCCTCATTCTGAGAAATCATCTTGTTTTCCTAAACAACACGTTGTAACTCTATGTGTTTTGGTGTTGCGTGTATGTCTAGGTGTGTATCGTCCACAGAGAATGCACAGTACATTTTTTTTCTTGGAATAATATGTGAGAATACCACATTTTAAGGAAATACAAGTTTGCAGAGTAAAGACAACTATGAATGTTTAAAAAGACATAATCTGTATGAGAAGAAATCCCTCATTTTGCAATATTATCATGTTTTCCCTAAACAATGCATTGTAACTTTATGTGCTTTGGTGTTGCGTGCATGTCTAAGCATGTATCTTCCACAGAGAATGCACTGTACAATTTTTCTTGGAAGAATATGTGGGCATAACATATTTAAAGAAATACAGGGTTGCAGAGTAAAGACAAACATGTATGTTTTAGAAATTCTTAATCTGGACGAGAAGAAATCCTTCATATTGTAAAATTATCTTGTTTGTCCTAAACAATACATTGTAACTCTATGTGCTTTGGTGTTGCATGTTTGTCTAAGCGTGTATCTTCCTCAGAGAATGCACTGTACAATTTTCTCTCTGAAGAATATGTGCGAATACCACTTTTTAAGGAAATACAGTGTTGTAGAGCAAAGACAACCACGAATGTATTAGATATACTTAATCTGGGCGAGAAGAAATCGCTCATTGTGCGAAATTATCTTGTTTTTCCTAAACAACATGTTGTAACTCTATGTGCTTTGGGGTTGTGTGTATTTCTAAGCATGTATCATCCACAGAGCTGCACTGTACAATTTTCTGTCTGATGAATATATGCGAATAACACATTTATAGAAATACAGTGTTGAAGAATAAAGACAACCATGATGTTTTAGAAATACTTAATCTGGATGAGAAGAAATCTCTCATTTTTGAAATTATCTTGTTTTTCCTAAACAACAAGTTGTAAATCTAGGTGCTTTGGTGTTGCGAGTATGTCTAAGGATGTATCTTACACAGAGAATGCACTGTACTGTTTTCTCTCAGAAGGATATGTGCAAATACCACATTTTAAGGAATAAAGTGTTGCAGAATAAAGACAAACACGAATGTATTAGAAATACTTAATTGTGCATGATGAAATCCCTCAGTGTGCGAAATTATCGTGTTTTTCCTAAACAACATGTGGTAACTCTATTTGCTTTGGTGTTGCGTGTATGTCTAAGAATTTATCTTCCACAGAGAATGCACTGAAGAGTTTTATCTCGAAAGTATATGGGCGAATACGATATTTTAAGGAAATACAGTGTTGCAAATAAAGACAACCACGAATGTATTAGAAATACTTAATCTGGACGAGAAGAATTCCCACATCTTGCAAAATTATCTTGTTTTTCATAAACAACACGTTGTAACTCTATGTGCTTTAGTTTAGCTTATGTGTCTGAGCTTGTATCTTCCACAGAGAATGCACTGTACAATTTTCTCTTGGAAGAATATGTGCGAATACCACATTTTAAAGAAATACAGAGTTTCAGAGTAACGACAACCATGAATGTTTTAGAAATACTTAATGTGGACGAGAAGAAATCCCTCATTTTGAGAAATTATCTTGTTTTTCTAAACAACAAGTTGTAAATCTATGTGCTGTGGTGTTGCATGTATGTCTAAGCGTGTCTTCCACAGAGAATGCACTGAACAGTTTTATCTCGAAAGTATATGGGCGAATACCACATTTTAAGGAAATACAGTGTTGTAAAGACAACCACGAATATATTAGAAGTACTTAATCTGGACTAGACGAAATCCTGCATTGTGTGAAATTGTCTTGTTTTCCCTAATCAACACGTTGTATCTCTATGTGCTTTTGTGTTGCGTGTATGTCTAAGCGTGTATCTTCCTCAGAGAATGCATTATACACTTTTCTTTCTGAACTATATGTTTGAATACGAAATTTTAAGGAAATACAGTGATGCAGAATATAAAAAAACCACGAATGTAATAAAAATACTTAATCGTGACGAGAAGAAATCCCACATTGTTCAAAATTATCTTGTTTTTCCTAATCAACACATTGTAACTCTATGTGCTTTTGTGTTGAGTGTATGTCTAAGCGTGTATCTTCCGCAGAGAATGCACAGTACAGTTTTTCTTGGAAGAATATGTCAGAATACCACATTTTAGGGAAATACAAGGTTGCAGAGTAAAGACAAGTATGAATGTTTAAAAATACGTAATCTGGACGAGAAGGAATCCCTCATTTTGCAATATTATCATGTTTTCCCTAAACAATGCATTGTAACTCTATGTGCTTTGGTGTTGCATGTATGTCTAAGCGTGTATCTTCCTCAGTGAATGCACTGTACAATTTTCTCTCAGAAGAATATGTGCGAATACCACATTTTAAAGAAATAGAGTGTTGTAGAGTAAAAACAACCACGAATGTACTGTATATACTTAATCTGGACGAGAAGGTATCTTGCATTGTGCGAAATTATCTTGTTTTTCCTAATCAACACATTGTAACTCTATGTGCTTTTGTGTTGCATCTATGTCTAAGCATGTATCTTACATAGAGAATGCACTGCAAAGCTTTCTCTAGATATTATTTGTGCGAATACCATATTTTAAGGAAATAGAGGGTTGCAGGGAAAAGACAAACATGAATGTTTTAGAAATTCTTAATCTGGACGAGAAGAAATCCCTCATTTTGTAAAATTATGTTGTTTTTCCTAAACAATACATTGTAACTCTATGTCCTTTGGTGTTGTGTGTATGTCTAAGCATGTATCTTCCTCAGAGAATGCACTGTACAATTTTCTCTCTGAAGAATATGTGTGAATACCACTTTTTAAGGAAATACAGTGTTGTAGAGTAAAGACAACCACGAATGAATTAGATATACTTAATCTGGACGAGAAGAAATATCGCATTGTGCGAAATTATCTTGTTTTCCCTAAACAACATGTTATAACTTTATGTGCTTTGGGGTTGCGTGTATTTCTAAGCATGTGTCTTCCACAGAGGTACGCTGTACAATTTTCTGTCTGATGAATATGTGCGAATACCACATTTATAGAAATACAGTGTTGAAGAGTAAAGACAACCATGATGGTTTAGAAATACTTAATCTGGATGAGAAGAAATCCCTCATTTTTCAAAATTATCCTGTTTTTTATGTACAAGAAGTTGTAAATCTAGGTGCTTTGGTGTTGCGTGTATGTCTAAGCATGTATCTTACACAGAGAATGCACTGTACAATTTTCTCTCAAAAGAATATGTGCAAATACTACATTTTAAGGATATACAGTGTTGCAGAGTAAAGACAAACACGAATATATTAGAAATACTTAATAGCTCATAATGAAATCCCTCAGTGTGCAGAATTATCATGTTTTTCCTAAACAACATGTGCTAACACTATTTGCTTTTGTGTTGCGTGTATGTCTAAGAATTTATCTTCCACAGAGAATGCACTGAACAGTTTTATCTCGAAAGTATATGGGCGAATACGTTATTTTAAGGACATACAATGTTGCATAGTAAAGACAACCACGAATGAATTAGAAATACTTAATCTGGACGAGAAGAATTCCCACATCTTGCAAAATTATGTTGTTTTTCCTAAACAACACGTTGTAACTGTATGCTTTAGTTTTGCTTGTGTGTCTGAGCTTTTATCTTCCACATAGAATGCACTGTACAATTTTCTCTTGGAAGAATATGTACGAATACCACATTTTAAGGAAATACACTGTTGCAGAATAAAGACAACCATGAATGTTTTAGAAATTCTTAATCTGGAAAAGAAGAAAAACCTCATTTTGCGAAATTATCTTGTTTTCCTAAACAACACGTTGTAAAACTATGTGCTTTGGTGTTGTGTGTATGTCTAAGTGTGCATCTTCCACAGAGAATGCACTGTACAGTTTTTTCTTGGAAGGATATGTGCGAATACCACATTATAAGGAAATAAAGGGTTGCAGAGTAAAGACAACCACGATTGTTTAAAAATACGTAATCTGGACGACAAGAAACCCCGCATTGTGAGAAATTATCTTGTTTTTCCTGAACAACAGGTTGTAACTCTATGTGCTTTGGTAGTGCGTGTATGTCTAAGCGTGTATCTTCCACAGAGAATGCACTGTACAACTTTCTCTCTGAAGAATACGTGTGAATACCACATTATAAGGAAATACAGTGTTGCAGAGTAAAGACAACCACGAATGTTTTAGAAACACTTAATCGCTATCACAAGAAATCACTCGTGTGCGAAATTATCTTGTTTTCCTAAACAGCACGTTGAACTCTATGTGCTTTTGTGTTGCATGTATATCTAAGCATATATCTTCCAAAAAGAATGCACTGTACAGTTTTTTTCTTGGGAGTATATGTGTGAATACCATATTTTAAGCAAATACAGTTTTGCAGAGTAAAGACAACCACGTATTTGTTAGAAATAATTAATGTTGATGAAAGAAATTGTGCATTGCGTGAAATTATGTTGTTTTTCATAAACAACACGTTGTAACTCCATGTGCTTTGGTGTTACGTGTATGGCTAAGCGTGTATCTTCCACAGAGAATTCACTCTACAATTTTTCTTGGAAGAATATGTGCACATACCACATTTTAAAGAAATACAGGGTTGCAGAGTAAAGACAAACATGCATGCTTTAGAAAATTTTAATCTGGACGAGAAGAAATCCAACATTTTGCAAAATTATTTTGTTTTTCCTAAACAATACATTGTAACTCTATGTGCTTTGGTGTTGTGTGTATGTCTAAGCGTGTATCTTCCACAGAGATGCACTGTAAAATTTTCTGTCAGAAGAAAATGTGCAAATACCACATTTAAAGAAATACAGTGTTGCAGAGTGAAGGCAACCATGATGTTTTAGAAATACTTAATCTGAATGAGAAGAAATCCCTCATTTTTCAAAATTATCTTGTTTTTCCTAAAAAACAACTTGTAAATCTAGGTGCATTGGTGTTGCGTGTATGTCTAAGCATGTATCTTCCACAGAGAATGCACTGTACAGTTTTCTCTCAAAAGAATATGTGGAAATACCGCATTTTAAGGAAATACAGTGTTGCAGGGTAAAGACAAACACGAATGTATTAGAAATACTTAATTGCGCGTGATGAAATCCCTCAGTGTGCAAAATTATCACGTTTTCCTAAACAACACGTGGTAACTCTATTTGCTTTGGTGTTGCGTGTATGCTAAGAATTTATCTTCCAAAGAGAATGCACTGAACAGTTTTATCTCGAAAGTATATGGGTGAATACGATATTTTAAGGAAATACAATGTTGCATAGTAAAGACAACCATGAATGTATTAGAAATATTAATCTGGACGAGAAGAATTCCCATATCTTTCGAAATTATCTGGTTTTTCCTAAACAGCACGTTGTAACTCTATGTGCTTTAGTTGTTTTGTTTGTCTGAGGTTGTATCATCCACAGAGAATGCACTGTACAATTTTCTCTTGGAAGAATATGTGCGAATACCACATTTTAAGGAAATACAGAGTTGCAGAGTAAAGACAACTACGAATGTTTTAGAAATACTTAATGTGGATGAGAAGAAATCACTCTTTTGAGAAATTATCTTGTTTTTCCTAAACAACAAGATGTAAATCCATGTGCTGGGGTGTTGCATGTATGTCTAAGCGTGTCTTCCACAGAGAATGCACTGAACAGTTTTATCTGGAAAGTATACGTGCGAATACCACATTTTAAGGAAATACAGTGTTGCAGAATAAAGACAAACAGGAATGTATTAGAAATACTTAATTGTGACTAAAAAAAAAAATCCCACAGTGTGCGAAATTATCTTGTTTTTCCTTAACAACACGTGGTAAATCTATGTGCATTGGTGTTGCGTGTATGTCTAAGCATGTTTCTTCCACAGAGAATGCACTGTACAGTTTTCTTTCTGAACTATACGTGTGAATACTACATTTTAAGGAAATACAGTGTTGCAGAATAAAGACAATCACGAATGTATTAGAAATACTTAATCGCGACGAGAAGAAATCTCGCATTGTGCGAAATTATCTTGTTTTTCCTAAACAACACGTTGTAACTCTATGTACTTTGGTGTTGCGTGTATGTCTAAGCATGTATTTTCTACGGGGAATGCACTGCACAGTTTTCTCTCAGAATAATATATGCGAATACTATATTTTAAGGAAATACAGGGTTGCAGAAAAAAGACATCCATGAATGTTTTAGAAATACTTAATCTGGACAAGAAAAAAGCCCTCATTTTGCGAAATTATCTTGTTTTCCTAAACCACACGTTGTAACTCTATGTGCTTTGGAGTTGCGTGTATGTCTAAGTTTGTATCTTCCACAGAGAATGCACTGTACAGTTTTTTCTTGGAAAGATATGTGCGAATACCACATATTAAGGAAATACAGTGTTGCCGAGTAAAGACAACCATGAAGGTTTTAGAAATAATTAATCTGGACGAGAAGAATTCCCACATCTTGCAAAATTATCTTGTTTTGCCTAAACAACACATTGTAACTCTATGTGCTTTAGTTTTGGTTGTGTGTCTGATCTTGTATCTTCCACAGAGAATGCACTGTACAATTTTCTCTTGGAAAAATATGTGCGAATACCAAATTTTAAGGAAATACATTGTTGCAGAGTAAAGACAACCACGAATGTTTTAGAAATACTTAATGTGGACGAGTAGAAATCCCTCATTTTGAGAAATTATCTTGTTTTTCCTTAACAACAAGATGTAAATCTATGTACTGTGGTGTTGCAAGTATGTCTAAGCGTGTCTTCCACAGAGAATGCACTGACGAGTTTTATCGGGAAAGTATATGGGCAAATACCACATTTTAAGTAAATAAAGTGTTGCAGAGTAAAGACAACCACGAATGTATTGGAAGCACTTAATCTGGACTACAAGAATCCCCCCATTGTGCGAAATTATCTTATTTTTCCTAAACAACACATTGTAACTCTATGTGCTTTTTTGTTGAATGCATATCTAAGCATATATCTTCCATAGAGAATGTACTGTACAGTTTACTCTCGGAAGAATATGTGTGAATACCACATTTTAAGGAAATACAGGGTTGCAGAGTAAAGAAAACGACGAATGTATTAGAAGCACTTAATCTGGACTACAAGAAACCCCGCATTGTGCGAAATTATCTTGTTTTTCCTAATCAACACGTTGTAACACTATGTGCTTTTGTGTTGCGTGTATGTCTAAGCGTGTATCTTCCACAGAGAATGCACTATACAGTTTTCTTTCTGAACTATATATTCGAATAAGAAATTTTAAGGAAAGACAGTGATGTAGAATAAAGAAAACCACGAATGTATTAGAAATACTTAATCGCGATGAGAAGAAATCCCGCATTGTGCGAAATTATCTTGTTTTTACTAATCAACATGTTGTAACTCTATGTACTTTTGTGTTGAATGTATATCTAAGCATATATCTTCCATAGAGAAAGCACTGTGCAGTTTATTCTCGGAAGAATATGTGTGAATACCACATTTTAAGGAAGTACAGGGTTGCAGAGTAAAGAAAACGACGAATGTTTTAGAAACACTTAATCACGATCACAAGAAATCACTCATTGTGCGAAATTATCTAGTTTTTCCTAAACAGTACGTTGTAACTCTATGTGCTTTTGTGTTTTATGTATATCTAAGCAAATATCTTCCAAAGAGAATGCACTGTACAGTTTTTTCTCTGGAGCATATGTGTGAATATCATATTTTAAGGGAATACAATGTTGCAGAGTAAAGACAACCACGAATTTGTTAGACATACTTAATGTGGATGAAATTGTGCATTGCGCGAAATTATCTTGTTTTTCCTAAACAACACGTTGTAACTCCATCTGCTTTGGTGTTACGTGTATGGCTAAGCATGTATCTTCCAAAGAGAATACACTCTACAATTTTTCTCAGAAGAATATTTGTGAATACCACATTTTAAGGAAATATAGTGTTGCAGAGTAAAGACACCCACTTATGTTTTAGAAATACTTAATCTGGACGAGAAGAATTCCCACATCTTGCAAAATTATCTTGTTTTTCCTAAACAACAAGTTGTAACTCTATGTGCTTTAGCTTTGGTTGTGTGTCTGATCTTGTATCTTCCACAGAGAATGCACTGTACAATTTTCTCTTGGAAGAATATGTGCGAATACCACATTTAAAGGAAATACAGTGTTGCAGAGTAAAGACAACCACGAATGTTTTAGAAATACTTAATGTGGACGAGAAGAAATCCCTCATTTTGAGAAATTATCTTGTTTTTCCTAAACAACAAGATGTAAATCTATGTACTGTGGTGTTGCAAGTATGTCTAAGCGTGTCTTCCACAGAGAATGCACTGAACAGTTTTATCTGGAAAGTATATGGGCGAATACCACATTTTAAGGAAATACAGTGTTGCAGAGTAAAGACAACCACGAATGTATTAGAAGCACTTAATCTGGACTAGAAGAAACCCCACATTGTGCGAAATTATCTTGTTTTTCCTAATCAACACGTTGTATCTCTATGTGCTTTTGTGTTGCGTGTATATCTAAGCATGTATCTTCCACAGAGAATGCACTGTACAGTTTTCTCTCAGAATAATATGTGCGAATACAATATTTTAAGGAAATGCAGGGTTGCAGAGGAAAAACAACCACGAATGTTTTAGAAATACTTAATCTGGACAAGAAGAAAACCATCATTTTGCGAAATTATCTTGTTTTCCTAAAAAACACATTGTAACTTTATGTGCTTTGGTGTTGCGTGTATGTCTAAGTGTGTATCTTCCACAGAGAATGCACTGTACAATTTTTTCTTGAAAGGATATGTGTGAATACCACAATTGAAGGAAATACAGGGTTGCAGAGTAAAGACAAACACGAATGTTTAAAAATATGTAATCAGGACGAGAAGCAATCCCTCATTTTGCGAAGTTATCTTGTTTTTCCTAAACACCACGTTGTAACTCTATGTGCTTCTGTAGTGCATGTATGGCTAAGCGTGTTTCTTCCACAGAGAATGCACTGTACATCTTTCTCTCTGAAGATTATGTGTGACTACCATATTTTAAGGAAATACAGTGTTGCAGAGTAAAGACAAACAGGAATGTATTAGAAATACTTAATTGTGACTAAAGGAAATCCACAGTGTGCGAAATTATCTTGTTTTTCCTTAACAACACGTGGTAAATCTATGTGGTCTCGTGTTGCATGTTTGTCTAATCATGTATCTTCCACAGGGAATGCACTGTACAGTTTTCTTTCTGAACGATATGTGTGAATACTATATTTTAAGGAAATACAGTGTTGCAGAATAAAGACAACCACGAATGTATTAGAAAGACTTAATCGCGACGAGAAGAAACCTCGCATTGTGCGAAATTATCTTGTTTTTCCTAAACAACACGTTGCAACTCTATGTTCTTTGGTGTTGCATGTATGTCTAAGCATGTATCTTCCACGGGGAATGCACTGTACAGTTTTCTCTCCTAATAATATGTGTGAATACCATATTTTAAGGAAATACAGGGTTGCAGAAAAAAGACATCCATGAATGTTTTAGAAATACTTAATCTGGACAAGAGGAAAACGCTCGTTTTGCGAAATTATCTTGTTTTCCTAAACCACACGTTGTAACACTATGTGCTTTGGAGTTGTGTGTATGTCTAAGTGTGTATCTTCCACAGGGAATGCACTGTACAGTTTTCTTTCTGAACTATATGTGTGAATACTATATTTTAAGGAAATACAGTGTTGCAGAATAAAGACACGAATGTATTAGAAATACTTAATCGTGACGAGAAGAAATCTCGCATTGTGCGAAATTATCTTGTTTTTCCTAAACAACACGTTGTAACTCTATGTTCTTTGGTTTTGCGTGTATGTCTAAGCATGTATCTTCCACGGGGAATGCACTGTACAGTTTTCTCTCAGAATAATATGTGTGAGTACCATATTTTAAGGAAATACAGGGTTGCAGAAAAAGACATCCATGAATGTTTTAGAAATACTTAATCTGGACAAAAGGAAAACCCTCATTTTGCAAAATTATCTTGTTTTCCTAAACCACACGTTGTAACACTATGTGCTTTGGTGTTGCGTGTATGTCTAAGTGTGTATCTTCCACAGAGAATACACTGTACAGTTTTTTCTTGGAAGGATATGTGCGAATACCACATTTTAAGGAAATACAGGGTTGCAGAGTAAAGACAACCACGAATGTTTCAAAATATGTAGTCTGGACGAGAAGAAATCCCTCATTTTGCGAAATTATCTTGTATTTCCTAAACAACACATTGTAACTCTATGTGCTTTGTTCGTGCGTGTATGTCTAAGCATGTATCTTCCACAGAGAATACACTGTACGACTTTCTCTCTGAAGAATATGTGCGAATACCACATATTAAGGAAATAGTGTTGCAGATTAAAGACGAACAGGAAAGTATCAGAAATACTTAATTGTGACTAAAAGAAATCCCACAGTGTGTGAAAATTTGTGTTTTTCCTTAACAACACGTGTTAAATCTATATCTAAAGTATATGTGCAAATACGATATTTTTAGAAATACAGTGTTGCAGAGTAAAGACAACCACAAATATATTAGAAATACTTAATCTGGACAAGAAGAAATCCCGCATTGTGCGAAATTATCTTGTTTTTCCTAAACAACACATTGTAACTCTATGTGCTTTGGTGTTGCGTGTATGTCTAAGCATGTATCTTCCACAGAGAATGTACTGTACAATTTGATCTCTGAAGAATATGTGCGAATACCACATTTTAAGGAAGTACAGGTTTGCAGAATAAAGACAACCATGAATATCTTAGAAATACTTAATCTGAACAAGAAAAAATCCCTCATTGTGCGAAATTATCTAATTTTTCCTAAACAACACGTTGTAACTTTATGTGCTTTTGTGTTGCATGTATATCTAAGCGTATATCTACCAAAGAGAATGCACTGTACAGTTTTTTCTCTGGAGTATATGTGTGAATATCATATTTTAAGGAAATACAATGTTGCAGAGTAAAGACAACCACGAATTTGTTAGAAATACTTAATGTGGATGAAAGAAATTGTGCATTGCACGAAATTATCTTCTTTTTCCTAAACAACACGTTGTAACTCCATGTGCTTTGGTGTTACGTATATGGCTAAGCGTGTATCTTCCACAGAGAATGCACTCTACAATTTTTCTTGGAAGAATATGTGGGCATACCACATTTTAAAGAAATACAGGGTTGCAGAGTAAAGACAAACATGAATGTTTTAGAAATTCTTAATCTGGACGAGAAGAAATCCCTCATTTTGTAAAATTATCTTGTTTTTCCTAAACAATACATTTTAACACTATGTGCTTTGATGTTGCGTGTATCTCTAAGTGTGTATCTTCCTCAGAGAATGCACTGTACAATTTTCTCTCTGAAGAATATGTGTGAATACTACTTTTTAAGGCAATAAAGTGTTGTAGAGTAATGACAACCATGAATGAATTAGATATACTTAATCTGGACAAGAAGAAACATCACATTGTGCGAAATTATCTTGTTTTTCCTAAACAACACGTTGAAACTCTATGTACTTTGGTGTTGCATGTATTTCTAAGCATGTATCTTCCACAGAGATGCACTGTACAATTTTCTGTCTGATGAATATGTGCGAATACCACATTTATAGAAATACAGTGTTGCAGAGTATAGACAACCATGATGCTTTAGAAATACTTAATCTAGATGAGAAGAAATCCCTCATTTTTCGAAATTATCTTGTTTTTCCTAAACAACAAGTTGTAAATCTAGGTGCTTTGGTGTTGCATGTATGTTTAAGCATGTATCTTCCACAGAGAATGCACTGTACAGTTTTCTCTCAAAAGAATATATGCAAATACCACATTTTAAGGAAATACAGTGTTGCAGAGTAAAGACAATCACGAACGTATTAGAAATACTTAATTGCGCATGATGAAATCATTCAGTGTGCAAAATTATCGTGTTTTTCCTAACAACATGTGGTAACTCTATTTGCTTTGGTGTTGCGTGTATGTCTAAGAATTTATCTTCCACTGAACAGTTTTATCTCGAAAGTATATAGGTGAATACGATATTTTAAGGAAATGCAATGTTGCATAGTAAAGACAACCATGAATGTATTAGAAATACTTAATCTGGACGAGAAGAATACCCATATCTTGCAAAATTACCTTGTTTTTCCTAAACAACACGTTGTAACTCTATGTGCTTTAGTTTTGGTTTTGTGTCTGATCTTGTATCTTCCACAGAGAATGCACTGTACAATTTTCTCTTGGAAGAATATGTGTGAATACCACATTTTAAGGAAATACAATGTTGCAGAGTAAAGACAACCAAGAATGTTTTAGAAATACTTAATCTGGACGAGAAGAAATCCCTCATTTTGAGAAATTATCTTGTTTTTCTTAAACAACAAGATGTAAATCTATGGACTGTGGTGTTGCAAGTATGTCTAAGTGTGTCTTCCACAGAGAATGCACTGAACAGTTTTATCTGGAAAGTATATGGGCGAATACCACATTTTAAGGAAATACAGTGTTGCAGAGTAAAGACAACCACGAATGTATTAGAAGCACTTAATCTGGACTAGAAGAAACCCCACATTGTGCGAAATTATCTTGTTTTTCCTAATCAACACGTTGTAACTCTATGTGCTTTTGTGTTGCGTGTATGTCTTAGCGTGTATCTTCCACAGAGAATGCACTATACAGTTTTCTTTCTGAACTATATGTTCGAATATGAAATTTTAAGGAAAGACAGTGATGCAGAATAAAGGAAACCACGAATGTATTAGAAATACTTAATCGCGATGAGAAGAAATCCCGCATTGTGTGAAATTATCTTGTTTTTCCTAATCAACACTTTGTAACTCTATGTGCTTTTGTGTTGCGTGTATGTCTAAGCATGTATCTTACACAGAGAATGCACTGTACAGTTTTCTCTCGGAATAATATGTGCGAATACCACATTTTAAGGAAATGCAGTGTTGCAGAAGAAATACAACCATGAATGTTTTAGAAATACTTAATCCGGACAAGAAGAAAAGCCTCATTTTGCGAAATTATCTTGCTTTCCTAAAAAACACGTTGTAACTCTATGTGCTTTGGTGTTGCGTGTATGTCTAAGTGTGTATCTTCCACACAGAATGCACTGTACAATTTTTTCTTGGAAGGATATGTGTGAATACCACATATGAAGGAAATACAGGGTTGCAGAGTAAAGAAAAACAGGAATGTTTAAAAATATGTAATCTGGACGAGAAGCAATCCTTCATTTTGCGAAATTATCTTGTTTTCCCTAAACAGCACGTTGTATCTCTAGGTGCTTCTGTAGTGCATGTATGGCTAAGCGTGTATCTTCCACAGAGAATGCACTGTACATCTTTCTCTCTGAAGATTATGTGTGAATACCACATTTTAAGGAAAAACAGTGTTGCAGAGTAAAGGCAAACAGGAATGTATTAGAAATACTTCATTGTGACTAAAAGAAATCCCACAGTGTGCGAAATTATCTTGTTTTTCCTTAATAACACGTGGTAAATCTATGTGCTCTGGTGTTGTGTGTATGTCTAAGCGTTTATCTTCCACAGAGAATGCACTGTACAGTTTTCTTTCTGAACTATATGTGTGAATACTACATTTTAAGGAAATACAGTGTTGCAGAATAAAGACAACCACGAATGTATTAGAAATACTTAATCGCTACGAGAAGAAATCTCACATTGTGCGAAATTATCTTGTTTTTCCTAAACAAAACGTTGTAACTCTATCTTCTTTGGTGTTGCGTGTATGTATAAGCATGTATCTTCCACAGAAAATGCACTGTACAGTTTTCTCTCAGAATAATATGTGTGAATACCATATTTTAAGGGTTGCAGAAAAAAGACATCAATGAATGTTTAAAAATACTTAATCTGAACAAGAAGAAAACCCTCATTTTGCGAAATTATCTTGTTTTCCTAAACCACACGTTGTAACACTATGTGCTTTGGAGTTGCGTGTATGTCTAATTGTGTATCTTCCACAGAGAATGCACTGTACAGTTTTTTCTTGGAAGGATATGTGCGAATACCACATTTTAAGTAAATACAGAGTTGCAGAGTAAAGACAACCATGAATGTTTAAAAATACGTAATCTGGACGAGAAGAAATCCCTAATTTTGCGAAATTATCTTGTTTTTCCTAAACAACAGGTTGTAACTCTATGTGCTTCGGTCTTGCGTGTATGTCTAAGAATGTATCTTCCACAGAGAATGCACTGTACGACTTTCTCTCTGAAGAATATGTGTGAATACCACATATTAAGGAAATACAGTGTTGCAGAGTAAAGATGAACACTAAAGTATTAGAAATACTTAATTGCAACTAAAAGAAATCCCATAGTGTGCAAAATTATCATGTTATTTCCTTAACAACACGTGGTAAATCTATATCGAAAGTATATGTGCAAATACGATATTTTTAGAAATAGAGTGTTGCAGAGTAAAGACAACCACGAATGTATTTGAAATACTTAATCAGGACGAGAAGAAATCCCGCATTGTGCGAAATTATCTTGTTTTTCCTAAACAACACGTTGTAACTCTATGTGCTTTGGTGTTGCGTGTATGTCTAAGCATGTATCTAACACAGAGAATGCACTGTACAATTTTCTCTCTGAAGAATATGTGCGAATACCACATTTTAAGGAAGTACAGGGTTGCAGAATAAAGACAACCATGAATATCTTAGAAATACTTAATCTGAACAAGAAAAAATCCGTCATTGTGCGACACTATCTTGTTTTTCCTAAATAACACATTGTAACTCTATGTGCTTTTGTGTTGAATGTATATCTAAGCATATATCATCCATAGAGAATGCACTGTACACTTTACTCTCAGAAGAATATGTGTGAATACCACATTTTAAGGAAATATAGGGTTGCAGAGTAAAGACAACCACGAATATTTTGGAAACAATGGAGATCACAAGAAGTCACTCATTGTGCGAAATTATCTAGTTTTTCCTAAACAGCACGTTGTAACTCTATGTGCTTTTGTGTTGCATGTATATCTAAGTGTATATCTACCAAAGAGAATGCACTGTACAGTTTTTTCTCTGGAGTATATGTGTGAATATCATATTTTAAGGAAATACAATGTTGCAGAGTAAAGACAACCACGAATTTGTTAGAAATACTTAATGTGGATGAAAGAAATTGTGCATTGCACGAAATTATCTTGATTTTCCTAAACAACACGTTGTAATTCCATGTGCTTTGGTGTTACGTGTATGGCTAAGCGTATATCTTCCACAGAGAATGCACTCTACAATTTTTCTCGGAAGAATATGTGGGCATACCACATTTTAAAGAAATACAGGGTTACAGAGTAAAGACAAACATGAATGTTTTAGAAATTCTTAATCTGAACGAGAAGAAATCCCTCTTTTTGTAAACTTATCTTGTTTTTCCTAAACAATACATTGTAAATCTATGTGCTTTGATGTTGCATGTATGTCTAAGCGTGTATCTTCCTCAGAGAATGCACTGTACAATTTTCTCTCTGAAGAATATGTGCGAATACTACTTTTAAAGAAATACAGTGTTGTAGAGTAAAGACAACCACGAATGAATTAGATATACTTAATCTGGACGAGAAGAAATATCGCATTGTGCGAAATTATCTTGTTTTTCCTAAACAACACATTGTAACTCTATGTGTTTTGGTGTTGTGTGTATTTCTAAGTGTGTATCTTCCACAGAGATGCACTGTACAGTTTTCTGTCTGATGAATATGTGCGAATACCACATTCATAGAAATACAGTGTTGCAGAGTAAAGACAACCGTGATGTTTTAAATATACTTAATCTGGATGAGAAGAAATCCCTCATTTTTTGAAATTATCTTGCTTTTCCTAAACAACAAGTTGTAAATCTAGGTGCTTTGGTGTTGCGTGTATGTCTAAGCATGTATCTTCCACAGAGAATGCACTGTACAGTTTTCTCTCAAAAGAATATGTGCAAATACCACATTTTAAGGAAATACAGTGTTGCAGAGTAAAGACAAACACGAATGTATTAGAAATACTTAATTGTGCATGATGAAATCCCTCAGTGTGCAAAATTATCGTGTTTTCATTAAACAAAATGTGGTAACTCTATTTGCTTTGGTCGTGCGTGTATGTCTAAGAATTTATCTTCCACAGAGAATGTACTGAACTGTAGGGAGCTGCTTGCCCGTTAACTGTCGTTAACTGTCGTTAACAGTTAACAAGTCCTTATTTGAGTGGAGCCTGTTGAGTCTTGCGCCTTCCGCGTGGATACAACCTATCAGCAATGCCCACGTGGCTAAGCCTGATTGGCTGGCTATTAGTATTTAAGGGCTGGGCTGATTCTCTCGGGGTCAGAAGAAGAAGAAGTACAGGAGGGAGAAGAAGGAGAAGAAGGAGAAGAAGTACAAGGGTCCTGAGTAAACTGCTTGAAGATCTTCCTGTGTTGCGTCATTCCTTGCTGGCGAGGGTGGACGTGACAACTGGTGCTGAAACCCAGGACAAGAAACTCTCCTCGTTCGTGGGGTTTGCAGATCAGAACTTCTTGCAGTCAGGGTAGCGCGCTGGTAAATTCCCGGTTAAATGGGACAATAAAGTTCCCGGTTAAATGGGACAATAAAGTTCCCGGTTAAATGGGACAATAAAGTTCTCGGTGAGAGACAATAAAGTTCCCAGGCAAGGTGGGACAAAAGGGACCGTCAAAAATGGACAGCCTGTTCCTCTCTGTAAACAAAGAGGGAGGGAAAAGTTTGCGGAAGGCAAACCGAAAGTGAAAGTAAAGTCCGTGGAGGTTTAAGTTCGCAGATTAGCAACCTAGTGAAAAGTAAAGTGTTACAATTTATGGACCCTGCTCTGAAAGCAGTGTCCTAAATTTTTTCCTGCGTTCTTTTTGTAAAAGGACTTAGAGCCTTAATTTTTAAAATGGGGACCTCACAGTCTCATCCAATTTTTCTGGCTCTTCAAGAGCTGCTTTTATCAAAGAATTTAAAGATCAAGAAATCGACCTTAGAGAGATTTCTTAATGAATGTAATACCGTGGCACCCTGGTTCGCTGTTTATGGCAGCCTAACGGTCGACTGCTGGGATAGGTTAGGGAAGGATCTGGACTTAGCCTGGGATCAGGGCACACTCAAAGGAGGAGTAAAACCTATTTGGAAGCTTGTTAGGGGCTGTTTAGAAGATAAAAAATGCTGTAAGGGCGTAGAGGATGGACAAACTGCTTTAGAAATCTTACAAGAGGAAAGATCAGAAAAGGCAGAGAGTGTTAAGGAAAAAGGGGCAAAGTCTCTCTACCCTGCCTCAGAAGGGTTAGGAGATTTCAGTTCGGAAGATTCTGATCTTGAGGAGGAGGAGATACATGCTCTGGTTGAACAATTGGAGGGAGCGAGCCTAAAACAGAGGAAGAAACTTAGAGATAAGTCAGGGGTGGCAGCGCCATCAATGGGGTCTCCACCCTGACAGCACCTTCCACTCCTACACATCCTCTAGAGACTACCCAGTATACAGGGAATTCCTTTGGTCCACAAGTTTGGTCACAGGTTCGCACCGAGTTCTCTTTAGCTTATCCAGTGTTTCAGAATCCACAAGGGCAAAGGAGTCATGAGCCTTTAGACTTTAAAGTTATTAAATCTCTGGCCGAATCAGTTCGAAATAATGGAACATCCGCTGCCTTCACGGTGGCTCAAGTTGAGGTTCTCACTAGGCACTGTATGACTCCTGGGGATTGGAGTTCGTTGGTTCGTGCCTGCCTAAGCCCAGGACAATACCTTGATTGGAGAGCATTCCTCATAGAATTTGCAACTGAGCAGGAAGCAGTTAACATAGCGGCGGGCAACCCACAATGGGATAGGGATATGCTCCTGGGTCAAGGAAGGTACGCCAACCAACAGACTGGGTATCCGGTGCAAGTATACAATCAAGTCAATGATATTTCTATAAAAGCTTGGAAGTCCCTCCCCAATAAAGGGGAGGTAACAGGAAATCTTACTAAGGTTATTCAAGGGCCTATGGAGCCTTTCTCTGATTTTGTTGCTCGACTCTCCGAGACTGCCACCAGAATTTTTGGCAATGTGGATTTGGCAGGGCCCCTAATAAAGCAGCTTGCTTTTGAACAATGCACAAAGGAGTGCCGTGCAGCTATAACCCCGTTCAAAAACAAGGGGATAGAGGAATGGATGAAAGCGTGCAGAGAGTTAGGAGGGCCGCTGACTAATGCAGGTCTTGCTGCGGCTGTGGTGCAATTAACACAGAATAGGAAGCCACAGTCAGGAGCTTGCTTCAGGTGTGGAAAGCTGGGCCATCTTAAAAAACAATGTCTGGAAAGAGGAAGCGCAGGCAAAGGTGAAATATTTCTACACCCTAGACAACCTGGGTTGTGTCCCAAGTGCAAAAAGGGAAATCATTGGGCTAATGAGTGTAGGTCATTTAAGGACATACATGGACAGCCCCTTCCGTCTGGCTATGGAGGTGATCGGCCAAAAAACGGCCAGCGGGGCCCTTGTCCCCAGGGCCCACAAATATATGGGGCCATAGAGGAACAAACCACCAGTCCCACATCAGAGAGATGGCCGTTCCTTCGCCATCCAAGGGACCGTGGAGAGCCACTGCTGGTTCTGCAGGATTGGACCTCCGCTCCACCTCCAGGCTCGTATTAACTCCTCAAATGGGAGTCCAAATAATTGATACTGATTTTAAAGGACCCCTTGACCCTGATACCTGGGCCTACTCATTGGTAGATCATCCATTGCTTTGAGAGGCTTAATAGTGCACCCGGGGATTATTGATCCAGATTTCAAAGGAATAGTCAAGATAATGGTAGAGTCCCCAAAAGGAATTACAGTTATTTCCCCAGGAGATAGAATAGCTCAGCTCATTGTGCTCCCTAGTTTGCAGGCAAAGTTTCCAGCTCAGAAAATAAATAGGGGGAAAAAAGGGTTCGGATCCACTGGCAATGACCTTACATTTTTGTCACTGGATTTAGACCAGCGCCCCATTGTAGAATTGCAGATTGAAAATAGACAAATTCAGGGACTACTGGACACTGGAGCTGACAAAAGCATAATAGCTAAAAAGGATTGGCTGGCAAGCTGGCCAATCCAGATCTCCTCTCAAACATTACAGGGCTTGGGTTATGCAAAGGCCCCGGATATTAGTGCAAGACAGCTCAAGTGGCAAGATCAGGAAGGACACTCTGGCATGATACAGCCCTATGTCCTAGATTTGCCAATCACCCTATGGGAGAGGGATTTGCTGAAGGATATGGGCTATAAATTAACCAATGAATATTTGGAAGTCTCGCAACAACTCATGAAGCAGATGGGGCATTACCCCAGAAGGGGCATTGGGAAATTTTTACAAGGAAGAACTAGCCCAGTTGTTGCTCAACAAAGACCCGATTGGCAAGGTCTGGGTTTTTCCTAGGGGCCATTGAGGAGGACATTCCCATCACATGGAAGACAGAGGAACTGGTGTGGGTTCCTCAATGGTCCCTTTCCTCTGAAAAGCTTGCAGCAGCTCATTCCTTAGTAAGTGAACAGCCCTCCCTTGGGCACATTCAAACCTCAGTATCTCCTTGGAACACACCCGTTTTCGTTATAAAAAAGAAAACAGGAAAATGGAGGCTGCTTCATGACCTCCGCGCTATTAATCAACAAATGCAAGTGATGGGTCCAGTGCAGCGAGGCCTTCCCTTGTTGTCTGCCTTACCTAGCCATTGGCCAGTCATAGTAATTGATATAAAAGACTGTTTCTTTTCAAACCCCCTCTGCATTAAAGACAGGGAGTGGTTTGCATTTACCATCCCTTCCTGTAATCTCGAGGAACCTGATAAGAGGTATGAATGGAAAGTGTTACCCCAGGGCATGGCTAATATCCCCACTATGTGTCAAGTATTTGTGAGTGCTGTCATCGCTCCTCTAAGAGTGCAATATTCTAGAGTAAGATGCATCCACTACATGGATGATATCCTTCTGAGTAATAAAGATGAGAAGGTTTTGGATCAGGCTTATGAAAAGCTAATAAGATTATTGAGAAGAAAGCAATTGTTTGTTGCCCCTGATAAGGTTCAAAAAACCAGTGTAGTCTCTTATTTAGGAGCAAGATTGGATCCTCTTACAGTAGTTCCACAAAAGATTGAAATTAGAAAGGATAATCTCAAGACACTTAATGACTTTCAGAAGTTGTTGGATGATATAAACTGGATCCGAAGCTATTTGAAAATACCTAATTATGAATTAAGGTCATTATTCAATCTTTTGGCCGGTGATTCAGCCCTGGATTCTCCTAGACAACTAACTAAGGAGGCTCGAGTGGCCTTGAGGAAGGTAGAGCAAGGACTACAGGATGCAGTACTATATCGTTGCACAGAGGACTTGGATATCATCCTGTGCATTCTGTCTACCTTTTTTGCAGCCTACAGGGCTGTTATGGCAGGCAGGACCCTTATTATGGATTCATCCTAAAGCCTCACCAGCAGAATCCATAGAGCATTACCCCACTGCTGTTGCAAAATTGGCCTTTAATGGAATACAACAATGTGTGCAGTTTTTTGGGAGATATCCAGCCTCCCTGATTATTCCATATACTGCTTTTCAAGTGCAAATATTATGTGGAGCAATTGATGACTGGGCCATATTGCGCTGTAGTTTCCATGGTATTATAGATAATCATTATCCCAAGCACCCTTTGCTTTCCTTTTTAAAAGAACATCCTGTTGTGTTTCCAAAAGTAACTGCACAAAATCCTTTGCCAGATGCTCCCAATATATTTACAGATGGATCAAAAACTGGATGTGGGGTGTATATGGTAGAACATCAGAAACCAGTCCTGTATCAATTCCAGCCAAATTCTCCACAGGTGGTTGAGTTGCAAATTGTCTTGGAAGTCTTTAAAAAATGCCTTTTTCCCTTTAATTTACTTTCCGATTTGGCATATGTGGTAAATGCTGTAAAAATTCTAGAGGTGGCCGGACCTATAAAACAAAGCAGTACTGTTTGTCAATTACTGAGAGAGTTACAAAAGATCATTTGGCTGAGAGAGTCAAAACTTTTTATACAACATATTCGGGCTCATACAGGCTTACCTGGCCCATTAAGTGAAGGAAATGATCTGGTTGATCGTTGCACTAGAATGGAATATGCCTTTTTGAATTCTGTTTTGGAAAATGCCCGAATTTTTCATAAGCAATTTCATATTCCTTCAAAGACCTTGCAACGAAGGTTTGGATTATCCTGAGCAGATGCCAGACAAATTGTGCTTGAATGTCAACAATGTGCTGTTTATGATCATCCCCCTAGTTTAGGAATTAATCCAATCAATTAAAAATTTATCAAATGGATATTACTCATATTTTTGAATTTGGAACTTTAAAATATGTTCATGTTTCTGTGGATACTTGTTCTAGCATCATTCATGCTACAGCCTTGAGTGGAGAGAAGACACGTAACGATATTACACATTGCCTTGAAGCATGGGTGGCTTGGGGGCAACCTCAACAGTTTAAGACAGACAATGGCCCTGCCTATACACCTCAGTCTTTTCAATCCTTTTGCAAGCAAATGGATATAATCTTGAATCATGGTCTACCCTATAATCCTCAGGGCCAAGGCATTGTTGAATGTGCTCATCGTACCCTTAAGGAATGTTTAACAAAACAAAAAGAGGGAATTGGGTATGGCAGAACACCCAAAGAACGACTTTCATTGGCATTATTTACTTTAAATTTTTTGAATCTGGATAATGATGGTTTGGCTGCAGCTGATCAGCACCAATGCCCTAATAATACCTTGAAGGGTTATGTTAAATGGAAGGATGTGCTTACTGGATTATGGCATGGCCCTGATTCAGTGTTGGCGTGGGCGAGAGGTTCTGTTTGTGTGTTTCCTCAGACTCAACAAGATCCACTGTGGGTGCCTGAGTGGCTGACCAGATGCTGCAATAAAAATGAAGATCCTCCTGCTGTTACTGACTCTCGACAAAACGTTGATGCTGGTGTAGAAGGAGCCAAGATGGGTGATCTTGTCGGTGTTCCCGAGACCCATGCCGATATGCCATGATACTAAGCTGTTTCCTTGTCTTTCTAGTTTTAACATGTCTCTTGATATATCATACTCACCTTTAGATAAAGAGGAGGGAGTGTAAATGAAAACTATGCCCTTGCCATTCTTTTGATAGTACTTTCAATTGTTTGCCTGTGGTGCATCTGCAGGATGAGGTGTATCCAACAAAGACAGGTTGCAATGATGGTACAGGCATTCACAGCCATTGAAGCTGGACAGTCCTCCTAGGCCTGTCTGGCAGCCATGAAGGCCTAATAAGATGCTTTCCACGCTCAGGGTGCGAGGCTAAGCACTGCACTCAGGGGCCCATGATTGGAGAGCCATTGAGGGGAGCATGTTTGACTGCACACGGGTTGGTACCCCAGAACCCGTCTCTGAGCAAAAGGTACCGGATGGGTTTGACGAAATCCACTGGGCTGATGGCTCAGAAGGGCGTCGAAACAAGGTCCATGAGTCCACCCAATGGGCAAATGATATATCAGAGGTCAAACCTCTACTCTCGCCTGAATGCGTGTTTAAAAAGAAAAAGGAGGAACAGTAGGGAGCTGCTTGCCCGTTAACTGTCATTAACAGTTAACAAGTCCTTATTTGGGTGGAGCCTGTTGAGTCTTGCGCCTTCCGCGTGGATACAACCTATCAGCAATGCCCACATGGCTAAGCCTGATTGGCTGGCTATTAGTATTTAAGGGCTGGGCTGATTCTCTCGGGGTCAGAAGAAGAAGAAGTACAGGAGGGAGAAGAGGGAGAAGAAGGAGAAGTACAAGGGTCCTGAGTAAACTGCTTGAAGAAGATCTTCCTGTGTTGCGTCATTCCTTGCCGGCGAGGGTGGACGTGACACTGAACAGTTTTATCTCGAAAGTATATAGGCAAATACGATATTTTAAGGAAATACAATGTTGCATAGTAAAGACAACCACGAATGTATTAGAAATACTTAATCTGGACGAGAAGAATTCCCACATCTTGCCAAATTATCTTGTTTTTCCTAAACAACACATTGTAACTCTATGTGCTTTAGTTTTGGTTGTGTGTCTGAGCGTGTATCTTCCTCAGAGAATGCACTGTACAATTTTCTCTCTGAAGAATATGTGCGAATACCACATTTTAAAGAAATAGAGTGTTGTAGAGTAAAGACAACCACGAATATATTAGATATACTTAATCTGGACGGGAATTTATCTTGCATTGTGCGAAATTATCTTGTTTTTCCTAATCAACACATTGTAACTCTATGTGCTTTTGTGTTGCATCTATGTCTAAGCATGTATCTTACATAGAGAATGCACTGCAAAGCTTTCTCTAGATATTATTTGTGCGAATACCACATTTTAAGGAAATAGAGGGTTGCAGGGAAAAGACAAACATGAATGTTTTAGAAATTCTTAATCTGGACGAGAAGAAATCCCTCATTTTGTAAAATTATGTTGCTTTTCCTAAACAATACATTGTAACTCTATGTGCTTTGGTGTTGTGTGTATGTCTAAGCATGTATCTTCCTCAGAGAATGCACTGTACAATTTTCTCTCTGAAGAATATGTGCGAATACCACCTTTTAAGGAAATACAGTGTTGTAGAGTAAAGACAACCACGAATGAATTAGATATACTTAATCTGGACGAGAAGAAATATCGCATTGTGCGAAATTATCCTGTTTTCCCTAAACAACATGTTATAACTTTATGTGCGTTGGGGATGCCTGTATTTCTAAGTATGTATCTTCCACAGAGGTACACTGTACAATTTTCTGTCTGATGAATATGTGCGAATACCACATTTATAGAAATACAGTGTTGAAGAGTAAAGACAACCATGATGATTTAGAAATACTTAATCTGGATGAGAAGAAATCCCTATTTTTTCAAAATTATCCTGTTTTTCATAAACAAGAAGTTGTAAATCTAGGTGCTTTGGTGTTGCGTGTATATCTAAGCATGTATCTTACACAGAGAATGCACTGTACAAATTTCTCTCAAAAGAATATGTGAAAATACCATATTTTAAGGAAATACAGTGTTGCAGAGTAAAGGCAAACACGAATATGTTAGAAACACTTAATAGCTCATGATGAAATCCCTCAGTGTGCAAAATTATCGTGTTTTTCCTAAACAACATGTGCTAACACTATTTGCTTTTGTGTTGCGTGTATGTCTAAGAATTTATCTTCCACAGAGAATGCACTGAACAGTTTTATCTCGAAAATATATGGGTGAATAGGTTTTTTTAAGGACATACAATGTTGCATAGTAAAGACAACCACGAATGTATTAGAAGTACTTAATCTGGACGAGAATTCCCACATTTTGCAAAATTATCTTGTTTTTCCTAAACAACACGTTATAACTCTATGTGCTTTAGTTTTGGTTGTGTGTCTGAGCTTGTATCTTCCACAGAGAATGCACTGTACAATTTTCTCTTGGAAGAATATGTGCGAATACCACATTTTAAGGAAATACAGTGTTGCAGAGTAAAGACAACCATGAATGTTTTAGAAATTCTCAGTCTGGAAAAGAAGAAAAACCTCATTTTGCGAAATTATCTTGTTTTCCTAAACAACACGTTGTAAAATTATGTGCTTTGGTGTTGTGTGTATGTCTAAGTGTGCATCTTCCACAGAGAATGCACTGTACAGTTTTTTCTTGGAAGGATATGTGCGAATACCACATTTTAAGGAAATACAGGGTTTCAGAGTAAAGACAACCACGAATGTTTAAAAAATACGTAATCTGGACGAGAAGAAACCCCGCATTGTGAGAAATTATCTTGTTTTTCCTGAACAACATGTTGTAACTCTATGTGCTTTGGTAGTGTGTGTATGTGTAAGCATGTATCTTCCACAGAGAATGCACTGTACAACTTTCTCGCTAAAGAATATGTGCGAATACTACATTTTAAGGAAATACAGTGTTGCAGAGTAAAGACAAACAGGAAAGTATTAGAAATACTTAATTGTGACTAAAAGAAATGCCACAGTGTGCGAAATCATCATGTTTTTCCTTAACAACACGTGGTAATGCTATGTGATTTGATGCTGCGTGTATGTCTAAGGGTGTATCCTCCACAAAGAAAGCGCTATACAGTTTTAACTCGAAAGTATATGTGCGAATACGATATTTTTAAGAAATACAGTGTTGCAGAGTAAAGACAACCACCAATGTGTTAGAAATACGTAATCTGGATGAGAAGAAATTCCGCATTGGGCGAAATTATCTTGTTTTTTCTTAAACAACATGTTGTAACTCTATGTGCTTTGGTATTGCGTGTATGTCTAAGCATGAGTGTTCCACAGAGAATGCACTGTACAATTTTCTCTTTGAAGAATATGTGCGAATACCACATTTTAAGGAAGTACCGGGTTGCAGAATAAAGACAACCATGAAAATCTTAGAAATACTTAATCTGAACAAGAAGAAATCCCTCATTGTGCAACATTATCTTGTTTTTCCTAAACAACACATTGTAACTTTATGTGCATTGGTGTTGAATGTATATCTAAGCATATATCTTCCATAGAGAATGCACTGTACAGTTTAGTCTCGGAAGAATATGTGTGAATACCACATTATAAGGAAATACAGTGTTGCAGAGTAAAGACAACCACGGATGTTTTAAAAACACTTAATCGCGATCACAAGAAATCACTCATTGTGCGAAATTATCTTGTTTTCCTAAACAGCACGTTGTAACTCTATGTGCTTTTGTGTTGCATGTATATCTAAGCATATATCTTCCACAGAGAATGCACTGTACAGTTTTCCTTCTGAACTATATGTGTGAATACTACATTTTAAGGAAATACAGTGTTGCAGAATAAAGACAACCACGAATGTATTAGAAATACTTAATTGTGATGGAAAAAATCTCGCATTGTGTGAAATTATCTTGTTTTTCCTAAACAACACATTGTAACTCTATGTACTTTGGTGTTGCGTGTATGTCTAAGCATGTATCTTCTACGGGGAATGCTTTGCACAGTTTTCTCTCAGAATAATATATGCGAATACCATATTTTAAGGAAATACAGGGTTGCAGAAAAAAGACATCCATGAATGTTTTAAAAATACTTAATCTGGACAAGAAGAAAACCCTCATTTTTCGAAATTATCTTGTTTTCCTAAACCACACGTTGTAACACTATGTGCTTTGGAATTCCGTGTATGTCTAAGTGTGTATCTTCCACAGAGAATGCACTGTACAGTTTTTTCTTGGAAGGATATGTGCGAATACCACATTTTAAGGAAATAGAGGGTTGCAGAGTAAAGACAAACACGAATATTTAAAAATACATAGTCTGGACGAGTAGAAATCTCTCATTTTGCATAATTATCTTCCTTTTCCTAAACAACACGTTGTAACTCTATGTGCTTCAGTCGTGCGTGTATGTCTAAGCATGTATCTTCCACAGAGAATGCACTGTACGACTTTCTCTCTGAAGAATATGTGCAAATACTCCACATTAAGGAAATACAGTGTTGCAGAGTAAAGATGAACAGGAAAGTATTAGAAATACTTTATTGCGACTAAAAGAAATCCCACAGTGTGTGAAATTATCGTGTTTTTCCTTAAGAACACGTGGTAAATCTATATCGAAAGAATATGTGCAGATACGATATTTTTAGAAATACAGTGTTGCAGAGTAAAGACAACCACAAATGTATTAGAAATACTTAATCTGGACGAGAAGAAATCCCGCATTGTGCGAAATTATATTGTTTTTTCCTAAACAACACGTTTTAACTCTATGTGCTTTTGTGCTGCGTGTATGTCTAAGCATGTATCTTCCACAGAGAATGCACTGTACAATTTTCTCTCTGAAGAATATGTGCGAATACCATATTTTAAGGAAGTATAGGGTTGCAGAATAAAGACAACCATGAATATCTTAGAAATACTTAATCTGAACAAGAAAAAAATCCCTCATTGTGCGACATTATCTTGTTTTTCCTAAACAACACATTGTAACTCTATGTACTTTTGTGTTGAATGTATATCTAAGCATATACCTTCCATATAGAATGCACTGTACACTTTACTCTCAGAAGAATATGTGTGAATACTACATTTTAAGGAAATACAGGGTTGCAGAGTAAAGACAACCACGAATGTTTTGGAATCACTTAATCGCGATCACAAGAAATCACTCATTGTGCGAAATTATCTAGTTTTTCCTAAACAGCACGTTGTAACTCTATGAGCGTTTGTGTTCCATGTATATCTAAGCAAATATCTTCCAAAGAGAATGCACTATACAGTTTTCTTTCTGAACTATATTTTTGAATACAAAATTTTAAGGAAAGACAGTGATGCAGAATAAAGAAAACCACGAGTGTATTAGAAATACTTAATCACGATGAGAAGAAATCCAGCATTGTGCGAAATTATCTTGTTTTTCCTAATCAACACGTTGTAACTCTATGTGCTTTTGTGTTGCGTGTATGTCTAAGCATGTATCTTCCACAGAGAAAACACTGTACAGTTTTCTCTCGGAATAATATGTGCGAATACCACATTTTAAGGAAATGCAGGGTTGCAGAGGAAAGACAACCACGAATGTTTTAGAAATACTTAATCTGGACAAGCAGAAAACCCTCATTTTGCGAAATTATCTTGTTTTCCTAAAAAACACTTTGTAAGTCTACGTGCTTTGGTGTTGCGTATATGTCTAAGTGTGTATCTTCCACAGAGAATGCACTGTACATTTTTTTCTTGGACGGATATGTGTGAATACCACATTTGAAGGAAATACAGCGTTGCAGAGTAAAGACAACCACGAATGTTTAAAAATACGTAATCTGGACGAGAAGCAGTCCCTCATTTTGCGAAGTTATCTTGTTTTTCTAAACAACACATTGTACCTCTATGTGCTTCTGTAGTGCATTTATGGCTAAGCGTGTATCTTCCACAGAGAATGTACTGTACATCTTTCTCTCTGAAGATTATGTGTGAATACCACATTTTAAGGAAATGCAGTGTTGCAGAGTAAAGACAAACAGGAATGTATTAGAAATACTTAATTGTGACTAAAAGAAATCCCACAGTGTGCGAAATTATCTTGTTTTTCCTTATCAACACGTGGTAAATCTATGTGCTTTGGTGTTGCGTGTATGTCTAAGAGTGTATCCTCCACAGAGAATGCACTGCACAGTTTTAACTCGAAAGTATATGTGCGAATACGATATTTTTAAGAAAAACAGTGTTGCAGAGTATGGACAGACACAAAGGTATTAGAAATACTTAATCTGGACGAGAAGAAATCCCGCATTGTGTGAAATTATCTTGTTTTTCCTAAACAACACGTTATAACTCTATGTTCTTTGGTGTTGCGTTTATGTTTAAGCGTGTATCTTCCACAGAGAATGCACTGTACAGTTTTCTCTCGGAATAATATGTGCGAATACCACATTTTAAGGAAATACAGTGTTGCAGAGGAAAGACAACTACGAATGTTTTAGAAATACTTAATCTGGGCAAGAAGAAAACCCTCATTTTTGCAAAATTATCTTGTTTTCCTAATCAACACGTTGTAACTCTATGTGCTTTGGTGTTCTGTGTATGACTAAGTGTGTATCTTCCAAAGAGAATGCATTGTACAGTTTTTTCTTGGAAGAATATGTGCGAATACCACATTTAAGGGAACTACAGGGTTACAGAGTGAAGACAACTACGATTGTTTAAAAATATGCAATCTGGACATGAAGAAATCCCTCATTTTGCAAAATTATCTTGTTCTTCCTAAACAATATATTGTAACTATATGTGCTTTGGTGTTGCGTATATGTCTAAGCATGTATCTTCCTAAAAAAATGCACTGTACAATTTTCTCTTTGAAGAATATGTGCGAATACCACATTTTAAGGAAATACAGTGTTGCAGAGTAAAGACAACCATGAATGTATTAGATAAACTTAATCTGGAGGAGAAGAAATCTCGCATTGTGCGAAATTATCTTGTTATTCCTAAACAACACGTTGTAACTCCCACAGTGTGTGAAATTATCGTGTTTTTCCTAAACCACATATGGTAACTCTATTTGCTTTGGTGTTGCGTGTATGTCTAAGCATGTATCTTCCACAGAGAATGCACTGAACAGTTTTATCTCGAAAGTATATGGGCGAATACAATATATTAAGGAAATACAGTGTTGCATAGTAAAGAAAACCACGAATGTATTAGAAATACTTAATCTGGATGAGAAGAATTCCCACATCTTGCGAAATTATCTTGTTTTTTCTAAACAACATGTTGTAACTCTATGTGCTTTAGTTTTGCTGGTGTGTCTGAGCTTTTATCTTCCACAGAGAATGCACTGTACAATTTTCTCTTGGACGAATATGTGCGAATACCACATTTTAAGGAAATACAGAGTTGCAGTGTAAAGACAACCACAAATGTTTTAGAAACACTTAATCGCGATTACAAGAAATCAATCATTGTGCAAAATTATCTTGTTTTTCATAAACAGCCCGTTGTATCACTATGTGCTTTTGTGTTGCATGTATATATCTAAGCATATATCTTCCAAAGAGAATGCACTGTATCGTTTTTTCTCTGGAGTATATGTGCGAATACCATATTTTAAGGAAATACAGTGTTGCAGAGTATAGACAACCACGAATTTGTTAGAAATACTTAATGTGGACGAAAGAAATTGTGCATTGCGCCAAATTATCTTGTTTTTCCTAAACAACACGTTGTAACTGTATGTGCATTGGTGTTGCGTGTATGTCTAAGCGTGTATCTTCCACAGAGAATGTGCTGTACAGTTTTCTCTCAGAATAATATGTGCGAATACCACATTTTTTAAGGAAATACAGGGTTGCAGAGGAAAGACAGCAACAAATGTTTTAGAAATATGTAATCTGGACAAGAAGAAAACCCTCATTTTGTGAAGTTATCTTGTTTTCCTAAACAACACGTTGTAACTCTATGTGCTTTGGTGTTGCGTGTATGTCTAAGTGTGTATATTCCACAGACATTGCACTATAAAGTTTTTTCTTGGAAGAATATGTGCAAATACCACATTTTAAGGAAATACAGGGTTGCAGAGAAAAGACAACCACGAATGTATTAGATATACTTAATCTGGACGAGAAAAAATCTCGCCTTGTGCGAAATTATCTTGTTTTTCCTAAACAACACGTTGTAACTCTATGTGTTTTGGTGTTGTGTGTATTTCTAAGCGTGTATCTTTCACAGAGATTGCACTGTACAATTTTCTATCTGAAGAATATGTGCGAATACCACATTTATAGAAATCCAGTGTTGCAGAGTAAAGACAACCATGAATGTTTTAGAAATACTTAATCTGGATGAGAAGAAATCACTCATATTTCAAATTATCTTGTTTTTCCTAAAAAACATTATAACTATATGTGCTTTGGTGTTGCGTGTATTTCTAAGCATTTATCTTCCACAGAGAATGCATTGTACAATTTTCTCTCAAAAGAATATGTGCAAATACCACATTTTAAGGAAATACAGTGTTGCAGAGTATAGACAAACACGAATGTGTTAGAAACACTTAATTGCAACTAGAAGAAATCCCACAGTGTGCGAAATTAACGTGTTTTTCCTAAACCACATGTGGTAACTCAAATTGCTTTGGTGTTGCGTGTATGCATAAGCATGTATCTTCCACAGACAATGCACTGAACAGATTTATCTTGAAAGTATATTGGCGAATATGATATATTAAGGAAATACAGTGTTGTATAGTAAAGACAACTACGAATGTATTAGAAATACTTAATCTGCACGACAAGAATTCCCATATCTTGCAAAATTGTCTTGTTTTTTTAAAACAATACGTTGTAACTTTATGTGCTTTAGTTTTGCTTGTGTGTCTGAGCTTGTATCTTCCACAGAGAATGCACTGTACAATTTTCTCTTGGACGAATATGTGCGAATACCACATTTTAAGAAAATACAGAGTTACAGAGTTGCAGAGTAAAGACAACTACGAATGTTTTGAAATACTTAATTTGGAGGAGAATAAATCCTGCATTGTGTGAAATTATCTTGTTTTTCCTAAACAACACGTTGTAACTCTATGTGCTTTGGTATTGCGTGTATGTCTATGCGTGTATCTTCCACAGAGAATGCACTGTACAATTTTCTCTCTGAAGAATATTTGCGCATACCATATTTTAAGGAAATACAGTTTTGCAGAGTAAAGACAAACACGAATGTTAGAGAAATACATGTTCTCTACAAGAAGATATCCAGCATTGTGCGAAATTATCTTGTTTTTCATAAACAACACATCTTAATTCTATGTGCTGTTGTTGCGTGTATGTCTACGTGTGTATCTTCCAGAGAGAATGCACTGACCAGTTTTCTCTTTGGAGTATATGTTCGAATACCATATTTAAAGGAAATAGAGTGTTTCAGAGTAAAGACAACCACGAATGTATTAGAAATACTTTATCTGGCCAAGAAGAAATCCCTCATTTTGCGAAATTATCTTGTTTTTCCTTTGGTGTGCATGTATGTCTAAGGGCGTATCTTCCACAGAGAATGCACTGTACAGTTTTCTCTTGGAAGAATATGTGCAAATACGACATTTTAAAAAAAATACAGTCTTGCAGAGTAAAGACAACCACGAATGTATTAGAAATTCTTAATCGCGACGAGATGTAATCCCGAATTGTGCGAAATTATCTTGTTTTTCCTAAAGAACACTATGTATCTCTATGTGTGTTGGTGTTGCCTGTAAGTCTAAACGTGTATCATACACATGGGTTGGACTGTACAGTTTTTTCTGAAGTATATGTGCGAATACCATATTTTAAGGAAATACAGTGAGGTAGAGTAAAGACAACCATGAAAATATTAGAAATACTTAAACTGGAAGAGAAGAAATCCCTCATTTTGCAAAATTATCTCGTATTCCTAAGCAACACGTTGTAACTCCATGTGCTTTTGTGTTGCGTGTATGTCTAAGCATGTATCTTCCACAGAGAATGCCCTGTACAATTTTCTCTCAGAAGAATATGTGTGAATACCCCATTTTAAGGAAATACAGTGTTGCAGGAAAAGACAACCACGAATGTATTAGAAATACTTAATCTGGACGGGATGAAATCCCGCATTGTGCAAAATTATTTTGCTTTTCTTAAACAACACGTTGTAACTCTATGTGCTTTGGTGTTGCGTGTATGTCTAAGCGTGAATCTTCCACAGAGGATGCACTGTACAGTTTTATCTCAGAAGAATATGTGCGAATACCACATTTTAAGGAAATAAAGGGTTGCAGAGTAAAGACAACCATGATTGTATTAGAAATACTTAATCTGGAAAAGAAGAAATCCCTCATTGTGCGAAATTCTCTTGTTTTTCCTAAACAACACGTTTGTAACTATATGTGCTTTGGTGTTGCATGTATGTCTAAGCATGTATCTTCATAGAGAATGCACTGTACAGTTTACTTTCGGAAGAATATGTGCGAATACCACATTTTAAGGAAATACAGTGTAGGAGAGTAAGATAGCCATGAATGTTTTAAAAATACTTAATCTGGACGAGAACAAATCCCTCATTTTGCGAAATTATCTTGTTTTTCCTAAACAAGACGTTGTAACTCTATGTGTTTTGGTGTTGAGTGTATGTCTAAGCGTGTATCATTCACAGAGAATGCACTGTAGATTTTTCTCTCGAGAGTATATGTGCGAATATCACATGTTATGGAAATACAGTGTTGCAGAGAAAAGACAACCACGAATGTATTAGAAATACTTAATCTGGACGAGAAGAATTCCCGCATTGTGCGAAATTATCTTGTTTTTCATAAACAATACGTTGAAACTCTATGTGCTATGCTGTTCCATGTATGTCTACCTGTTTATCTTTCACAGAGATTGCACTGTACAATTTTCTCTTGGAAGAATATGTGCGAATACCACATATTAAGGAAATACAGGGTTGCAGAGTAAAGACAACCACAACTGTTTTAGAAATACTTAATCTGGTTGAGAAGAAATCCCTCATGTTGTGAAATGATCTTGTTTTTCCTAAACAACAAGTTGTAACTCTATGTGCTTTGGTGTTGCGTGTATGGCTAACCGTGTATCTTGCACAGAGAATGCACTATAGAGTTTTCTATGCATAAAGCACATTTTAAGAAATACAGTTTTGCAGAATAAAGACAACCACGAATGTATTAGAAATACTTAATAGCGAAAAGAGAAATCCCGCATTGTGCGAGTTTATCTTCTTTTTCCTAAACAACATGTCTAACTATGTGCTTTGGTGCAGCGTGTATGTCTAAGCTTGTATCTTCCACAGTAATTCATTGTACAATTTTCTCTCGGAAGAATATGTGTGAATACCAAATTTTAAGGAAATACATGGTTGCAGAGTTAGGACAACCACGAATGTTTTAGAAATACTTAATCTGGACAGGAAGAACTTTCTCATTTTGAGGAATTATCTTGTTTTTCCTAATTAACACGTTGTTACTCTATGTGCTTTGGTGTTGCGTGCATGTCTAATCGTGTATGTTCCACAGAGAATGCACTGTACAGATTTCTCTCGAAAGTATATGTGCGGATACCACATTTTAAGGAATTACAGTGTTGCAGAGTAAAGACAACCACGAATGTATACGAAATACTTAATCTTGACGAGAAGAAATCCTGAATTGTGTGAAATGATCTTGTTTTTCCTAAACAACAAGTTGTAAATCTCTGTGCTTTGGTGCTGCCTGTATGTCTAAGCTTGTATCTTCCTCAGGAATGCACTGTGCAGTTTTCTATATGAAGAATATGTGCGAATACCACATTTTAAGGAAATACAGGGTTGCAGAGTAAAGACAAGCATGAATGTTTTAGAAATACTTAATCTGGACGAGAAGAAATATCCCATTTTGAGAAATTATCTTGTTTTTACTAAACATGTTGTTACTTTATGTGCTTTGGTGTTGCGTGTATGTCTAAGTATGTATCTTCCACAGAAAATGCACTGTAAATTTTCTTTTGAAAGTATATGTACGAATACCACATTTTAAGTAAATACACTGTTGCTGAATAAAGACAACCGAGAATGTATGAGAAATGCTTAATCTGGACGAGAAGAAATCCCACATTGAGTGAAATTATCATGTTTTTCCTAAAAAGCACGTTGTAACTCTATGTGCTTTGGTGTTGCGTGTATGTGTAGGTGTATATCTTCCACAGAGAATGCACTGTAGAACTTTCTCTTGGAAGAATATGTGCGAATACCACATTTTACGGAAATACAGTGTTGCAGAGGAAAGACAACCACGAATGTAATAGCAATACCTAACTGCATGAAAAGAAATCCAGCATTGTGTGAAATTATCTTGTTTTGCTAAACAACACATGAGTATATGTGCTTTGGGGTTGCGTGTATGTCTAAGCTTGTTTCTTCCAAAGAGAGGGAACTGTACAGTTTTCTCTCGATTGTATATGTGCAAATACCACATTTTAAGGAAATACAGTATTGCAAATTAAAGACAACCATGAATGTGTTAGAAATACTTAATCTGAAAGAGAAGAAATCCTGCATTGTGCGAATTTATCTTGTTTTTCCTAAACTACTCGTTGTAAATCTATGTGCTTTGGTGCTGCCTGTATGGCTAATATTGCATCTTCCACAGGAATTCACTGTGCAATTTTCTCTCTGAAGAATATGTGCGAATACCACATTTTAAAGTAATACAGGGTAGCAGAGTAAAGACAACCACGAATATTTTAGAAATAATTAATCTGGACAAGAAGAAAACCCTCATTTTGCGAAATTACCTTGTTTTTCTTAAACAACACATTGTAACTCTATGTGTTTTCGTGTTGCGTGTATGTCTAAGCATGTATCTTCCCCAGAGGATACACTGGAGAGTTTTCTTTTGAAAGTATATGTGTAAATACCACATTTTAAGGAAATACAGTGTTGCAGATTAAAGACAACCACGAATGTGTTAGAAATACTTAATCTGGAAGAGAAAAAATCCTGCATTGTGCGAATTTATCTTGTTTTTCCTAAACAACTTGTTGTAAATCTATGTGCTTTGGTGCTGCCTGTATGTCTAAGCTTGTATCTTCCAAAGGAATGCACTGTGCAATTTTCTCTCTGAAGAATATGTGCGAATACCACATTTTAAAGAAATACAGTGTAGCAGAGTAAAGACAACCTCGAATATTTTAGAAATACTTAATCTGGACGAGAAGAAATCCCTCATTTTGCAAAATTGCCTTGTTGTTCTTAAACCACACAATGTAACTCTATTTGTTTTCCTGTTGTGTGTATGTCTAAGCATGTATCTTCCCCAGAGAATACACTGGAGAGTTTTCTCTTGAAAGTATATGTGCGAATACCACATTTTAAGGAAATACAGTGTTGCAGAGTAAAGACAACCACGAATGTATTAGAAATACTTAATCTGGACAAGAAGTAATCCCGCATTGTGCGAAATTATCTTGTTTTTCCTAAGCAACACATTGGAACTCTATGTGCTTTGCTGTTACATGTATGTCTAAATGTGTATCTGGTTTTTGCTAAACAACACGTTGTAACTCTATGTGCTTTGTTGTTGCGTGTTTATCTAAGTGTGTATCTTCCACAGAGAAATCACCGTACAATTTTCTGTGGGAGGAATATGTGCGAATACCCCATTTTAAGGAAATACAGTGCTTCAGAGTAAAGAGAACCACGAATGTATTAGAAATACGGAACTGGACGAAAAGAAATCGTGCATTGTGCGAAATTCTCTTGTTTTTCCTAAACAACACGTAACTATATGAGCTTTGGTGTTGCGTGTATGTCTAAGCATGTATCTTCACAGAGAATGCACTGTATAGTTTTCTCTCGGAAGAATATGTGCGCATACCAACTTTTAAGGAAATACAGGGTTGCAGAATAAAGACAAACAAGGATGTATTAGAAACACTTAATCTTGACAAGAAGAAATCCCTCATTTTGCGAAATTATCTTGTTTTTCCAAAACAACATGGTGTAACTGTAAGTGCTTTGGTGTTGCGTGTATTTCTAAGCTTTTATCTTCCACAGAGAATGCACTGTACTGTTTTCCCTCAAAAGTATATGTGCGAATACCACATTTGAAGGAAGTACAGGGTGGCAGAGTAAAGACAACCATGAATGTTTTAGAAATACTTAATCTGAACAAGAAGAAATCCCTCATTGTGCGAAATTATCTTGTTTTTCCTAAACAACATGTTGTAACTCTATATGCTTTGGTCTTGCGTGTATGTCTAAGCGTGTATCTTCCACAGAGTATGCACTGTACAATTTTCTCTCTGAAGAATATGTGTGAATACCAACTTTTAAGGAAATACAGTGTTGCAGAGTAAAGACAAAGATGCATGTATTAGAAATACTTAATTGCGACTAAAAGAAATCCAGCATTGTGTGAAATTATCGTGTTTTTTTCTTAACAACACGTGGTATATCTATGTGCTTTGGTGTTGCGTGTATTTCTAACCATGTATTCTCCACAGAGAATGCACTGTACAGTTTTATCTCGAAAGTATATGAGCGAATACGATATTTTAAGGAAATACAGTGTTGCAGAGTAAAGACAACCACAAATATATTAGAAATACTTAATCTGGACGAGTAGAGTTCCAGAATTGTGCAAAATTATCTTGCTTTTCCTTAACAACACATTTTTACTCTATGTGATTTGGTGTTGCCTGTATGTCTAAACGTGTATCTTGCACAGAGAATGTACTGTACAATTTTCTTTCTGAAAAATATGTGCTAATACCACATTTAAGGAAGTACAGGGATGCAGAGTAAAGACAACTATGAATGTTTTAGAAATATTTAATCTGAATAAGAAGAAATCCCTCCTTGTGCGAAATTATCTTGTTTTTCCTAAACAACACGTTGTAACTCTATGTGCTTTTGTGTTGCGTGTATGTCTAAGGGTATATCTTCCACAGAGAATGCACTGTACAGTTTTCTCTGGGGGGTATTTGTGCGAATACCATATTTTAAGGAAATACAGTGTTGTAAAGACAACCATGAATGATTTAGAAAAACTTAATCGGGACAAGAAGAAATCCTTCAATTTGTGTAATTATCTTGTTTTTCCTAAACAACACGTTGTAACTCTTTGTGTTTAAGTGTTGCATGTATGTGTAAGCCTGTATCTTCCACAGAATATGCACTGTACAGTTTTCTCTCGGGAGACTATGTGCGAATATCACATATTAAGGAAATAAAGAATTGCAGAGTAAAGACAACCACGAATGTTATAGAAATACTAATCTGGGTGAGAAGAAATCCCTCATTTTGCGAAATTATCTTGTTTTTTCCTAAACAATATGCTGTAACTCAATGTTTTTCGGTGGTGCGTGTATGATTAAGCGTGTATCTTTCCCAGAGAATGCACTGTACAATTTTCTCTCAGAAGAATATGTGCGCATACCACCTTTTAAGGAAATACAGAGTTGCAGAGTAAAGACAACCATGAATGTTTTAGAAATACTTAATCTGGACGAGAAGAAATCCCTCATTTTGCGAAATTATCTTGTTTTTCCTAAACAACACGTTGTAACTCTATGTGCTTCGGTGGTGCGTGTATGTCTAAGTGTGTATCCTCCACAGAGAGTGCACTGTACAATTTTCTCTCTGAAGAATATGTGTGAATACCACCTTTTAAGGAAATACAGTGTTGCAGAGTAAAGACAACCACGAATGTATTAGAAATACCTAACTGGATGAAAACAAAGCCCGCATGGTGCGAAATTTTCTTGTTTTTCCTAAAGAACACGTAACTATATGTGCTTTAGTGTTGCATGTATGTCTAACAGTCTTTCTTCCACAGAGAATGCACTGCACTCTACAGTTTTCTCTCAAAAGTATATGTGAGAATACAACATTTAAAGGAAATACAGTGTTGCAGATTAAAGACAACCACGAATGTATTGGAAATACTTAATCTGGACGAGAAGAAATCCCGCATGTGCGAAATTATCTAGTTTTTCCTAAACAACACGTTGTAACTCTATGTGCTTTGGTGATGCGTGTATGTCTAAGCTTGTTTCTTCCAAAGAGAGGGAACTGTACAGTTTTCTCTCGAATGTATATGTGCAAATACCACATTTTAAGGAAATACAGTGTTGCAGATTAAAGACAACCATGAATGTGTTAGAAATACTTAATCAGGAAGAGAATAAATCCTGCATTGTGCGAATTTTTCTTGTTTTTCCTAAACAACTCGTTGTAAATCTATGTGCTTTGGTGCTGCCTGTATGTCTAAGCTTGTATCTTCCAAAGGAATGCACTGTGCAATTTTCTCTCTGAAGAATATGTGCGAATACCACGTTTTAAAGAAATACAGGGTAGCAGAGTAAAGACAACCACGAATATTTTAGAAATACTTAATCTGGATGAGAAGAAATCCCTCATTTTGCGAAATTGCCTTGTTTTTCTTAAACCACTCATTGTAACTCAATGTGTTTTCGTGTTGTGTGTATGTCTAAGCATGTATCTTCCCCAGAGAATACACTGTAGAGTTTTCTCTTGAATGTATATGTGCGAATACCGCATTTTAAGGAAATACAGTGTTGCAGAGTAAAGACAACCACGAATGTATTAGAAATACTTAATCTGGACAAGACATTATTCCGCATTGTGTGAAATTATCTTGTTTTTCCTAAACAACACATTGGAATTCTATGTGCTTTGCTGTTACATGTATGTCTAAATGTGTATCTGGTTTTTGCTAAACAACACGTTGTAACTCTATGTGCTTTGTTGTTGCATGTTTGTCTAAGTGTGTATCTTCCACAGAGAAATCAGCGTACAATTTTCTCTGGGAAGAATATGTGCGAATACCCCATTTTAAGGAAATACAGTGTTTCAGAGTAAAGACAACCACGAATGTATTAGAAATACTTAACTGGATGAAAAGAAATCCTGCATTGTGCGAAATTCTCTTGTTTTTCCTAAACAACACATAACTATATGTGCTTTGGTGTTGCGTGTATGTCTAAGCTTGTATCTTCCACAGAGAATGTACTGTATAGTTTTCTCTAGGAAGAATATGTGTGCATATCACCTTTTAAGGAAATACAGGGTTGCAAAATAAAGACAAACACGGATGTATTAGAAATACTAAATCTTGACAAGAAGAAATCCCTTATTGTGTGAAATTATCTTGTTTTTCCAAAACAACATGGTGTAACTGTAAGTGCTTTGGTATTGTGTGTATGTCTAAGCTTATATCTTCCACAGAGAATACACTGTACTGTTTTCTCTCGAAAGTATAAGTGTGAATACCACATCTGAAGGAAGTACAGGGTGGCAGAGTAAAGACAACCAGGATTGTTTTAGAAATACGTAATCTGGATGAGAAGAAATTTCTCATTTTGGGAAATTTTCTTGTTTTTCCTAAACAACACATTGTAACTCTATGTGCTTCGGTGGTGCGTGTATGTTTAAGCTTGTATCTCCCACAGAGAATGCACTGTACAATTTTCTCTCTGAAGAATATGTGCGAATACCACATTTTAAGGAAAAACAGTGTTGCAGAGTACAGACAAACACAAATGTATTAGAAATACTTAATTGTGACTAAATGATATCCCGCAGTATGTGAAATTATCGTGTTTTTTCTTACCAACACGTGGTAAATCTATGTGCTTTGGTGGTGCATGTATGTTTAAGCATGTATCTTCCACAGAGAATGTACTGTACAATTTTTTCTCTGAAGAATACGTGTGAAGACCACATTTTAAGGAAATACAGTGTTGCAGAGTAAAGACAACCACGAATGATTTAGAAATACTTAATCTGGAAGAGAAGAAATACCTCATTTTACAAAATTATCTTGTTTTTCCTAAACAACATGTAACTGTATGAGCTTTGGTTGTGCGTGTATGACTAATTGTATATCTTTCAGTGAGAATGCACTGTACAATTTTCTCTGGGAAGAATACGTGCGCATACCACATTTTAATGAAATACAGGGTTGCAAAGTAAAGACAACCATGTATGTTTTAGAAATACTTAATCGTGAGGAGAAGAAATCCCTCATTTTGAGAAATTCTCTTTTTTTCCTAATGAAACCATTGTAACTCTATGTCCTTTGGTGTTGCGTGTATGTCTAAGCCTGTATCTTCCACAGAGAATGCACTGTACAATTTTATGTCTGAAGAATATGTGCGAATACCATATTTTACAGAAATAGAGTGCTGCAGAGTAAAGACAACCATGAATGTTTTAGAAATACTTACTTTGGACGAGATTACATCCCTCATTGTGCGAAATTATCTTGTTTTTCATAAACAACACGTTGTAACTCTATGTGCATTGGAGTTGGGTGTATGTATAAGCATGTATCTTCGACAGAGAATGCACTGTACAGTTTTCTCTCAGAAGAATATGTGCAAATACCACATTTTAAGGAAATACAGTGTTGTAGAATAAAGACAACCATGAATGTATTAGAAATACTTAATCTGGACGAGAAGAAATCCCTCATTTTGCGAAATTATCTTGTTTTTCCTAAAAAACACGTTGTACCTCTATGTGCTTTCGTGTTGCGTGTATGTCTAAGCGTGTATCTTCCACAGAGAATGCACTGTACAGTTTTCTCTTGAAAGAATATGTGAGAATACCATATTTTAAGGAAGTACAGTGTTTCAGAGTAAAGAACAGAACAAAAGTTTTAGAAATACTGAATCAGGACAAGAATAACTCCCTCATGGTGCGAAATTATCTTGTTTTTCCTAAACAACATGTTGTAGCTCGATTTGCTTTGGTGTTGTGTGTACCTCCAAGTGTGTATCTTCCACAGAGAATGCACGGTACAATTTTTTCTCTGAAAATATATGTGCAAATACCACATTTTAAGGAAATACAGGGTTGCAGAGTAAAGACAAACATGAATGTTTAAGAAATACTTAATCTGGACTAGAAGAAATACCTCTTTTTGCGAAATTATCTTGTTTTTCCTAAACAACACGTTGTAACTCTATGTGCTTTGGTGTTGCGTGTATGTCTAAGCGTGTATCTTCCAAAGAGAATGCACTGTACAGTTTTCGCTCAGAAGAATATGTGCATATATTACATTTTAAGGAAATACAGTGTTGCATTGTAAAGACAACTACGAATATATTAGAAATACTTAATCACGACTAGAAGAAATCCCACATTGTGCTAAATTATCTTGTTAGTCCTAAACAATACGTTGTAACTCTACGTGCTTTGGTGCTGCATGTATGTCTAAGCTTGCTTCTTCCACAGACAAGGCACTGTACAGTTTTCTCTCGAATGTATATGTGGGAATACCACATTTTAAGGCAATAGAGTGTTGCAGATTAAAGACAACCACGAATGTATTAGAAATACTTAATCTGGACGAGAAGAAACCCTGCATTATGCGAAATTACCTTGTTTTCCCTAAACAACACGTTGTAAATCTATATGCTTTGGTACTGCCTGTATGTCTAAGCTTGTGTCTTCCACAGGAATGCACTGTGCAAATTTCTCTCTTCAGAATATGGGCGAATACCACATTAAGGAAATACAGGGTAGCAGAGTAAATACAACAACGAATATTTTAGAAATACGTAATCTGGACGAGAAGAAATCCCTCATTTTGAGAAATTATCTTGTTTTTCTTAAACCACACATTGTAACTCTATGTGTTTTCGTGTTTCATGTATATCTAAGCATATATCTTCCCGAGAGAATGCACTGTAGAGTTTTCTCTTGAAAGTATATGTGCGAATACCACATTTTAAGGAAATACAGTGTTGCAAAGACAACCATGAATGTATTAGAAATACTTAATCTGAACGAGAAGAAATCCCTCATTTTGCAAAATTATCTTGTTTTTCCTAAAAAACATGTTGTACCTCTATGTGCTTTCATGTTCCGTGTATGTCAAAGCGTGCATCTTCCACAGAGAATAAACTGCAAAGTTTTCTCTTGAAAGAATATGTGTGAATACCATATTTTAAGGAAGTACAGTGTTTCAGAGTAAACACCAGCACAAAAATTTTAGAAATACTGAATCAGAACAAGAAGAAATCCCTCTTTGTGCAAAATTATCTTGTTTTTCCTAAACAACACGTTGTAGCTCTATTTTCTTTGGTGTTGTGTGTATCTCCAAGTGTGTATCTTCCACAGAGAATGCACTGTACAATTTTCTCTCTTAAAAATATGTGCAAATACCACATTTTAAGGAAATACAGGGTTGCAGAGTAAAGACAAATGTGAATGTTTAAGAAATACTTATTCTGGACTAGAAGAAATACCTCTTTTTGCGAAATTATCTTGTTTTTCCTAAACAACACGTTGTAACTCTATGTGCTTTGGTGTTGCGTGTATATCTAAGCGTGTATCTTCGACAAGGAATGCACTGTACAGTTTTCTCTCTGATAAATATGTGGGAATACCACATTTTAAGGAAATACAGTGTTGCCGAGTAAAGACAGCCACAAATATATTAGAAATATTTAATCAAGACAAGAAGAAATCACACATTGTGCGAAATTATCATTGTTGTTCCTAAACAACACGTTATAAATCTATTTGCTTTGGTGTTGCGTGCATGTCTAAGCATGTATCTTCCACAGAGAATGCTCTGCAGTTTTCTCTTAGAAGAATATTTGCGAATACCACATTGTAAGGAAACACAGGGTTGCAGAGTAAAGACAACCACGAATGTATTAGAAATCCTTAATCGCGAGGATAGGATTTCCTGTATTGTGCCAAATAATCATGTTTTTCTTAAACAGCACACTGTAACTGTATATGCTTTGTTGTTGCGAGTATGTCTAAGCATGTATCTTCCACAGAGAATGCACTGTGCAATTTTCTCTCTGAAGACTATGTTCGAATACCACTTTTTAAGGAAATACAGTGTTGCAGAGTAAATACAACCACGAATGTTTTAGAAATCCTTAATCGCAACAAGAAGATATCACTCATTGTGCGAAATTATCTTGTTTTTCCTAAACAACACGTTGTTCTTTGGTGTTGGATGTATGTCAAAGCGGGTATCTTCCAAAGAGCATGAACTGTACAGTTTTAGCTCAGAAGAATATGTGCGAATACCACATTTTAAGGAAATACAATTTTGCATTGTAAAGACAACAACGAATATATTAGAAATACTTAATCGCGACTAAAAGAAATCCCACATTGTGATAAATTATCTTGTTCTTCCTAAACTACACATTGTAACTCTATGTGCTTTGGTGTTGCATGTATGTCTAAGTGGGTATCTTCCACAGAGAATGCACTGTACAGTTTTCTATCAGAAGAATATGTGCGAATACTACATTTTAATGATATACAGTGTGGCAGTGTAAAGGCAACCACGAATATATTAGAAATACTTAATCTGGAAGAGAAGTAATTCCTCATTTTGAGAAATCATCTTGTTTTTCCTAAACAACATGTTGTAACTCCATGTGCTTTAATGTTGCTTGTATGTCTAAGCGTGTAGCTTCCACAGAGAATGCACTGTACAATTTTCTCTCTGAAGAATATGTGCGAATACCACATTTTAAGGAAATACAGTGTTGCAGAGTAAAGACAACCACGAATAAATTAGAAATATTTTATCTAGAGGAGAAGAAGTCCCGCATTGTGCGAAATTATCTTGTTTTTCCTAAACAACACGTTGTAACTCTATGAGCATTGGTGTTGCCTGTATGTCTATGCATGTATCTTCAACAGGGAATGCACTGTATAGTTTTCTCTCCAAAGAAAAAGTGGGAATACCACATTTTAGGGAAATACAGTGTTGCAGAGTAAAGACAACCACGATTGTATTAGAATTACTTAATCTGGACGAGAAGATATCCCGCATTGTGCATAATTATTTGTTTTTTCCTAATCAACCACGTTGTAACACTATGTGCTTTTGTGTGCGTGTATGTCTAAGCGCATACCTTCCACAGAGAATGCACTATACAGTTTTCTCTTGGAAGAATATGTGCAAATAAGACATTTTAAAAAATACAGTGTTGCAGAGTAAAGACAACAATGAATGTATTAAAAATACAAAATCACGACGAGATGAAATTCCGAATTGTGCGAAATTATCTTGTTTTTCCTAAAGAACACGATGTAACACTATGTGCTTTGGTGTTGCCTGTAAGTCTAAGCGTGTATCTTACACAGAGATTGGACTGTAAAGTTTTTTTCTGAACTATATGTGTGAATAACACATTTTAACGAAATACAGTGTGGCAGAGTAAAGACAACCACGAAAGTATTAGAAATACTTAAACTGGGACGAGAAGAAATCCCTCATTTTGCGAAATTATCTCATATTCCTAAGCAACACGTTGTAACTCTATGTGCTTTGGTGTTGTGTGTATGTCTAAGCATGTATCTTCCACAGAGAATGCACTGTACACTTTTCTTTCAGAAGTATAAGTGCGAATAACACATTTTAAGGAAATACAGTGTTGCAGAATAAAGAAAACCATGAATGTATTAGAAATACTTAATAGCAACGAGAAGAGATCCAGAATTATTAGAAATTATGTTGTTTTTTCTAAACTTCAAGTTGTAACTCTGTGTTTTGGTGTTGGGTGTATGTCTAAGTGTGTTTCTTTCACAGAGAATGCACTGTACAGTTTTCTTTCGGAAGAATATGTGCAAATACCACATTTTAAGGAAATACAGTGTTGCATAGTAAAGACAACCACAAATGTATTAGAAATACTTAATCTGGAAGGGGTGAAATCCCGAATTGTGCAAAATTATCTTGTTTTTCCTAAAGAACACGTTGTAACTTTATGTGCTTTATGGTTGCCTATATGTATAAGCATGTATCTTCCACAGAGTATGCACTGTACAATTTTCTCTCAGAAGAATACTTTCGAATACCACATTTTAAGGAAATACATCGTTGTAGAGTAAAGACAACCACGAATGTATTAGAATTACTTAATCTGGACGAGAAGATATCCCGCATTGTGCAAAATTATTTGGTTTTTCGTAATCAACACGTTGTACCTCTATGTGCTTTGGTGTTGCGTGTATGTCTAAGCGTGAATCTTCCCCAGAGAATGTACTGTACAGTTTTCTCTTGGAAGAATATGTGTGAATACCACATTGTAAGGATATACAGGGTTGCAGAGTAAAGACAACCACGAATGTATTAGAAATTCTTAATCGCGAGGAGAATTCATGCATTATGCCAAATTATCTTGTTTTTCCTAAACAAAACGTTGTAATTGTATGCGCTTTGGTGTTGTGAGTATGTCTAAGTGTGTATCTTCCACAGAGAATGCACTGTACAGTTTTCTCTCGGAAGAATATGTTCGAATACCACATTTTAAGGGAATACAGTGTTGCAGAGTAAAGGCAAGGATGAATGTTTTAGAAATACGTAATCTGGAGGAGAAGAAATTCCTCATTTTGAGAAATTATCTTGTTTTTCCTAACCAACACGTTGTAACTATATGTGCTTCGGTGGTGCGTGTATGTCTATGCGTGTATCTTCAACAGAGAATGCACTGTACAATTTTCTCTCTGAAGAATATGTGCGAATACCACATTTTAAGGAAATACAGTGTTGCAGAGTAAAGACAACCACGAATATATTATAAATATTTAATCTAGAGGAGAAGAAGTCCCGCATTGTGCGAAATTATCTTGTTTTTCGTAAACAACACGTTGTAACTCTACGTGCTTCGGTGGTGCGTGTATGTCTAAGCATTTATCTTCTACAGAGAATGCACTGTACAATTTTCTCTCTGAAGAATATGTGCAAATACCACATTTTAAGGAAATATAGTGTTGCAGAGTAAAAACTACCACAAACCTATTAGAAATAGTTAATCTGGATGAGAAGAAATCCCTCATTGTGCGAAATTATCTTTTTTTTCCCTAAACAACATGTTGTAACTCTATTTGCTTTAGTGTTGTGTGTATGTCTAAGTGTGTATCTTCCACAGAGAATGCACTGTACAATTTTCTCTCTGAAAATTATCTGTGAATACCACATTTCAACGAAATACAGGTTTTCAGAGTAAAGACAAACATGAATATTTTAGAAATACTTAATCTGGTCGAGAAGAAATACCACTTTTGGGAAATTATCTTGTTTTTCCAAAACAACACCTTGTAACTCTATGCGTTTTGTTGTTGCATGTACGTCTAAGCGTGTGTCTTCCAGAGAGAATGAACTGGACAGTTTTCTCTCAGGAGTACATGTCCGAATAACATATTTAAAGGAAATCCAGTGTTGCCGAGTAAAGACAACCACGAATGTATTAGAAATACATAATCTGGACAAGAGGAAATCCCACATTTTGCAAAATTATCTTTTTTTTTCCTAAACAACATGTTGTAACTCTATGGGCTTTGGTGTTGCGTCTATGTCTAAGCGTGTATCTTCCACAGAGAATGCACTGTACAATTTTATCTCGGAAGAATATGCACGAATACCACATTTTAAGCAAATACAGTGTTGCAGAGTAAAGACAACCACGAATGTAGTAGAAATACTTAATCTGGACGAGAAGAAATCCCTCATTTTGTGAAATTAGCTTGTTTTTCCTAAACAACACGTTGTAACTCTATGTGCTTTGGTGTTGCCTGCTTGTCTAAGCCTGTATCTTCCAGAGAGAATGCACTGTACAATTTTCTCTTGGGAGTATATGTGCGAATACCATATTTAAAAAAATACAGTGTTGCAGAGTAAAGAAAACCACGAATGAATTGGAAATACTTAATCTGGGCAAGAAGAAATCCCGCATTATGCGAAATTATCTTGTTTTTCCTAAACAACAATTTGTAACTCTATGTGCATTGTTGTTGGGTGTATGTCTAACCGTGCATCGTCCACAGAGAATGCACGGTACACTTTTCTCTTCGAAGAATATGTGCGAATACCACATTTTAAGGAAATACAGTGTTGCAGAATAAAGACAACCACGAATGGATTAGAAATACTTAATCTGGACGAGAAGAAATCACACATTGTGCGAAATTTTCTTGTTTTTCCTAAACAACACGTTTTAATTTTATGAGCTTTGGTATTGCGTGTATGTCTAAGTATGTATCTTCCACAGAGAATGCACTGTACAATTTTCTCTCGGAAGAATATGTGCGCATACCATATTTTAAGGCAATAGAGTGTTGCAGAGTAAAGACAAACACAAATATATTAGAAATACATGTTCTCTATGAGAAGATATCCAGCATTGTGCGAAATTATCCTGTTTTTCATAAACAACACATTTTAATTCTATGTGCTTTGTTGTTGCGTGTATGTCTAAGCGTGTATCTTCCAAAGAGAATGTACTGACCAGTTTTCTATCGGGAGTATATGTGCGAATACCATATTTAAAGGAAATAAGTGTTGCAGTGTAAAGACAACCACGAATGTATTAGAAAGACTTTATCTGGCTGAGAAGAAATCCCTCATTTTGCGAAATTATCTTGTTTTTCCTAAACAACAATTTTTAACTCTATGGGCATTAAGTTTTTCGTGTTTATCTTCCAGAGAGAATGCACTGTACAGTTTTCTCTCAGGAGTACATGGGCGAATACCACATTTAAAGGAAATACAATATTGCAGAGTAAAGACAACCACGAATATTTTAAAATACTTAATCTGGACTAGAACAAATCCCTCATTGTGTGAAATTATCTTCTTTCTCCTAAACAACATGTTGTAACTCTACTTGCTTTACTGTTGCTTGTATGTCTAAGTGTGTATCTTCCACAGAGAACGCACTGTAAAATTTTTTCTCTGAAAAATACGTGCGAATACCACATTTTAAGCAAATACAGTGTTGCAGAGTAAAGACAACCACGAATATATTAAAATATTTAATCTAGAGGAGAAGAAATCCCGCATTGTGCGACATTATCTTGTTTTTCTAAGCAACACGTTGCAATTCTATGTGCTTTGGTGTTGTCTATATGTATAAGCATGTATCTTCCACACAGTATGCACTGTACAATTTTCTCTAGGAAGAATATGTGGGAATACCACATTTTAAGGAAATACAGGTTTGCAGAGTAAAGACAACCACGAATGTATTAGAATTACTTAATCTGGACGAGAAGATATCCTGCATTGTGCGAAATTATTTGGTTTTTCCTAATCAACACGTTGTAACACTATGTGCTTTGGTGTGCGTGTATGTCCAAGCGCGTATCTTCCACTGCTCTGTACAGTTTTCTCTTGGAAGAATATGTGCAAATACGACATTTTTAAAAAATACAGTGTTGCAGAGTAAAGACAACCACGAATGTATTAGAAATAGTTAATCGCGATGAGATGTAATCCCGAATTTTGCGAAATTATCTTGTTTTTCCCAAAGAACACGATGTAACTCTATGTGCTTAGGTGTTGCCTGTAAGTCTAAGCGTGTATTTTACACAGAGGTTGGACTGTACAGTTGTTATCTGAACTATATGTGCGAATACCACATTTTAACGAAATACAGTGTGGCAGAGTAAAGACAACCACGAAAGTATTAGAAATACTTAAACTGGATGAGAAGAAATCCCTCATTTTGCGAAATTATCTCGTATTCCTAAGCAACACATTGTAACTCTATGTGCTTTGGTGTTGTGTGTATGTCTAAGCATGTATCTTCCACAGAGAATGCACTGTACACTTGTCTTTCGGAACTATAAGTGCGAATAACACATTTTATGGAAATACAGTGTTGCAGAATAAAGAACACCATGAATGTATTAGAAATACTTAATAGCAACGAGAAGAAATCAGCATTATAAGAAATTATCTTGTTTTTTTCTAAACTTCAAGTTGTAACTCTATGTGCTTTGGTGTTGGGTGTACGTCTAAGTGTGTTTCTTTCACAGAGAATGCACTGTACAGTTTTCTCTCAGAAGAATATGTGCGAATACCACATTTTAAGGAAATACAGTGTTGCATTGTAAAGACAACCACAAATGTATTAGAAATACTTAATCTGGACGAGATGAAATCCCAAATTGTGCGAAATTATCTTGTTTTTCTTAAACAACACGTTGTAACTCTATGTGCTTTGGTGTTGCCTATATGTATAAGCGTGTATCTTCCACAGAGTATGCACTGTACAATTTTCTCTCGGAAGAATACGTTCGAATACCACATTTTAAGGAAATACAGGTTTGCAGAGTAAAGACAACCACGAATATTTTAGAAATACTTAATTACAAGGAGAAGAAATCACCCATTGTGCGAAATTACCTTGTTCTTCTCTGAAGAATATGTGCGAATACCATATTTTAAGGAAATACAGTGTTTCAGAGTAAAGACAAACACGAATGTATTAGAAATACCTACCTGGACAAAAAGAACTCCCGCATTGTGCGAAATTATTTGTGTTTCCTAAACAACACGTAACTATGTGTGCTTTGGGTTTGCATGTATGTCTAAGCGTGTATCTTCCACACAGAATGCACTGTACAGTTTTCTCTCAGAAGAATATGTGCGAATACCAAACTTTAAGGAAATACAGGGTTACAGAGTAAAGACTACCACGAATGTTTTAGAAATACTTAATATGGATGAAAAGAAATCCCTCCTTTTGCGAAATTATCTTGTTTTTCCTAAACAACACGTTGTAACTCTATGTGATATGGTGTTGTGTGTATGTCTAAGTGTTTATCTTCCACAGAGAATGCACTGTACAATTTTCTCTTGGAATAATATTTGCGAATACCACATTTTAAGGAAATACAGGCTTGCAGAGTATAACAATCACAAATGTTTTAGAAATACTTAATCGTTATAAAAAGAAAACACTCATTGTGCGAAATTATCTTGTTTTTCCTATACAAAACGTTGTAACTCTATGTGCTTTGGTGTTGGGTGTCTGTCTAAGCGTGTATCTTCCACAGAGAATGCACTGTACTGTTTTCTCTCTGAAGAATATGTGCGAATACCACATTTCAGGAAATACAGTGTTGCAGAGTAAAGACAACCAGGACTGTTTTAGTAATACTTAATCTGGACGAGAAGAAATTTCTAATGTTGAGAAATTATCTTGTTTTTCCTAAACTACACGTTGTAACTCTATGGGCTTTGGTGCTGCGTGTATGTCTAAGCGTGCATCTTCCACAGAGAATGAACTGTACAGTTTTCTCTTAGAAGAATATGTGCGAATACCACATTTTAAGGAAATACAGTGTAGCAGAGTAAAGACAACCACGAATGTATTAGAAATACTTAATCTGGACGAGAAGAAATCCCGCATTGTTCAAAATTATCTTGTTTTTCATAAACAACACGTTGCAACTCTATATGCTTTGCTGTTAAGTGTATGTCTAAGCCTGTATCTGCCACAGAGATTGCACTGTCCAATTTTCTCTCAGAAAAATATGTGCGAATACCACATTTTAAGGAAATACAGGGTTGCAGAGTAAAGACAACCATGAATGTTTTAGAAATACTTAATGCGGATGAGAAGAAAACCCTCATTTTGCGAAATAATCTTCTTTTTCCTAAACAACACATTGTAACGCTATGTGCTTTGGTGTTGCATGTATGTCTAAGCGTGTATCTTCCACAGAGAAAGCACTGTACAGTTTTGTTTCGGAACTATATGTGCGAATACAACATTTTAAGGAAATACAGTGTTGCAGAATAAAGGCAACCACGAATGTGTTAGAAATACTTAATAGCGACAAGGAGAAATCCCGATTTGTTAAAAATTATCTTGTTTTTCCTAAACAACACGTTGTAACTCTATGTGTACTTGTGTTGCCTGTACGTCTAGGCGTGTATCTTCCTCAGAGTATGCACTGTACAATTTTCTCTTGGAAGAATATGTGTACATACCACATTTTAAGGAAATACAGGGTTGCAGAGTAAAGACAACCAGGAACATATTAGAAATACTTAAACGCACAAGAAGTCTCGCATTGTACGCAATTATCTTGTTTTCCAAAACAGCACGTTGTAACTCTATGTGATTTGGTGTTGCGTGTATGTCCAAGCGTATATCTTCCACAGAGAATGCACTGTACAGTTTTCTCTCAGAAGAATATGTGAAAATACCACATTTTAAGGAAATACAGTGTGGCAGAGTAAAGACAACCACAAATTTATTAGATATACTTAATCTGGGCGAGAAGAAATCCCTCCTTTTGAGAAATATTCTTGTTTTTCCTAAACAACATGCTGTAACATAATGTGCTTTGGTGTTGCATGTATGTCTAGGCGTGTATTTTCCACAGAGAATGCACTGTACAGTTTCCTCCCCAAATATATGTGCAAATACAATATTTTAAGGAAATACAGTGCTGCAGAGTAAAGACAACCACGAATGTATTAGAAATACTTAATCTGGATGAGAAGGAATCCTGCATTGTGTGAAATTATCTTCTTTTTCATAAACAACACTTTGTAACTCTATGTACTTTGCTGTTACGTGTTTGTGTAACCCGGTATCTTCCACAGAGATTGCACTGTAAAATTTTCTCTCAGAAGAATATGTGCGAATACCACATTTTAAGGAAATACAGGGTTGCAGAGTAAAGACAACCACGAGTGTTTCAGAAATAATTAATGTGGATGAGAAAAAATCCCTCATTTTGCGAAATTATCTTGTTTTCCCTAAAAACACGTGAGTATAAGTGCTTTGGGGTTGCGTGTATGTCTAAGCGTGTATCTTCCACAGAGAATGCACTGTACAGTTTTCTCTCGGAAGAATATGTGCGAATACCACAGTTTAAGGAAATACAGGGATGTAGAGTAAAGACAACCACGAATGTTTTAGAAATACATAATCTGGATGAGAAGAAATCCCTCATTTTGTGAAATTATCTTATTTCTCCTAATCAATACGTTGTAACTCTGTGTTATTTGGTGTTGCTTGTATGTCTAAGCGTATATCTTCCACAGAGAATGTACTGTATAGTTTTCTTTCTGAAATATATGTGTGAATACCATATTTTAAGTAAATACAGTGTTGCAGAATAAAGACAACCACGAATGTATTAGAAATACTTAATCACGATGAGAAGAAATCCCACATTGTGCGAAATTATCTTATTTTTCCTAAACAACACATTGTAACTCTATGTGCTTTGGTGTTGGGTGTATGTCTAAGTGTGTACCTTCCACCGAGAATGCATTGTACTGTTTTCTCTTGAAAGAATATGTGCGAATACCACATTTTAAGAAATACAGTGTGGCAGAGTAAAGAAAACCACGAATGTAAAAGAAATACTTAATCTGGACGAGAAGAAATCCCTCACTTTTGAAATTATCTGTTTTTTTCTAAACAACACTTTGTAACTCAATGTGTTTTGGTGTTGCGTGTGTGTCTCAGCGTGTATCTTCCACAGAGTATGCACTCTACAGTTTTCTCTCGGGAGTATATGTGCAAATATCATATTTAAAAGAAATACAGTGTTTCAGAGTAATGACAACCACGAATATTTTAGAAATACTTAATCTGGACAAGAAGAAATGCTTCATTTGGTGAAATTATCTTGTTTTTCCTGAACAACACCTTGTTACTCTATGTGCTTTGGTGTTGCATGTATGTCTAAGCGTGTATCTTCCACAGAGAATGCTCTGAACTGTTTTATCATGAAATTATACGTTCAAATACCACATTTTAAGGAAATATAGTGTAGCAGAGTAAAGACAACCACAAATGTTTTAGAAATACTTAATCAGGATAGGAAGAAATCCTGCCTTGTGCGAAATTATCTTGTTTTTCCTAAACAACACATTGTAAATCTATGTGCTTTGATGCTGCCTGTATGTCTAAGCTTGTATCTTCCACAGGAATGCACTGTGCAATTTACTCTAGGAAGAATATGTGTGAATACCACATTTTAAGGAAATACAGGCTTGCAGAGTAAAGACAACCACGAATGGATTAATAATACTTAATTGCGACAAGAAGAAATCCCGCATTGTGCGAAATTATCTTATTTTTCCTAAACCATTCGTTGTAACACTATGTGCTTTGGTGTTGGGTGTATGTCTAAGCATGTACCTTCCACAGAGAATGCACTGTACAGTTTTCTCTCAGAAGAAGATGTGCGAATACAACATTTTAAGGAAATATAGGGTTGCAGTGTAAAGAGAACCATGAATATTTTAGAAATACTTAATAGCGACAAGGAGAAATCCCGATTGGTGTGAAATTATCTTGTTTTTTTCTAAACAACACGTTGTAAATCTATGTGCATTTGTGTTGCGTATATGTCTAAGCATGTATCTTGAACAGTGTATGCACTGTACAATTTTCTGTTGGAAGAATATGGTGCATACCACATTTCAAGGAAATACAGGTTTGCAGAGTAAAGACAAACATGAATGTTTTAAAAATACTTAATATGGATGAGAAGAAATCCCTAATTTTGCGAAATTATCATGTTTTTCCTAAACAAAACGTTGTAATTCTATGTGCTTTGGTGTTGGGTGTATGTCTAAGCATGTATCGTCCACAGAGAATGAACTGTACAGTTTTCTCTCTGAATAATATGTGTGAATAGCACATTTTAAGGAAATACAGTGTTGCAGAGTAAAGACAACCAGGAATATATTAGAAATACTTCATCGCTACGAGAAGAAATCCCGCATTGTGCAAAATTATCTTTGTTTTTCCTAAACAACATATTGTAACTCTATGTGTTTTGGTGTTGCGTGTATGTCTAGCGTGTATCTTCCTCAGAGAATGCACTGTAGAGTTTTCTCTGGAAAGTATATGTGCGAAGACCACATTTAAAGGAAATACAGTGTTGCAGAGTAAAGACAACCACGAATGTTTTAGATATACTTAATCTCGATGAGAAGAAATCCCTCATTTTTCAAAATTATCTTGTTTTTCCTAAACAACACGTTGTAACTCTATATGCTTTGGTGTTGCTTGTATGTCTAAGCGTGTATCTTCCACAGAAAAGGCACTGTACAGTTTTCTTTCGGAACTATATGTGCGAATCCCACATTTTAAGGAAATACAGTGTTGCAGAAAAGACCAATGTATTAGAAATACTTAATAGCGACAAGGAGAAATCCCGATTTGTGAGACATTATCATGTTTTTTTCTAAACAGCACGTTGTAACTCTATGTGCATTTGTGTTGCGTGTATGTCTAAGCATGTATCTTCCAGAGAGTATGCAATGTACAATTTTCCCTCTGAAGAATTTGTGTGAATACCACATTTTAAGGAAACACAGGTTACTAGAGTAAAGACAACCATGAATGTTTTAACAATACTTAATCTGGACGAGGAGAAATCCCTCATTTTCTGAAATTATCTTATTTTTCCTAAGCAACACGATGTAACTCTATGTGTTTTGGTGGTGCGTGTATCTCTAAGCCTGTATCTTCCACAGAGAATGCACTGTACAGTTTTCTTTCCGAACTATATGTGTGAATACTACATTTTAAAGAAATACAGTATTGCAGAAAAAAGACAACCATTAATGTATTAGAAATACTTAATTGCGACGAGAAGAAATCCCGCATTGTGCGAAATTATCTGGTTTTTCCTAACCATCCCATTGTAGCTCTATATGCTTTGGTATTGCTTGTATGTCTAAGCCTGTATCTGCCACAGAGATTGCACTGTACAATTTTCTCTCGGAAGAATATGTTTGACTACCACATTTTAAGGAAATACAGGGTTGCAGAGTAAAGACAGCCATGAATGTTTTAGAAATATTTAATCTAGATGAGAAGAAATCTTTCATTTTGAGAAATTATGATTTTTTTTCCTAAACAACACGTTGTGACTCTATGTGTTTTGGTGTTGCTTGTATGTCTAGCATGCATCTTCCACAGAGAATGCACTGTAGAGATTTTTCGTGAAAGTATATGTGTGAATACCACATTTTAATGAAATACAGTGTTGCAGAGTAAAGACAACCACGAATTTATTAGAATTCTTAATCTGGACAAGAGGAAATCAGGCATTGTGCGAAATTATCTTCTTTTTCCTAAACAACACTTTGTAATTCTATGTGCTTTGCTGTTACATGTTTGTGTAACCCTGTATCTTCCACAGAGATTGCACTGTACAATTTTCTCTCGGAAGAATATGTGCGAATACCAGGTTTTAAGGAAATACAGGGTTGCAGAGTAAAGACAACCACGAAAGTTTTAGAAATCCTTAATGTGGATGAGAAAAAATCCCTCATTTTGTGAAATCATCTTGTTTTTCCTAAACAACACGTTACAACTCTATGTGCTTTGGTGTTTCATGTATGTCTAAGCGTGTATCTTCCACAGAGAAAGCACTCTACAATTTTCTTTTGGAATTATATGTGCGAATACCACATTTTAAGAAAATACAGTGTTGCAGAATAAAAACAACCACAAATGTATTAGAAATACTCAATAGCGACAAGGAGAAATTCCGATTTGTTTGAAGTCATCTTGTTTTTCCTAAACAACATGTTGTAACTCTATGTGCATTTGTGTTGCCTGTATGTCTAAGCGTGTATCTTCCACAGAGTATGCACTGTACAATTTTCTCTTGGAAGAATATGTGTGCATACCACATTTTAAGGAAATACAGGGTTGCAGACTAAAGACAACCATGAATGTTTTAGAAATACTTAATCTGGACAAGAAGAAATCCCTCATTTTGCCAAATTATCATGTTTTTCCTAACCAAAAAGTTGTAACTCTATGTGCTTTGGTGTTGCGTGTATGTGTAAGCATGTATCTTCCACAGAGTATGCACTGTACAATTTTCTCTTGGAAGAATATGTGTGCATACCACATTTTAAGGAAATAAATGGTTGCGGAGTCAAGATAACCACGAATGTTTAAAAAATACTTAATCTGGACGAGAAGAATCCCTCATTTTGCAAAATTATCATGTTTTTCCTAACTAAAAAGTTGTAACTCTCTGTTCTTTGGTGTTGTGTGTATTTCTAAACATGTATCTTCCACAGAGAATGCACTGTATAGATTTCTCTTGTGAGTATGTGTGCGAATACCATATTTTAAGGAAATACAGTTTTGCAGAGTAAAGACAACCACGGATTTATTAGAATTACTTAATCTGGACGAGAAGAAATCACTCATTGTTCGAAATTATCTTGTTTTTCCTAAACAACACGTTGTAACTCTATGTGCTTTGGTGTTGCTTGTATGTCTAAGCCTGTATCTGCCACAGAGATTGCACTGTACAATTTTCTCTCGGAAGAATATGTGTGAATAACACATTTTAAGGAAATACAGGGTTGCAGAATAAAGAGAGCCATGAATGTTTTAGAATTATTTAATCTGGATGAGAAGAAATCCCTCATTTTTCAAAATTATCATTTTTTCCTAAACAACACGTTGTTACTCTATGTGCTTTGGTGTTGCGTGTATGTCTAAGTGTGTATCTTCCACAGAGAATGCACTGTACAGTTTTCTCACAGAAGAATATGTGCAAAAACCACATTTTAAGGAAATACAGTGTTGCAGAGTAAAGACAACCAGGAATGTATTAGAAATTCTTAATCTGGACAAGAAGAAATCCCGCATTGTGCGAAATTAGCTTGTTTTTCCTACACAACACGTTGTAACTCTATGTACTTTGGTGTTGCGTGTATGTCTAAGCCTGTATCTTCCTTAGAGAAAGCACTTTACATTATACTCAGAAGAATATGTGCGAATACCTCATTTTAAGGAAATACAATGTTGCAGAGTAGAGAAATCCACGAACATTCTAGAAATACTTAATCTCGACTAGAAGAAATGCCTCATTTTTCAAAATTATCTTGTTTTTCCTAAATAACACTGTGTAACTCTATGTGCTTTGCTGTTACGTGTATGTCTAAGCATGTATCTTCCACAGAGATTGCACTGTACAATTTTCTCTCAGAAGAATATGTGCGAATACCACATTTTAAGGAAATTCAGGGTTTTAGAGTAAAGACAACCATGAATGTTTTAGAAATACTTAATCTGGACGAGAAGAAATCCCTCAGTTTGAGAAAAATATCTTGTTTTTCCTAAACAAAACGTTGTAACTCTATGTGCTTTGCTGTTACGTGTATGTCTAAACCTGTATCTGCCCCAGAGATTGCACTGTACAATTTTCTCTCCAAAGAATATGTGCGAATACCGCATTTTAAGGAAATACAGCGTTGCACAGTAAAGACAACCACGAATGTTTTAGAAATACTTAATCTGGATGGGATGAAATCCCTCATTTTGCGAAATTATCTTGTTTTTCCTAAACAACACATTGTAACTCTATGTGCATTGGTGTTTCCTGTATGTCTAAGCATGTATCTTACACAGAGAAAGCACTCTACAGTTTTCTTCCAGAACTATATGTCCGAATACCACATTTTAAGGAAATACAGTGTTGCAGAATAAAGACAACCACAAATGTATTAGAAATACTTAATAGCGACAAGGAGAAATCCCGATTGGTGAGAAATTATCCTGTTTTTCCTAAACAACATGTTGTAACTCTATGTGCATTTGTGTTGCCTGTATGTCTAAGCATGTATCATCAACATAGAATGCACTGTACAGTTTTCTCTCAGACGAATATGTACGAATACCATATTTTAAGGAAATACAGTGTTGCAGAGTAAAGACAACCAGGAATATATTAGAAATACTTAATCACTACGAGAAGAAATCCCTCATTGTCCGACATTATCTTGTTTTTCCTAAACAACACGTTGTAACTCTATGTTCTTTGGTGTTGCGTGTATGTTTAAGCATGTATCTTCCACAGAGAATGCACTGTACAGATTTCTCTTGCAAGTATGTGTGTGAATACCATATTTTAAGGAAATACAGTTTTGCAGAGTAAAGACAACCACGGATTTATTGGAATTAGTTAATCTGGACGTGAAGAAATCACTCATTGTTCGAAATTATCTTGTTTTTCCTAAACAACATGTTGTAACTCTATGTGTTTTGTTGTTGCTTGTATGTATAACACTATATCTGCCCCAGAGATTGCACTGTACAATTTTCACTCAGAAGAATATGTGCGAATACCCAATTATAAGGAAATACAGGGTTGCAGAGTAAAGACAACCCCGAATTTATTAGAAATTCTTAATCTGGACGATGGGAAATCACGCATTGTGCGAAATTATCTTCTTTTTCCTAAACAACACTTTGTAACTCTATGTGCTTTGCTGTTACGTGTTTGTGTAATCCTGTATCTTCCACAGAGATTACACTGTACAATTTTCTCTCGGAAGAATATGTGCAAATACCACGTTTTAAGGAAATACAGGGTTGCAGAGTAAAGAAAACCATGAATGTTTTAGAAAAACTTAATGTGGATGAGAAAAAAAATCCCTCATTTTGGGAAATCATCTTATTTTTCCTAAACAACAAGTTATAACTCTATGTGCTTTGTCATTGCGTGTATGTCTAAGCGTGTATCTTCCACAGAGAAAGCACTCTACAATTTTCTTTCGGGACTATATGTGTAAATACCACATTTTAAAGAAATAGAGTGTTGCAAAATAAAGACAACCACAAATGTATTAGAAATACTTAATAGCGCCAAGGAGAAATCCCACATTTTGAGAAATTATCTTGTTTTTACTAAACTACATGCTGTAACTCTATGTGCATTTGTGTTGCATGTATGTCTAAGAGTGTGTCTTCCACAGAGCATGCACTGTTCAATTTTCTCTTAGAAGAATATGTGTGCATACCAAATTTTAAGGAAATACAGGTTTGGAGAGGAAAGATATCCATGAATGTTTTAAAAATACTTAATCTGGACGAGAAGAAATCCCTCATTTTGCAGAATTATCATGTTTTTCCTAAACAAAACGTTGTAACTCTATGTGCTTTGGTGGTGCGTGTATGTCTAAGCATATATCTTCCACAGAGAATGCACTGTAAATTTTCTCTTCGAGGAATATGTGCAAATACCACATTTTAAGGAAATACAGTGTTGCAGAGTAAAGACAACCAGGAATATATTAGAAATACTTAATCACTACGAGACGAAATCCCTCATTGTGCGACATTATCTTGATTTTCCTAAACAACATGTTGTAACTGTATGTTCTTTGGTGTCATGTGTATGTCTAAGCGTGTACATTCCACAGAGAATGCACTGTACAGTTTTCTCTTGGAGTATGTGTGCGAATACCATATTTTAAGGAAATACAGTTTTGCAGAGTAAAGGCAACCATGAGTTTATTAGAAATACTTAATCTGGACGAGAAGAAATCACGCATTGTACGAAATTATCTTGTTTTTCCTACACAACACGTTGTAACTCTATGTGCTTTGGTGTTGCGTGTATGTCTAAGTCTGTATCTTCCACAGAGAAAGCATTGTACAATTTTCTCTTGGAAGAATATGTGCGAATACCACATTCTAAGGAAATAGAGTGTTGCATAGTAAAGACAACCATGAATGTTTTAGAAATACTTAATCTGGACGAGAAGAAATCCCTCATTTTGCGAAATTATCATGTTTATCCTAACTAAAAAGTTGTAACTCAATGTTCTTTGGTGTGTGGTTATGTCTAAGCATGTAACTTCCACAGAAAATGTACTGTACAGTTTTCTCTCAGAAGAATATGTGTGAATAACACATTCAAAGGAAATATGGTGTGGCAGAGTAAAGACAACCACGAATGTATTCGAAATATTTAATCTGGATGAGAAGGAATCCCTTATTTTGAGAAGTTATCTTGTTGTGCCTACACAACACCTTGTAACTCTATGTGCTTTGCTGTTATGTATATGTCTAAGCCTGTATCTGCCACAGAGATTGCATTGTACAATTTTCTCTAGGAAGAATATGTGTGAATACCACATTTTAAGGAAAAACAGGGTTGCAGAATAAACACAACCACGAATGTATTAGAAATACTTAATCTGGACGAGAAGAAATCCCTCATTTTGACAAATTATCTTTTTTTTCCTAAACAACACGTTGTAACTCTATGTGCTTTGCTGTTGCATATATGTCTAAGCATGTATCTTCCACAGAGCATGCACTGTACAGTTTTCTCATCAAAGTATATGTGTGAATACCACATTTTACGTAAATACGTTGTTGCAGACTAAAGACAACCACGAATGTATTAGACATATATAATCTGGAAGAGAAGAAATCCCGCATTGTGCGACAGTATCTTGTTTTTCCTAAACAACACGGTGTAACTCTATGTGCTTTGCTGTTACATGTATGTCTAAGCATGTATCTTCCACAGAGATTTCAGTGTACAATTTTCTCTCAGAAGAATATGTGGGAATACCACATTTTAAGGAAATACCGTGTTGCAGAGTAAAGACAACGATGAATGTTTTAGAAATACTTAATCTGGATGAGAAGAAATCCCTCATTTTTGCGAAATTATCTTGTTTTTCCTAAATAACATATTGTAACTCTATGTGCTTTGTTGTTGCATGTATGTCTAAGCGTGTACCTTCCACAATGAAAGCACTGCACGGTTTTCTTTTAGAACTATATGTGGAAATACCACATTTTAAAGAAATAGAGTGTTGCACAATAAAGACAATAACAAATGTATTAGAAATACTTAATAGCGCCAAGGAGAAATCCCACATTTTGCGAAATTATCTTGTTTTTACTAAACTACATGTTGTAACTCTATGTGCATTTGTCTTGCGTGTATGTCTAAGAGCGTGTCTTCCACAGAGTATGCACTGTTCAATTTTCTCTTAGAAGAATATGTGTGCATACGAAATTTTAAGGAAATACAGGGTTGGAGAGGAAAGATATCCATGAATGTTTTAAAAATATTTAATCTGGACGAGAAGAAATCCCTCATTTTGCAAAATTATCATGTTTTTCCTAAACAAAACGTTGTAACTCTATGTGCTTTGGTGGTGTGTGTATGTCTAAGCATATATCTTCCACAGAGAATGCACTGTAAAGTTTTCTCTACCAGAAATATGTGCAAATACCACATTTTAGGAAATACAGTGTTGCAGAGTAAAGATAACCAGGAATATATTAGAAATACTTAATCACTAGAAGAAGAAATCCTACATTGTACGACTTTATGTTGATTTTCCTAAACAATACATTGTAACTGTATGTTCTTTGGTGTTGCGTGTATGTCTAAGCATGTATCTTCCACAGAGAATGCACTGTACAGATTTCTCTTGGAGTATGTGTGCGAATTCCATATTTTAAGGAAATACAGTTTTGCAGAGTAAAGACAACGATGAGTTTATTAGAAATACTTAATCTGGACGAGAAAAATCAGGCATTGTACGAAATTGTCTCGTTTTTCCTACACAACACGTTGTAACTCTATGTGCTTTGGTGTTGCGTGTATGTCTAAGTCTGTATCTTCCACAGAGAAAGCATTGTACAATTTTCTCTTGGAAGAATTTGTGCGAATACCACATTTTAAGGAAATACCGTGTTGCATAGTAAAGACAACCATAAATGTTTTAGAAATACTTAATCTTGAGGAGAAAAAATCCTTCATTTTCGAAATTATCATGTTTATCCTAACAAAAATGTTGTAACTCATTGTGCTTTGGTATTGGGTTATGTCTAAGCGTGTAACTTCCACAGAGAATGTACTGTACAGTTTTCTCTCAGAAGAATATGGGCGAATAACACATTCAAAAGAAATATCGTGTGGCAGAGTAAAGACAACCACGAATGTATTCGAAATATTTAATCTGGATGAGAAGGAATCCCTTATTTTGAGAAATTATCTTGTTTTGCCTACACAACATGTTGTAACTCTATGTGCTTTGCTGTTACGTGTATGTCTAAGCCTGTATCTGCCACAGAGATTGCATTGTACAATTTTTTCTAGGAAGAATATGTGTGAATACCACATTTTAAGGAAAAAGAGGGTTGCAGAATAAACACAACCACGAATGTATTAGAAATACTTAATCTGGACAAGTAGAAATCCCTCATTTTGACAAATTATCTTGTTTTTTTAAACAACACGTTGTAACTCTATGTGCTTTGCTGTTGCATGTATGTCTAAGCATGTATCTCCCACAGAGCATGCACTGTACAGTTTTCTCCTCAAAGTATATGTACGAATACCACATTTTACGTAAATACGTTGGTGCAGACTAAAGACAACCACGAATGTATTAGACATATATAATCTGGACAAGAAGAAATCCCATATTGTGCGAAAGTATCTTGTTTTTCCTAAAGAACACGTTGTAACTTTATGTGCTTTGCTGTTACGTGTATGTCTAAGCATGTATCTTCCACAGAGATTTCAGTGTTCAATTTTCTCTCAGAAGAATATGTGGGAATACCACATTTTAAGGAAATACCGTGTTGCAGAGTAAAGACAACGACGAATGTTTTAGAAATACTTAATCTGGATGAGAAGATATCCCTCATTTTGCGAAATTATCTTGTTTTTCCTAAATAACACATTGTAACTCTATGTGTTTTGTTGTTGCTTGTATGTCTAAGCGTGTACCTTCCACAATGAAAGCACTGCACAGATTTCTTTCCAAACTATATGTGGAAATACCACATTTTAAAGAAATAGAGTGTTGCAGAATAAAGACAACCACAAATGTATTAGAAATACTTAATAGCGCCAAGGAGAAATCCCACATTTTGCGAAATTATCTTGTTTTTCCTAAACAACATGTTGTAACTCTATGTGCATTTGTGTTGCGTGTATGTCTAAGAGTTTGTCTTCCACAGAGTATGCACTGTTTAATTTTCTCTTAGAAGAATATGTGTGCATACCAAATTTTAAGGAAATACAGGGTTGGAGAGGAAAGATATCCATGAATGTTTTAAAAATACTTAATCTGGACGAGAAGAAATCCCTCATTTTGCAAAATTAGCATGTTTTTCCTAAACAAAACATTGTAACTCTATGCGCTTTGGTGGTGCATGTATGTCTAAGCATATATCTTCCACAGAGAATGCATTGTAAAGTTTTCTCTCCGGGGAATATGTGCAAATACCACATTTTAAGGAAATACAGTGTTGCAGAGTAAAGACAACCAGGAATATATTAGAAATACTTAATCACTAGGAGAAGAAATCCCAGATTGTGCGACATTATCTTGATTTTCCTAAACAACACGTTGTAACTGTATGTTCTTTGGTGTTGCGTGTATATCTAAGCATGTATCTTCCACAGAGAATGTACTGTACAGATTTCTCTTGGAGCATGTGTGCGAATACCATATTTTAAGGAAATACAGTTTTGCAGAGTAAAGACAACGATGAGTTTATTAGAAATACTTAATCTGGACCAGAAGAAATCCCTCATTTTGCAAGATTATCATGTTTTTTCTAAACAAAACGTTGTAACTTTATGTGCTTTGGTGGTGCATGTATGTCTAAGCATATATCTTCCACAGAGAATGCACTGTAAATTTTTCTCTACGAGGAATATGTGCAAATACCACATTTTAAGGAAATACAGTGTTGCAGAGTAAAGACAACCAGGAATATATTAGAAATACTTAATCACTAGGAGAAGAAATCCCGCATTGCGCGACATTATCTTGATTTTCCTAAACAACATGTTGTAACTGTATGTTCTTTGGTGTTGCGTGTATGTCTAAGCGTGTATCTTCCACAGAGAATGCACTGTACAGATTTCTCTTGGAGTATGTGTGTGAATACCATATTTTAAGGAAATACAGTTTTGCAGAGTAAAGGCAACCATGAGTTTATTAGAAATACTTAATCTGGACGAGAAGAAATCACGCATTGTGCGAAATTATCTTGTTTTTCCTACACAACACGTTGTAACTCTATGTGCTTTGGTGTTGCGTGTATGTCTAGTCTGTATCTTCCACAGAGAAAGCACTGTACAATTTTCTCTTGGAAGAATATGTGCGAATACCACATTTTAAGGAAATACAGTGTTGCATAGTAAAGACAACCATGAATGTTTTAGAAATACTTAATCTGGACAAGAAGAAATACCTCATTTTGCGAAATTATCATGTTTATCCTAACAAAAAAGTTGTAACTCAATGTGCTTTGGTGTTGGGTTATGTCTAATCGTGTAACTTCCACAGAGAATGTACTGTACAGTTTTCTCTCAGAAGAATATGTGCGAATAACACATTCAAAGGAAATATCGTGCGGCAGAGTAAAGACCACCATGAATGTATTCGAAATATTTAATCTGGCTGAGAAGGAATCCCTTATTTTGAGAAATTATCTTGTTTTGCCTACACAACACGTTGTAACTCTATGTGCTTTGCTGTTACGTGTATGTCTAAGCCTGTATCTGCCACAGAGATTGCATTGTACAATTTTCTCTATTAAGAATATGTGTGAATACCACATTTTAAGGAAAAACAGGGTTGCAGAATAAACACAACCACGAATGTATTAGAAATACTTAATCTGGATGAGAAGAAATCCCTCATTTTGACAAATTATCTTGTTTTTCCTAAAGAACACGTTATAACTCTATGTGCTTTGCTGTTGCATGTATGTCTAAGCATGTATCTTCCACAGAGCATGCACTGTACAGTTTTCTCCTCAAAGTATATGTGCGAATACCACATTTTATGTAAATACGTTGTTGCAGACTAAAGACAACCACGAATTTATTAGACATATATAATCTGAAAGAGAAGAAATCCCGCATTGTGCGAAAGTATCTTGTTTTTCCTAAACAACACGGTGTAACTCTATGTGCTTTGCTGTTACGTGTATGTCTAAGCATGTATCTTCCACAGAGATTTCAGTGTACAATTTTCTCTCAGAAGAATATGTGGGAATACCACATTTTAAGGAAATACCGTGTTGCAGAGTAAAGACAACGATGAATGTTTTAGAAATACTTAATCTGGATGAGAAGAAATCCCTCATTTTGCGAAATTATCTTGTTTTTCCTAAATAACACATTGTAACTCTATGTGCTTTGTTGTTGCGTGTATGTCTAAGCGTGTACCTTCCACAATGAAAGCCCTGCACAGTTTTCTTTCGGAACTATATGTGGAAATACCACATTTTAAAGAAATAGCGTGTTGCAGAATAAAGACAACCACAAATGTATTAGAAATACTTAATAGCGCCAAGGAGAAATCCCACATTTAGTGAAATTATCTTGTTTTTCCTAAACAACATGTTGTAACTCTATGTGCATTTGTCTTGCGTGTATGTCTAAGAGCGTGTCTTCCACAGAGTATGCACTGTTCAATTTTCTCTTAGAAGAATATATGTGCATACCAAATTTTAAGGAAATACAGGGTTGGGGAGGAAAGATATCCATGAATGTTTTAAAAATACTTAATCTGGACGAGAAGAAATCCCTCATTTTGAAAAATTATCATGTTTTTCCTAAACAAAACATTGTAACTCTATGTTCTTTGGTGGTGCGTGTATGTCTAAGCATATATCTTCCACATAGAATGCACTGTAAAGTTTTCTCTCTGGGGAATATGTGCAAATACCACATTTTAAGGAAATACAGTGTTGCAGAGTAAAGACAACCAGGAATATATTAGAAATACTTAATCACTAGGAGAAGAAATCCCGCATTGTGGAACATTATCTTGATTTTCCTAAACAACACGTTGTAACTGTATGTTCTTTGGTGTTGCGTGTATGTCTAAGCATGTATCTTCCACAGAGAATGCACTGTACAGATTTCTCTTGGAGTATGTGTGCGAATACCACATTTTAAGGAAATACAGTTTTGCCGAGTAAAGACAACCATGAGTTTATTAGAAATACTTAATCTGGAGGTGAAAAAATCACACATTGTAAGAAATTATGTTGTTTTTCCTACACAACACGTTGTAACTCTATGTGCTTTGGTGTTGCGTGTATGTCAAAGTCTGTATCTTCCACATAGAAAGCACTGTATAATTTTCTCTTGGAAGAATATGTGCGAATACCACATTTTAAGGAAATACAGTGTTGCATAGTAAAGACAACCATGAATGTTTTAGAAATACTTAATCTGGACGAGAAGAAATCCCTCATTTTGCGAAATTATCATGTTTATCCTAACAAAAAAGTTTTAACTCAATATGCTTTGGTGTTGGGTTATGTCTAAGCATGTAACTTCCACAGAGAATGTACCGTACAATTTTCTCTCAGAAGAATATGTACGAATAACACATTCAAAGGAAATATCGTGTGACAGAGTAAAGACAACCACGAATGTATTCGAAATATTTAATCTGGCTGAGAAGGAATCCCTTATTTTGAGAAATTATCTTCTTTTGCCTACACAACACGTTGTAACTCTATGTGCTTTGCTGTTATGTGTATGTCTAAGCCTGTATCTGCCACAGAGTTGCATTGTACAATTTTCTCTAGGAAGAATATGTGTGCATACCACATTTTAAGGAAAAACAGGGTTGCAGAATAAACACAACCACGAATGTATTAGAAATACTTAATCTGGACGAGAAGAAATCCCTCATTTTGACAAATTATCTTGTTTTTTTAAACAACACGTTGTAACTCTATATGCTTTGCTGTTTTATGTATGTCTAAGCATGTATCTTCCACAGAGCATGCACTGTACAGTTTTCTCCTCAAAGTATATGTGCGAATACCACATTTTACATAAATACGTTGTTGCAGACTAAAGACAACCACGAATATATTAGACATATATAATCTGGACGAGAAGAAATCCCGCATTGTGCGAAAGTATCTTGTGTTTCCTAAACAACACGGTGTAACTCTATGTGCTTTGCTGTTATGTGTATGTCTAACCATGTATCTTCCACAGAGATTTCAGTGTTCAATTTTCTCTCAGAAGAATATGTGGGAATACCACATTTTAAGGAAATACCGTGTTGCAGAGTAAAGACAACGACGAATGTTTTAGAAATACTTAATCTGGATGAGAAGAAATCCCTCATTTTGTGAAGTTATCTTGTTTTTCCTAAATAACGCGTTGTAACTCTATGTTCTTTGTTGTTGTGTGTATGTCTAAGCATGTACCTTCCACAATAAAAGCACTGCACAATTTTCTTTCGGAATTATATGTGTAAATAGCACATTTTAAGGACATACAGTGCTGCAGAATAAAGACAACCACAAATGTATTAGAAATATTTAATAGCGACAAGGAGAAATCCCACATTGAGCGAAATTATCTTGTTTTCCTAAAAACACGTTGTAACTCTATGCGCATTTGTGTTGCGTGTATGTCTAAGAATCTGTCTTCCATAGAGTATGCACTGTTCAATTTTCTCTGAGAAGAATATGTGTGCATACCAAATTTTAAGGAAATATAGGGTTGCAGAGTAAAGACAACCACGAATGTTTTAAAAATACTTAATCTGGACCAGAAGAAATCCCTCATTTTGCGAAATTATCATGTTTTTCCTAAATAAAACTTTGTAACTCTATGTGCTTTGGTGGTGCGTGTATGTCTAAGCGTGTATCTTCCACGGAGAATGCACTGTACAGTTTTCTCTCTGAGGAGTATGTGCGAATACCACATTTTAAGGAAATACAGTGTTGGAGAGTAAAGACAACCAGGAATATCTTAGAAACACTTAATCCCGATGAGAAGAAATCCCACATTGTGCAAAATTATCTTGTTTTCCTAAACAACATGTTGTAACTCTATGTGCTTTGGTGTAGCGTGTATGTCTCAGAGTGTATCTTCCACAGAGAATGTACTGTACAATTTTCTCTCAGAAGAACATGTGTGAATACTACATTTTAAGATAATACAATGTGGCAGAGTAAAGGAAACCACGAATGTATTCGAAATACTTAATCTGTATGAGAAGAAATCCCTCAGTTTGAGAAATTATCTCGTTTTCCTAAAAAACACGTTGTAACTCTATGTGCTTTGCTGTTACGTATATGTCTAAGCCTGTATCTGCCACGAAGATTGCACTGTACAATTTTCTCTCGGAAGAATATGTGCGAATACCACATTTTAAGGATATACAAGGTTGCAGAGTAAAGACAACCATGAATGTTTTAGAAATACATAATCTGGACCAGACGAAATCCCTCATTTTGCAAAATTATCATGTTTTTCCTAACCAAAAAGGTGTAACTCTATGTGCGTTGGTGTTGGGTGTATGTCTAAGCATGTATCTTCCACAGAGAATGCACTGTAAAATTTTCTCTCCAAAGAATATGTGCGAATACCACATTTTATGGAAATACAGTGTTGGAGAGTAAAGACAACCAGGAATATATTAGAAATACTTAATCCCGACGAGAAGAAAACCCGCCTTGTGTGAAATTATCCTGTTTTTCTTAAACAACATGTTGTAACTCTATGTGCTTTGGTGTTGCTTGTATGTCTAAGCGTGTATCTTACACAGAGAATGTACTGTACAGTTTTCGCCCAGAAGAATATGTGCAAATATCACGTTATAACGAAATACTGTGAGCAGAGTAATGGCAACCACGAATGTACTGGAAATAATTAATCTGGATGAGTAGAAATCCCTCAGTTTGAGAAATTCTCTTGTTATTCCTAAACAACACGCTGTAACTTTATGTGCTTTGCTGTTACGTGTATGTCTAAGCCTGTATCTGCCACAGAGATTGCACTGTACAATTTTCTCTTGGAAGAATATGTGCAAATACCACATTTTAAGTAAATACAAGGTTGCCGAGTAGAGACAACCATGAATGTTTTAGAAAAACTTAATCTGGATGAGGAGAAATCCCTCATTTTGCGAAATTATCTTGTTTTTCCTGAACAACACGTTTAACTCTATGTGCTTTGGTGTTTCGTGTATTTCTATGTGTGTATCTTCCACAGAGAAAGCACAGTACAGAATTCTTTTGGAACTATTTGTGCGAATACCACATTTTAAGGAAATACAGTGTTGCAGAATAAAGACAACCACGCATGTATTAGAAATACTTAATAGCGACAGGGAGAAATCCCGATTTGTGGAAATTATATTGTTTTTCCTGAACAACATGTTGTAACTCTATGTGCATTTGTGTTGCCTGTATGTCTAAGCCTGTATCTTCCACATGTATGCACTGTAAAATTTTCTCTTGGAAGAATATGTGTGCATACCACAATTTAAGGAAATACAGTGTTGCAGAGTAAAGACAACCAGGAATATATTAGAAATAATTAATTGCGATGAGAAGAAATCCTGCATTGTGCGAAATTATCTTGTTTTTCATAAACAACCCTTTGTAACTCTGTGTGCTTTGTGGTGCGTGCATGTCTAAGTGTGTATCTTCCACAGAGAATGCACTGTACAGTTTTTTCCCCAAAGTATATGTACCAATACCATACTTTACGGAAATGCAGTGTTGCAGAGTAAAGACAACCACGAATGTATTAGAAATACTTAATCTGGACGAGAAGAAATCCCTCATTTTGCAAAATAATCTTGTTTTTCCTAAACAACATGTTGTGACTCAAAGTGTTTTGGTGTTGCGTGTATGTCTAAGTGTGTATCTTCCACCAAGAATGCACTGTAGAGTTTTCTCTCAAAAGTATATGTGCGAATAACACATTTTAAGGAAATCGAGTGTTGCAGAGTAAAGACAACCATGCATGTTTTATAAATACTGAATCTGGACCAGAAGAAATCCCTCATTTGGCGAAATAATCTGGTTTTTCCTAAACAACCCGTTGTAACTCTATGTGCTTTGGTGGTGCGTGTATGTCTAAGCGGGTATCTTCCACAGAGAATGCACTGTACAATTTTCTCTCTGAAGTATTTGTGTGAATACCACATTTTAAGGAAATACAGGGTACCAGAGTTAGACAACCATGAATGTTTTAAAAATACTTAATCTATATTAGAAAAAATCCCACATTTTGCGAAATTATGTTCTTTTTCCTAAACAACACGTTGTAACTCTATGTGATTTTCTGTTACGTGTATGTCTAAGTCTGTATATGCCACAGAGATTGCAGTGTACAATTTTCTCTTGGAAGAATATGTGCGAATACCACATTTTAAGGAAATACAGGGTAGCAGAATAAAGACAACCAAGAATGTGTTAGAAATACTTAATCTGGTCGAGAAGAAATCCCTCATTTTGACAAATTATCTTGTTTTTCCTAAACAACATGTTGTAACTCTATGTGCTTTCGTGTTGCATGTATGTCTAAGCATGTATATTCCACAGAGCATGTACTATAGAGTTTTCTCCTCAAAGAATATGTGTGCATATCACATTTTAAGAAAATACCGTGTTGCAGACTAAAGACAACCACGAATGTATTAGAAATACTTAATCTGGACGAGAAGAATTCCCGCATTGTGCGAAAGTATCTTGTTTTTCCTAAACAACACAGTGTAACTCTATGTGCTTTGCTGTTACGTGCATGCCTAAGCATGTATCTTCCACAGAGATTGCAGTGTACAATTTTCTCTCGGAAGAATATGTGCGAATACCACATTTTAAGGAAATACCATGTTGCAGAGTAAAGACAACCACGAATGTTTTAGAAATACTTAATCTATATGAGAAGATATCCCTCATTTTGCGAAATTATCTTGTTTTTCCTAAATTACACGTTGTAACTCTATGTGCTTTGTTGTTGCGTGTATGTCTAAGCGTGTACCTTCTACAATGAAAGCACTGCACAGTTTTCTTTTGGAACTATATGTGCAAATACCACATTGTAAGGAAATACAGTGTTGCAGAATAAAGACAACCACAAATGTATTAGAAATACTTAATAGCGACAAGAAGAAACCCCACATTGTACGAAATTATCTTGTTTTTCCTAAACAAAACGTTTTAACTCTATGTGCATTTGTTTTAGGTGTATGTCTAAGAGTGTGTCTTCCACAGAGTATGCACTGTTCAATTTTCTCTTTGAAGAATATGTGTGCATACTAAAATTTAAGGAAATGCAGGGTTGCAGAGTAAAGGTAATCATGAATGTTTTAAATATACTTAATCTGGATGAGAAGAAATCCCTCATTTTGCAAAATTATCATGTTTTTCCTAAACAAAACATTGTAACTCTATGTGCTTTGGTGGTGCGTGTATGTCTAAGCGTGTATCTTCCACAGAGAATGCACCGTACAGTTTTCTCTCTGAGGAATATGTGCGAATACCACATTTTCAGGAAATACTGTGTTGTAGAGTAAAGGCAACCAGGAATATATTAGAAATAATTAATCACTAGGAGAAGAAATCCCGCATTGTGGGACATTATCTTGTTTTTGCTAAACAACACGTTGTAACTCTATGTTCTTTGGTGTTGCGTGTATGTCTAAGCGTATATCTTCCACAGAGAATGCACTGTACAGATTTCTCTTGGGAGTATGTGTGCGAATACCATATTTTAAGGAAAGACAGTTTTGCAGAGTAAAGACAACCACGAATTTATTAGAAATACTTAATCTGGATGAGAAGAAATCATGCATTGTACGAAATTATCTTGTTTTTTCTACACAACACGTTGTAACTCAATGTTCTTTGGTTTTGCGTGTATGTCTAAGCCTGTATCTTCCACATAGAAAGCACTGTACATTTTTCTCTTGGAAGAATATGTGCAAATACCTCATTTTAAGGAAATACATTGTTGCAGAGTAAAGACAACCATGAATCTTTTAGAAATACTTAATCTGGACTAGAAGAAATGCCTCATTTTTCAAAATTATCTTGTTTTTCCTAAACAACACGGTGTAACTCTATGTGCTTTGCTGTTACGTGTACGTCTAAGCATGTATCTTCCACAGAGATTGTACAGTACAATTTTCTTTCAGAAGAATATGTGCGAATACTACATTTTAAGGAAATACAGTGCTGCAGAGTAAAGACAACCATGAATGTTTTAGAAATAATTAATCTGGACGAGAAGAAATCCCTCATTTTGCGAAATTATCATGTTTTTCCTAACCAAAAAGTTGTAACTCTATGTGCTATGGTGTTGGGTGTATGTCTAAGCGTGTATCTTGCACAGAGAATGTACTGTACAGTTTTCTCTCAGAAGAATATGTGCAAATACCACATTTAAAGGAAATACCGTGTGGCAGAGTAAAGACATCCATGAATGTATTAGAAATATTTAATCTGGACGAGAAGAAATCCCTTATTCTGAAAAATTATCTTGTTTTGTCTACACAACACGTTGTAACTCTATGTCCTTTGCTGTTACGTGTATGTCTAAGCCTGTATCGGCCACAGAGATTGCAGTGTACAATTTTCTCTCGGAAGAATATGTGCGAATACCACATCACCTCCTTGCCCCAAACTGGGAGCTAAAATATGAGATCATGGTGTCTATGACTTGCATATAGGTATATTAGTCTATATTTTAAGATTATCATGAGAGAAAAGCATGGTGGCACATGACTTTATACCCAGATCTTAGAAGCTGAGCCAAGAGGATGGATCTTTTTAAGATTCTGGTCAGCCTGGTCTACACAGAAATTTTCAGAATGGCCAGATCATTTACATAGTGGAAACCTAATTTGGTGTTGAATTGTTGTTCTTTGTATTATACACATTTATATCAATACTCTTTATATCAAAGTAAGTGACATATCCTTAAGTAATTACATAATCTCGTTTCTGGGATTTATCTCTTATATAAATTCATGATCATTGGAAAGGAGTACCAAAATTTGGAGGCAATTTCTTAAAATAGGAGTTTATAACCCACAGGTGAAGTTTCCCTTCACATGGTTTAATAAATTCTTCATTGCTGTTTGTTATAATTCATAGTTTAAGTGCTAAACGATTCTAAGTTTTAAATTATGGCAGTAGAATATCTATACACACTTATAATACTCTCCTAGAGAAAAGAGCCACTGAATTTACCGCCACTGCACAATGGCCAGGGGTCCATGTCCTCCCACTGTGGCAGCTGCTGAGTCCATGTTCTAGTTCCTTTATATTGTTGATGTTAGATGGATTATTCTGGGAACATGAAGTATTTGCTCCATGTGGATGAAAAAATGATGTTTCTTACCACACTGCAACCATGTCTAATATGAAAAATATTGGAGAGTTTTCAATTATAAATATTACCAGGAAATCTGTGATAAAACAGGGCAAATACAGAGGATCTCTGTCATTTTGCGTGGTTACAAATCACATTTTATTTAAAACTCTTGGAGGCTAAAAATATGTAGTTCAAAATTGTGAGAAAATATTAGCTTTAAAAAAATCATAGGGTCAGGCTTCTTGTAAGAAATTTAAACATTGTGAGATCAGATATTCAAGTGAGATTATCACAGTCCAATTTGATATAAGAGGATGTTTTCCAGTTTTCACCTTGTGATGAACAGTATGTTATACACATTGGCAACTTGATTAAGTTTGTTTATCTTTGACACATTCATGGCTGTGCATATTTGTAACGATGCTTATAGAAATGCACAACTAAGGAGGGAAGATGACCTTTGAATGAGGTCATTTGAGTGGGAATCTATCCTACTCACATTTCCCAAGGGCTAACTAAAAAGCGAGATACAGGCAAACCCATCTGACCAGTAACATTCTCATGTCTCTGATGGCTCAATGCAGAAAATATGGGAACAGCACGACTTCAGGTTTATTATGTTGGGAGGTATTCGTAAAAATGCACTATGTCGAGGAAACTTGAGACTTATGGATCTCCAATGTAAGGTTCTTTTGCATTCTAGTTTTTCCTTCTGATATTTGAACCTATACAATATGAGGAATATTTATTCTCAGTTATGCTGTCCTAAAATATATTCCTTTCAGATCAAAGGGCAGTTGGTCAATTACTATTGGTTCAGAAATTCAAATACTGAGAGTCAAAATAACCATTTAATACCAATACTATAGAAGTTCTGATATTTTAGTATAGTCTTTGAAAGGCAAGTCTCAGAGAAAAGTGTACACTATAATTTCTCTAAACCAATCATAAGCAACATGAAGTGGCCAACAGTATATTTAATTACAGCAATCAGGAGTCATAATAACTATATCTGATAAAAAATTCAAATTATATTGCCTTTCTTTTGTTGGAAAAACCACATTGAAAATGAGTAGGATTTCACACATTCTACACTAATTATGTCAGAATTCAGTCTTGATTGCTGAACTGAGTTTTTTTTTTTTTACCATTTCACAGCATTTTTCACATTGGCATAATCTAAGCATATTCTATTCTAAATCACAACTGACAAAAGACTCAGTCATTGAGCTCAAATACTCATTTATATTTTTCTTACTTAAAATCAATCAATGATTTTTCTTTACCAAAAGAACACCATTCAAAGTTTTACTTATTTTACAAAATTAAACAAAAGCAAAATCAAGACCATCATCATCAACAACAAAATAAGCCAGACACTCAGAATAATTCTGCATTCCTATCTCATTGTAAAGGCTTCTCAACCTAGGCTTAAATTTTATGCCTAATAACCTTTTCAGTAATAAAATTTTCCAGGATTTTATTGTGATAGCTAGGACGCCATGAGATATATGGTACTATTTCAGCAGATAGATGCTAAGTTGGAATTTGGTTAACAGAAGAATTTTGTGCAATATTATGTAAAATCCTAAAAAGTTGTCCCAGAGCATTTGGTTCTGGGAGTTTTTCTAAAAGACTGAACAAAGACACAGTTATTTTAAAACAAGTTTACTAGATTTGTAAATATCAAGAAAGTGTACAGAGTAATTATATCTTAAGTATGGACCTCCATGAATTACATCAATGTAAAAATGAACACTCGAAATATTGCTTGAAATGTTTCCCCAGATTCAGGGGGAAATGAAAAATGTACATGGAATAAAAAGATGATAGTCATAAGGATGATCCACTGTGACTCACCAAGTCATACTTCTGTTTCAAAATGTCTTCCATGTTTGTGAACTGAAAGTTTTGTTGTCAGTCAGCATTTTTAGTGAATATTTCTGAGATACATAATCTCTAATGTGTATAAGCAAATATAACTTCTATTTTGTTGATATTGTTCCAGATATTTGACCAGACATTACCTCTGCACTGCTGCTAATTTCTCTTTGTCATTAATCTTTTGGTTTACAGCAAGCCACTGGTTATATAATAGAAAAGTCAGCAGACTTCCTTTAATAGTTCAAAGAAACTCCTTATAAAGAGAGAAAAATATTTTTCAGAAAAGATAAATTATGGAGATTACTCAAACATAGTCAACTCTAAACTTTAGTTTAGTTCCAAATTTCTTCACAGCTCCCCAACTTTTTCTAAGGTAGGATGTTGACTGATATGCAGAGCCAGTAAAATTTGTCCTTCAAAACGGGAAAACTAAGAGCAGATTTTCAGAATTGCTTGGATTGCAAAAGAATCTCTTCTTAGGTCAAAGTGCCTCTACTGGACATCTTTGCAAACTATCACACCAGAGAGATCAATGCCTCAGGTCAAATGCTATTTTAAAATAACAGAAATGAACAGTTATAATAACTACAACAAAGAACCATATTCAGTTATTAATTAAATTCTGAAGATCAGAAAACCATGTCTATCATAGGAAGCATGGGATCACATGAGGCTATTAGAGAAGGTCCTATCACTGTTTCTCTAAATAAGCATGGTTCTCTACTCTGTTCTAAATAATTAAACTAAAATCTGTACATAATTAAGCCTTTTTCCATACATCAAAGTAGATTCTCTTGGTAAAGAATGGAGAGTATTACAGAACACCACAGCTCTTCAAGGTACAGAGAACAAAATGTCCTGTTGAACCAAGCCCAAGTGTGTACAAATTGCCTACCAACTTCTGAACCTTGGGCTCCAAACATTGGTTAAAAGAGTCAGAAAGACTGTACACCAGATGATCAGATAATCTGCTTTGAGCCTGGGCCGCCTAGACATGTTGGCAAGGCTTCACATCTGATAGTCCAACAATATAATAGGCTTGTCAAAAGAATTTCTGTTCAAAGCATCATTCATGATAGCAACACTATCTGGGAATGAGTAAATCTTGTGAAGACAAACTTCACAGAATTAGTCCATATACTACCGAGGATATTGGACTAGTTATTTAACATATTTACAGACACATTTTTCTCTATATGATAATAACAATGAATGAAAAGTGGACACATATTTTCACAGAAGTGGGGGATTGATGGGAAACAAAGTCAGACAAAGGGACAGGAAGGAATGAAATGATTGAATTGAATTTTAATTTTAATAATAAGATAAAATGATCATCTTATTGTGCTTAAGGTATGGCAGAATAATGAAGAATACTTGTTTCAAAGTCATGAGGACCTGCATTTGGGTACCCATGTTTCATGAGACAGAGATATGCAGATCATGAGTATGTGTAACAGATAGATTCATGAAGGAGTCACATACTCCATACTGAGGAAAAGAAATCTGCCTTTCAGATAAAAGGACAGAGTGACAAGGAAAGAAGAAGCCTGGTAGTCAAATGCATCTGATTAGGCATGCATACCAGAGAACACGCATATGCGTGTATGAAGTGATCCTCCACATGGCCACATGAAAAAATCACATGAACGATATTTAGTTACATTATGCCTCATTCTGACTGGATTTCTGTTTGAGTCCCTATTCCTTATGTTGTGAATAGCAGAAGAACCTTTCAGCTTGCCAGATTTCTCTCATATATTTCTACTATCATTCAAGGGAACTCATGATGAAGAAAACTGTTCATGTAGACTCAGAGAAATCCTGAAGGTGGATGATTCAAGGATTTTCCCTACGTTTAGGATCCAGACCACTTCATGGACCGAGTGATCTTTTATATCAACGTCTTCCCTAGAATCCAACACTTCCCTTAGGGTTTTACATGATGTCTCATTGGCAGAAATGATGAATAAGCCCTCTGTTGTGGGGCATTTTTCCCTTATTACAACAAGCTGTCCTGAGAGGAAGAAAGGGAAATACCTGTCAAATGTCATGGAGCACAGAGCACTATTTGCTCATGAAAACCAGATTATGGCGAGCACAGATGCAGTGCAGAGGCTGACATTGACAAGCCTTGAACTGGTTTTGTGCCTCAATCTTTTTTTATACACATCCCATCCTAATGTTAACCCTGAAAGATAAGGCAACACTTATTTTTTTTTTCAGATTTTACTTAGGAGAACCAGAAATGAACCATGTGAGACCTAACAGAATTGCTATGGGCCACTTTCCATCTTAGCAAATGGAACTCGGCCCTTTTCCAAAGAATTTTCCTCTTTGGTCCTGGTGTGGCACAGAGACCCTATGTAAACATGATGTCAGAAAAGGTCTTTTTTCAAGATGTCTTCCCATTGCATCTAAGGAGCAGAAGTGATCATTACCTAGAACACTGTAATTTATATGGCTCTTTTTAAAAACCCAATTTCAATTGCATAATATCCATATTGTAATGGTTTAGGTATCCTGCAGGGTCTATATATTTTTCTTCCCTTTACTCTACTCTGTTATTAATTTGTAAGATGTCTTTAAGGCATGATCTAGTGTTCTCTAAGACATGATCATGTGGGAATTCCCACAAGATGATGCTAAGTTGCACTACATCATAAGATAAATGATATTTAATTGATCAATTTCCCTGAACTATGTAAAAGCAATTGTTTCAGTAGTCATATTCGTTTTCACAGCCACTTTCACTTTTATTCACATCAATCAGTTTTTTATTGTCTTCAAATGTCATAGTGAACCTCCTCCCATTCTTATATTTCTTGTAAAGCTTTTAGGAGAACCATTGTTAAATTTCTATCATCAGCAGTATTTCCCCTTCATAAGAAGCTTGTAGAGCTTTTAGGAGAACCATTCTTAAATTTCTATCATCAGCAGTATTTCCCCTTCATAAGAATGTATATATTCTATTTGTCTGGAACAATTGAATGTTCTCCTTATAATCAAGCTTAGTCTTGATATCAGAATATAGAGATCTCTAGCTGGACATGGGGCATATTGTTTTGTTTTGGGTTTGTTTTTTACAGTGCCTTCCCCTGCGCAAGAAAATATCAACATGCATCAATATTGGATGCAAAATTGAAGTGGGAACCAGGATGGTACTTGAAGGAAGGTGGAGGACTCACTTTCTTCTGGGTTCTAGCTGAGTCTTTGTTCTTTAAGATGAATTGCTTCAGTGCATCTGCATTTATGTCTTTCACAGTCAACCCAGGAAAGATGGGAAAAGCTGTGGAAATTCTTGAGTTCATTCTACTGTAGGTATTTTGAAGTTGTGTCATTATAATGTCATGTGGATTCTTACAACCTATAAGAAGAAATGAGAATATGTATTGTCACTAAGAATAATGAAACTGAGCAACCCTTCCAATCAGATTTAGGAACAACTGCTGTATTTTATGTCTCATTCTTTTTTTGGGACAATGTAGACTGTATGCCCTAAGCATTAGGAGACTTACATGGATATTATGATGTGTAAGTAAGGATGTGTAATCTGAGAACTCTAAAATCGAGGAGAAAGAATTCAATTTATTACTTCACTGGAGAATTTTGTATGGCGGCCTATTTTTTGTTATACTTTGACAGTGGAGGGAAGAGGGCTTATGGGACTTTTGAGGAGGGGGTAACTAGGAAAGGCAAAATCATTTGGAATGTAAACAATTCAAAAAATTAAAAATAAAACCCTGAAAATAAATATTGGAAAAATAAAAGTAGTCCAGTTTCAGTTTCCTCCAAAAATACAAATGACCCCATAGATTATTTTTATGATACATGAGACAATTTTAAATAGCCATTTCCTCTAATCTTCAAAAGTCATTGTTACTGTCACTTGTCTGGAAGTCACTTTCTACATTCGAACCTCACCTATTTGTTAGAATTTAAAAGATCTTCCTTGTAAGCACACTTGATGATCTCAGAATTTTAAATTGTATCCAAAAGCTTTTTTTAATTTTATTACTATTATTTATTTGGCAATGATTTATTTTAAAAAGGCAATATAAAGAATAGCAGGTGATGGGATAGGGACATCTCCAATAATCTAAATATGAATTCTCATTCAGTGGCAGAATTGTCATATTTAGATGTGAGCTGCATATTTCACATGGACTCTGAGATATTGCTACATTTACAATTTACATTTTAAAATTTTTTGTAAGGTGTGCACTCTTATTAAAATGGTTTCAAGTCAGTGTAGAGGACAGCCCTGCCTGCCGCAATAACTCGACCCACTCCCAGGGAGAACAAAGCCATCATATATAAAATTGGGGGACAAAAATAGGGGGTGGTGGTAGAGGGCACAATTGTTGACAGTTCAGAAGTTAAAAATAAAAATGAAGAATTATTAAGGCAGAGGACTTTAAAAAATTGCAGTACATAATTTATACGAAAGCAATGCTTTCACCTTCCCCAGTGTGGACTCAAGGCATGGATACAGCCATCCTCCTCTTAGGAATAGGGATGGCTGTTGGGCGTGTGAGGGACTTTTTGAAACAATATATTTCATGGATACTTGGAATGACTGTTAAAAACAAAACTAACAAACAAAAACAATCTATAATCAAAGTCCTCAGCTACATTGTAGAATTTTGGGGGATGTTTGCTCCAACCCACCACAGTTCCAGTTTTTAAATCCTGGGACAAAAGCACAAAAACAAAACAAATTCTATATTTTTTAAAGTCGCTGAATTTCTTGCTGCTTATGAGAAATCTTCAAACACACACAAAATAAAAAAGGCTTCTGATGACAGTTTGCTTAAAGACAATGAATTGTTCTTTGAAGGTGTTTTTGTTTTAACTTTAGTTATGCTTCTCTTTGTAATTGTTTTGCTCTGATGTATATATTTGTACCATATTGAGCCTGATACCTGAGCAGGTCAGAACAGGGAATTTGATCCCCTAAAATTGGAATAATGGATGCCTACCAGCTATCACATGAGTGTTGGCAAACAATGAAAAATTTCTTTTGTTTGTAGGATTTTCTGTAATGACTACCAAATGACTTTTCAGTTATTTTCTTTAGAAATGATACATCCAGAGTTTTTATTCATATTTATAGGAAAATTTAGTTTCTGTAGGGGAAAACACCGAAGTTTCTGTTATATTTTTTGTCAGACTGCAGACTGTTTCAGAATAAGATGTTTTCATGTGCCTGAAGACTATAATAATGAATTATGGATTTAATAAATGAAATGTTTAGTTATTTTGTTTTAATGTGAATTCATATTTAAGACTGAATAATGAAAACATTCTCAGCTAGTCCTCCCTTACATTTCCCTGTTATTTACCTTGGACTGCTCTTGGAGCTTACTTGTGGCCAGGACAGAACCACAGTTGATAATCTCCACTGTTCTGAGAGGCAAAAAGAAACAACGGTCACAAATAATTTGACTGTAGAATCTTGAAGAATCGAGTGATTTTCTTTACTTGCAATTTTCAGCTCTGTAGCAGGGAAATAATTACAACTAGCATTAAGAGCATGTCTTCTGAACACAGATTTGAGTCATCAGGACTGATTTCAGGAGAAAACCCTTGGGTACTTGCCTTTCCTAACTGAGGGAATCTTGGTCTATGGATCCACAACAGACTAAGAAATTACATTCAGCCATCCACACTAACCATGACCAATATTATTACAAAATGACTCACATAGGTCTCTCCAGTCTGTCAGTGGAAAATTATACATTGATTTGGCATGAGGTCACATCCTAGTACCCAGAGAGTCATATACTCACAGTGATTATGATGACTTTCTAAAGGAACATCTGAAAGATATGGTTATTTCAGTAACAGTGAGAAAAATAGACAAAAAACAGAGAGGCTTTGATGGTGCCTAAGAATACACACAACCATTGGCTTTCATTTAGAGAGAGCCAGTCTATTGAGAGAGTGAAGATATATCTAAACTGAAAAGAAGTCCCACAACTTAATTAATAATTCCTGCACTCAGAGTTATGGATACATTTGAAACAATCATATAAATCGTACTTTCTTTTGAGATACTTAGCATCTTAAAGGAATGATTAAAATGATTCCATGCTCTAATTGGAGTTATCATCAACAGAACTTTCTTGTTGGTTCATGATTAAAATTAAGGAATTTTTCCATGGAGTTCAAATGTATTATGCTAGCGGATGAAAATCCATTCCAGCAAACACTCAAAACTCCACCCACCCAAACATAAAAGGAGAGAAAAGAGTGAGACAGAGAAACAGACTAACATTCAGATTGTCATCATATAAACTCACATGAAGTGATAGAGTAGGACATACAGAGAAACAAACACAGAATGAGTGATAGAGAATTAAAAGAGATGCACAATTAAAAAGAGAAAAATAAACATACAAATATGTATGCAGAGAGAAAAACAGAAATATACAATTATATTTATTAAATAAGTAAAAACCAACACAAACACACCACACGTGCACGCTTACACCTCCCCATACAGGAAAAGAAACCAAGAAGGAATGGGAGAGGAGAGGAATCATATAACATCCTTGTTGTGAGTAGAGGGACAAATATCTTAATATTTTCTGCCAGTGAAAATGGCAATTCCAACAAGGTGTACCTGATAGAGGCGAGAACAAAAGGAAACATGGTCAATCTTGATCGCCTATGTCACGCCTACAGAGGAGCTCAACCCAACACTGTAATGTATTCTTTCACTACTTAAAAAAATGTAATTTTTTATCATATGTGAGTACACTGTAGCTGTCTTCACACACTCTAAAAGAGGGAGTCAGATCTCATTATGGATGGTTGTGAGCCACCACTTCATTGCTGGGAATTTAATTCAGGACCTTAGGAAGAGCAGTCAGTGCTCTTAACTGTAGAGCCATCTCTCCAGCAACCTTTCAACTCTTTCAAAGTCATCTTATTTTCTTTGAAAAAGTTGCAGGGGCACAGAACTGATACTCAGTAAGTACCCAAAACCTGAACAGTTTCATAGCATCAAAATTCATCACACTATGTAACTCAGCACTTCAATTAACAAGCGTCCACAGAAAGTGAAACCAAGTCTCTTAGAATTATAAGAACTGGATTGCTTCAACTAAACAAAATGTTTTAGATCACCAGGGTTCAATAAAATTTTGGTTTCCAGTTAATGAAACATACTAAGGGCCCAATTAAAGAACAGCATTATTGAGAGTATTATCTGATCTTTCAAGAGACTGAGGTTAGAGAAAGAAGTTATTTTAAGTATAGAAACCTCATGATGTGGAATGGAACACAAATGATCTTACCGGTGAAGCCAAGAATGACTAGGAAGGACCTAACTTGGCATGACCATGCTTCCCAGTCTTGGAAGTTGACATCTCCATGATTTTGCATCGTCGCCCTTTAAGCACCAGGAAGCTGTGTTGCGCAGGGCTTAGCACTGCATAGGAGAAGTGATGGAAGCCGCTGCATCTCCAGTAGTGCAATCAATTTCCTCTGCCATGGTGGGCAGGGGAGACGTGTGGATTTTTTGAGGGTACTAGGTGAAATGTTTGTTTGCTTTTTAATAACCATCATGAAGGTGGGCATATGTCTCATTTTAAAGACAGGTAAGAAGCATAACTAGTCTGTTATTTTTGCATTTATAGGACACCCACTTGGAGTGGTGTATACTTGGCCATTCAGGCCTCTGAAAAGTTTTCCAGCCCTTCATAGGAGCTGAGGCGGGAAGAGTTAGCAGTAGAGTGAAGGGGACACCAGCACCTGGCCAGCAGGTCCAGTCTCCACCACCCAACTGCAAGAAATGCCCATGACCATGACCTTCCCGCGCAGGAATACGGGGCCCGGCGCCTCCCTCCACCCCATCCTGGCTACCAGTGCATCAGCCAGGCTGCAGGTTCAGGGAAGACTGGGATGCGAGCACATGACCAGCTGCACCTGGACCTCAGCGCGCCTAGGACCCGCAGCAACACTGCCCTGGCATCACAGTTCTGGCCAGAGGGGAAGGGCCCGAGCCTGGGCGGTCAGAGCTTGCTGCCTTCTAGTTCCAGTGTCTCTCGGCTCCTAGCCTCGCCTGGACCCCAGAATCACCTATTGCATCCCCTGCTGCCCTGCAGGCCGGCACCAGGAGTTCACCTTCCTGCCCACACTGCACATCTCTGCTGTGATCACCAGTCCCTGTGGCTGCAGCAGGGCTGGTGGCCGTGGCTGGTCCAGGAGAGGTATTGGACCCCACCACTAGGTATTCTGCCTTCCCTGCCCAGGTATTCCACCCCACCCTGCCCCGCCCTGGCTTGCCCCGCCCTGGCCCGCCCTGCCCTGGCCAGTCCAGCCTTGCACAGCCCCGCCTTGCACACACTTCCAGGATAGTCACTGGCACTTCACAGGCACTGCCTCCAGACCTCCCATCGGCTCGAAACTTCCCGAGGTCCTGCCCCATCAGCTTAAGCTTGCACTGAGATCCCCAAGTGCTGCAGATTAGTGCACTCTCGATTACTAAAGATTTTGTTTAAAATAAGGTTAATGTCAGAATATATATGAAATAGGATTTTAGAGTTTTGAAAAGTTTCAAAGTTTTGAAAAAGAAAATCAGATATACAGTCACCCCCATAATCAAGATACAGTAGAATATTTTCACATCCCAAACTGTGCCTCTTGGTCAAAGGCCCTGTTTCCACTCCTACTTTACACCAGCCAGACCTTCCCAACCATTAACAGTTAAACTCTTTTAATCCTCATTTTGAATTATGGGAAAAGTCCAGGACAGTGAAGCAAGTTTTCCTGAATCATATCACTTGTAAATGTAATTCAGAATTAAAGTAAAAAATCAGTTCTTTATTTATCACCATATTCACATAAGATTTGTTGTAAACCAAATGACTACTCGACAAATACATTGACTTCTCCTGAGGTCTCTAGAACACTGAAGTACCAAATTCTGAGCCCTTGATTCTAGCAGACTTACAGGATTAGGTTCCTTGTGGGTCCCTGTGGCCTCATTTCCATGGTGAAAAAGAGATTGTTGTGTTTATTTCTATCAGAGGCACATTATTTCATATAGATTCGTTAACTTTGGTTGTGTGGCTGATAGCAATATGATGTAAGCCTGAAGGTATTTTACTTGTCTTCTCTATTTGGCACAATAGAACCTTATGCATAGGAACACCAGAAAATTTTCACCATGGTATTTGGGGGGCATTTCAAGCAGGGAAGTCAACAGAAGGCATAAGGTGCAAATTAGAAAACAAAGCTCTGAAAAGCATAGTACACAGTCTTGAAGGAACATGTATGCACAGTTTGATAACTGAAACCATAAAGGAGAATACTGCTGTGTTTGACTTCAGCTCAGGTCTCAGCTCATGCACAGATGATAGAGAAAGCACAGTGATTTGGAGGTTTTGTTTTGTGTCTTTATGTAAACCCACAAATGTAGAATCCAAAAATAGTGAGGGTTGAGTATTTTGTTAATTTATTACTTATAATTTGTTGACTATTTTTTTGAGCATTCCTACTTCTGGGATTTCCAAGAAGTTAGAACCAGCTCCTTGTCCATAAGCTGCTTGCAGTCTGTCAGTCTTGTAATTTCCACAGATAAATAGTCCAGTCACAAGTACAGTCCCCTGTTTCCTACAGATAGGCTGAAAGGTTTTTTAAAAGCTGAAATTAATTCACATTAATATGTTTAGTTTAACCTACTCAATATGCTCAAATATTCTTTCACATGTAATTATAAAACTATTACCAAGTTATTGCATATAAGTTTGTTTATTTAAATTAATACTTACTTTTTACAATATTCTGTGTACTTTTCATTTAACATCTAAGTTCACAGTAACCACATTTCATGTGTACTATAAGCTGTATATGGCTGGTGGCTTGTCTGTAAACACCACAGATTGGAAAGTACAGTTATAACTTCTTCATTAGGTGACAATCTAATTTGAGATTTGAAGTTTGGATAGAAGCTGGCAGTAGGGAGCTGTTAAAGTTTGGATGTGTAGTTTCTCCCAAAAGACAGACAGGATGAACCCTTGCATTCTTGGCTGGTGGCACAATTTTGGAAGACTTCTAGAAACTTTAGTGGATCTGGGCTGGGGGAAGAAGACCAGGAATGATGTGTATCTGATGCTATCTTGTTCCTCGCATCTTTCTGTCCTCTCTGCTTTGTACCATAATGGGGAGAAGATGTTTTCTGATAGAACCCACAGGCTGTGATGTTGCCCAAGCACCTGGGGCCAAAACGTGAGTCAAAATAAGTACTTCCTCCCTTCAGATGTATATGTCAGGCATTTGGGCCACAAAAATAAAATGTTAGCTCAGAAAGTGTTTAGAAAATGCATTTAAACCAAAGGCAACAGGAGTTTAAGAGTCCAAATGACAGAACTGTGATTTTATCTTGCAAATGGTTTATTATGTACCATAAATAGATGGGTAAATTTTTACTTTATTCTAAGAGCAGTAAATGATAAAATAATGCAAATGATGAGATAAATATTTCTTTAAATTGAGAAAATCCAACCAGTAAGATACCTTTATAGGGGAGAAAACTATTAGAAGTAGAAAATTAATTGTAAGTAAAATAAAGTTTATTTTTGAGAACAAGTTGTGACTGTGAAGATACATTATCAAAAGTGTTTTAAAGGAAGAATGGAAAAGTGGTCATAATTGAATATTGAGAGTCTGGATGAAGAGGCACAGAGTGTAAAGAATTTAATTAAGATGCTGGGATTGTTTGTTTATTCTTTTAAGATTTCTGTATTTATTACTTGAAAGTACACTGTAGCTTTCTTCCGACAGCCCCAAAGAGGGCATCAGATCTCATTCCCGAGAGCTGTGAGACACCTTGTGTTTCCTGAGATGTGAATTCAGGACCTCCAGAAGCAGTCAGTGCTCTTCCCCACTGAGCCATCTCTCCAGCCCTAAGACACTATTCTGTGTCATCAATATGCTATCTACTGATACAAAAAATTCAGAAGAAGCAGGTTCTGAGGAGAAGTGAGTTCACTTTGGAAAAAGTGAGTGAAAATTCCTGGGGGCAGTGGGATCTCCACCATGGAGATGGTTTCATTGGTGACCAATTGGCATGCGTGTGATGGCATGAAGCTTAGAGCTACAACATAGTTTGAACGATCTGGAATCAAGAAGGCACAGTTGTCGTAGTGCCTCTGTGGCTTGGAGAAACTTATTATCAAAAGCAACTGAGTGAGGAAAGGGTTTATTTGAGCTCAAATAAAGGGTTTATTTAGTTTGTAGTCCATCCTCAAGAAAGTCAAGGCTGAACGTTGTCAGTGCAGGAACCTGGAAGCAGGAACTGAAGCTGAGGCAGTGGAGTAATGCTGGTTTCTGGCTTCTTCTTCAAGGATTGCTCAATCTGTTTCCAATTGGTACCCAGGACCACCATCTCAGGGGTGGTTCACCTACACTTATCTAGGAAAATATCTACTTATCAGTGAGTGAATACCATGTCTGTTCTTTTGTGATTGGGTCACCTCACTCAGGATGATATTTTCTAGATAGATCCATTTGCCTAAAAATTTCATGAATTCGTTGTTTGTAATAGCTGAGTAGTACTCCCCTGTGTAAATGCACCACCTTTTCTGTATCCATTCCTCCATTGAGGGACATCCAGGTTGTTTCCAGATTCTGCCCATTATAAATAAGGCTCCTATGAACATAGTAGAGCATGTGTCATTATATGTTGGAGCATCTCCCATAGTACTATATCCTAGTTTCTAAGGAACTGACACACTGATTTCTAGAGCGGTTTTGCCAGCTTTCAATCCTACTAGCAATGGAGGAGTGTTCCTCTTTCTCAACATCTGCTCCAGCATCTGCTGTCACCTGAGTTTTTGACCGTTGCTATTCTGACTGGTGTGAGGTGGAATCTCAAGGTAGTTTTGATTTGAATTTCCTGATGACTATGAATATTGAACATTTCTTTAGGTGTTTCTCAGAACGTGGTATTCCTCAGTTGAGAATTCATTGTTTAGCTCTGTACGCCATGTTTAATAGGGTTATTTGGTTCTATGGAGTCCAGCTTCCTGAATTCTCTGTATATATTGGATAGTAGTCCTTAATTTAGAATTGATAAAGATCTTTTCCCAATCCTTTGATTGCCATTTTGTCTTATTAACAGTGTTCTTTGCTTTACAGAAGCTTTGCAATTATGTGAAGTCCCATTTGTCAATTCTTGATCTTAGAGCATAAGCTATTGTTGTTCTGTTAAGGATCGTGTCCCCTGTGCCTATGTGTTCCAGGATCTTGCTCGATTTCTTTTTTATTAATTTCAGTGAATCTTGTTTTTTGTAGAGGTCTTTGATCTACTTGGACTTGAGCTTTGTATAAGGGCATAAAAATTTCTTTCTTCAGATTTCTTTCTTCAGAAACTTGAAGTTCTTGTCATACAGATCTTTCACTTCTTTTGTTAGAGTCACACCAAGGTATTTTATATTATTTGTGACTATTGTGAAGTGTTTTGTTTCTCTAATTCTTTCTCAGTCTTTTTATCATTTGAGTAGAGGAAGGCCACTGATTTCTTTGAGTTAACTCTATATCGAGTCACTTTACTGAAGTTATTTATCAGGTTTAGGAGTTCTCTGGTGCAATTTTCAAAGTGAAGGTGCTGCTGGGAGATCACTCTGTCCTACTGGGCAGTCCACAGAGGGAGGTGGAGCCACCTGGCTCCTTGGAGCAAAATCTTACTTATCATTTCTTAATGTGGCACTTAAGCAATTTACTTGAGGTAATCCTATCATACCTGAATGCATAAATGAAAACATGTTGCTTTCTTCCTTTGCATTTTAATATGTAATTGAAATAAATATTTGTTCACAAGAGGTTTTGTGGGTTTAATTATGCATAAATCTATAGGATACTCTGTTTCAATATATATTACACAATAACAAAAATTCTACAGAAAATTGTGTCTCTATTTGTATAATGCATGAGAATATGATATGATTTATTTGTCTGAATTTCCCAATTTTGACAAATTAATAATAAGTTCACATGCTTATTTCCTTAGATGCTAAAAAAGCATCTACTTCTGAAATAAATAAAACACTCCTTCATGTTAAAAATATTGGAACCAACCCAAAGAAAGCTATATTAAATAAAATCTCCATCAAATAATTCTTTAAAGACATAAAAAGGGCAATTCTCGGTGTGTGTTTATGTGTGTGTGTGTGTGTGTGTGTGTGTGTGTGTGCATATGTGTGAGCAACTGGGGATGTGTTCCAGCTCTGGAACTCAAGACCCTCTTGCCTAGATTCTAACTAATGGCAGGCTCTGGAATGTGACCTTTCTGCTAGTTTATAACAAAGAGCTGGGTCTAGAACTTCTGATTTTTTTGGGTCATTAGAGAGTTAGGCTGTAATTTTTACCCTTTCATGGTGAATGGGAAGAGGAACTGTAGGAAGGAAGAAGAGAAATGGGATGAAGACTGCACAATAAAAGAAGATTAAAGATAATTTGAAAAGAAAGAGATAAATATGTTAAATTCACACTCAAAATTTGTATATCGTTCAATCCTTTTAGAATATATTTGCAATGAATTTAGTATATTGGCTTAAGCCTTGGCTTGTAACAACCACACTAATTAGTGACATTGTGTGATATGGTTGTATAGGAAAATAGTTTTCTCAAAACAGCATGGATTTCTTCTCTAAGTCTACATTGTGTAAGCATAAATTAGGCTGTATCCGTCTTGTCTAAAACACAAACATACAAGATTCCTTGAGCAATTTTCATACCAACATCACGACACTCTTCCTCAAGTTTTTCCTAGTGCTTCCCATTCATCTGCAAGCATCATGATTTTACTTTTCATAATGAATAATGCTTAATTGTGTAAATGTGAAATGTTGATACTACCTGTTTGTCAGGTGATGTACGTCTAGACAGTTTCCAATTTCTAGTTATTATAAGCAAAACAGAAATAAACATATATAACCAAATATCTGTAGTAACATAGAGAGTCAATTGCATATATGTCCAATATTGGTATAACTGGATCTTTTGTAATATTTACTTTCTTCTTTTTGGGAAAACACAGTGAATTTTAAAAAGACTCTTCCAGTGTTCAATCTAACCAACAGCAAAAGTCTTTTGTTTTCCCCATCATCCTTGCTATCATTTGCTGTCTTTTGTTTTACTAATCTTGGACATTATGACTACTGTAGAATAGAATCTCATAACAATTTTCATTTTCATTTTGCTCAGCCCTGAAAGAGATGCCCAAGATTAAACCCTCTCATCAAGCTTAAGAAATTTATAAGGAAAAAGAGACAAAAATATTTGCTCATGCATTCTAATAACAAAAAAAGACAATGCTTCTTTGTCAATTTTTTATTTCTTTGTCAATTTTATTTCATATTTATTTTTCATTATCTTTATTTCTTATGCCTCATAAAGGAGTGAACTTATGTGAAATATTATCTGCATACATTAATATTATCATAAACATTTCTATTATATTATAAAATATAGTGACTCTTGACTAATTGATCTGAGGATGGAGAGTGAGTGGAAGCAAGAATCTGAGATTTGTCAAGATAAAGGACACATGTTATAAAATCACACTTTTTTGAACTTCCTATCTCCTAAGCATGCTTTCTGTATTCTATACTGTGTTTTGGATATGCTGGAAGAAAGATCGAAGGGAATAAAAGGGATGCCTATAGGCATCTCAGGATCCAGCCAGAATAGGAATATGAAAAGACAATAGCATCACAGGTTCCATTGAGGCTCACCCAAATCCATATGGGTGAGGAAGAGGAACAGTCTCAAGATGTTCTCGTAACTACATTATTTTCTTCCTTCCCTCTCTCCATGATTCTGGTATTTCTTTCCTTGAATTCACCTGGGGAGCCATTGGTAAATTGGGAATTTCACAGAGCAGCAGTAAGGTGCCTATAGCCTCAGGGACTTGCTTTCTGTCTTGGTGATGGAATGCACTGTAGGGAGAGGAGATCCTATCTGCTGAGAGAATTCTCTTGGGTCTTTAATTACCTTGTGAAAAGTTGAGCAGGACCCTGTTGATATTCTTCATTTAAGTGGATATGATAACGTACATGAATAATGCCTTTCTGATGTAATCCCATTCAGCATAACATATTTGTGAAAAGCCCTGGGATCCTCCTCAGGAGGATCTTCCAATGTGGTTCCTAGAATTTCTGTCAAGGTTAACAGCAGAACTGACTTCATGGATCAGCAGGCTGCCTGTGCAGAATTGACAAATATGCTGAACTATGTGGCACAGCCTCCTCATTGTAGGCATTGGTTCCATCCATCAAGTGGATGGGCATTAGTTAATAGTAAAATGGAGTGGTCTGGCTCTTTATGAGAAGGGAAGTTTTATAACATACTGTAACTGGATACTTCAGGCTGTCTGAAATTTGTGGTGTTCTTCCTATCACAGCTTATTAAGTACTGACATCTCAGATATGATCCAATATGGTAGACATTTATAATTAGTTTTGTCTTGTTTTGAGTAATGGTCTTGCTATATAGACAAAGCTATAATGAAATTATAAATACTCCTGTCTCCATATCCAAAGTGGTGGAATTATTATAGGCATGAACTAATGCCTGAGGTGAGACCTGGCTCCATTTATGCACCTCAACTGGGTTTTTAAATCTCCAGGCCTTGACTTAGGATGGTGGCTTCGAAGATAAAAGCATTTTCTGACAAAAGTAATGCCCCCAGTAAGTGTGATCTACTGAGTCCTTGTACTAGGAAGGAGAGAACAAATCCTACCAAGTAGAAGCATTTGCATGAACACACACACACACACACACACACACACACACACACAGCACACAGATGCACACACACAGAAAATAACAATTTACCTAATATTCAGAATATATCATTTTAACTGCATAATAATGACTATATACACATAATTTTCACTTTTGTCTGTTTCTTTGTATTTGTTTTCTGATCATCTAAAGTTGCCAAATGCCTATGTGTAATCACAGAAATTTACAAAATTGAGGCAGAAAATTACAAACTGGAGGTACACCTAGGTAACAAAGAAGATATTCTGCTTGAAAATCACAAGCTGCCATGAAGCTATTTGTTGTCATCTACTAATCTGGGGTATACTGGTAAGTATAGTGAGTGGTTGTGTTTTGATTTTTTTCTTGTAGTTTCTTAGTTGTTATCATCATCATCATCATTATTATTATTATTGTTATTAAATCATTCTTAATAGTCCAGATAGACTTTATCCCTCTCCTGTTCCAGCCTCTGACTGTTCTATATCCAATACCTCCTCCTTTCTCCCATCTCCAAGAGGGAGATACCCGCAAACTCTACCCCTCCAGCCCTTCCAATTACCTGTTGCCTCATGTCTCTTTATGGCGAGGTACATCTTGGCTGACTGAGTCTAGACCTGGTAGTCCTCTGCAGTATATGTACTGAAAGCCTCATATCAGCTGGTGTATGCTGCCTGGTTTGTGGCTCAGTGTCTGAGAGAGGTCTGGGGTCCATGTTAATTGAGACTACAGGTTTTCTATAGGCTTCCTCTCCTCCTCAGTTTCTTCCAGCTTTTCTCTAGTTCAACTAATGGGGTCTTGAATCTATTTCCATTGCCTCTGAATCTTTCAGTCTCTTGGTGGGTCTTTCGAAGGGCAGCCATGAAAGGCCCACTTTTTTGAGCACAACTCAACATATGTAATAGTGTTAGGCCTTGCAGACTCCCCTTGGGAGGATCTCAGTTTGGGCTTGTCACGAGACATCCTTTTCCTCTGGCGTTTCTCCATTTTTGTCCCTGCAGTTTTCTCAGATGGAAACTCTTCTGGGTCAGAATTTTTTACTGTAAGATGGCAACCCCACCCCTCTACTTGCGTTCTCTTTTGAGGCTACACCTTTAGACATACATGCAACACCAAATCTTTTCGAGTTACAACGTGTTGTTTAGGAAAAAGAAGATAATTTTCTACGATGCAGGATTTCCTTAAAACGTGGTATTCTGACATATTTTTTAGAGAGAAAATTCTCTTCTGGGTTCTCTTTTGAGGCTACAAGTTTAGACACACACGCAACACCAAATCTTTTCGAGTTATAATGTGTTTTTTAGGAAATACAAAATAATTTTTTACAATGCGTTATTCCTTCTCGTAAAGTTTATGTATTTCTTATATGTACGTATTTGTCTTTACTCTGCAACACTGTATTTCCTTATAACGTGGTATTCTTACATATTCTTTCGAGAGAAAACTCTCTTGTGCCTTCTTTTTTGAGGCTACACGCTTAGACATACACGCAACACCAAAGCTTTTCGAGTTACAACGTGTTGTTTAGGAAAAACAAGATAATTTCGCACGATGCGGGATTTCCTTAAAACGTGGTATTCTGACATATTTTTTCAAGAGAAAACTCTCCTGTGCGTTCTCTTTTGAGGCTACACGCTAAGACATACACGCAACTCCAACGTTTTTCGAAGTACATAATGTTGTTTAGGAAAAACAAGATAAGTTCGCACAATGCAGGATTTCCATAAATCGTGGTATTCTGACATATTTTTTGGAGAGAAAATTCTCCTGTGGGTTCTCTTTTGAGGCTACACATTTAGACATACACACAAAACCAAATCTTTTTGAGTTACAACGTATTGTTTTGGAAATACAAGATAATTTTGTACAATGCGTTATTTCTTCTCGTAAAGTTGAAGTATTTCTAATACGTACGTATTTGTCTTTACTCTGCAACACTGTATTTCCTTATAACGTGGTATTCTTACATATTCTTTCTAGAGAAACCTCTCCTGTGCATTCTCTTTTGAGGCTACACGCTTAAACATACACGCAATACCAACTATTTTTGAATTACAATGTGTTGTTTAGGAAAAACAAGATAATTTCGCACTATGAGGGATTTCCTTAAAATGTGGTATTCTGACATATTTTTTCGAGAGAAAACTCATCTGTGCATTCTCTTTAGAAGCTACTCGCTTAGAAGTACACGCCACACCAAATCTTTTCAAGTTACAACATGTTGTTTAGGAAATACAAGATAATTTTGTACGATACATTATTTCTTATCGTAAAGTTTAAGTATTTCTAATAAGTACGTATTTGTCTTTACTCTGCAAAACTGCATTTCCTTGTAACGTGGTATTCTTACATATTCTTTCGAAAGAAAACTCTCCTGTGCATTCTCTTTTGAGGCTATACACTTAGACATACACGCAACACCTAAGCTTTTTGAGTTAAAACATTTTGTTTAGGAAAAGAAGATAATTTCGCACGATGCAGGATTTCCTTAAAACGTGGTATTCTGACATATTTTTTCGAGAGAAAACTCTCCTGTGTGTTCTCATTTGAGGCTACACGCTGAGACATACAAGCTACACCAAAGTTATCAGAGTTACTACGTGTTCTTTAAGAAAAACAAGATAATTTCGCATGATGCGGGATTTCCTTAAAACGTGGTATTCTGACATATTTTGTCGAGAGAAAATTCTCCTGTGGGTTCTCTTTGGAGGCTACACATTTAGACATACACGCAACACCAAAGCTTTTCAAGTTACAACGTGTTGTTTAGGAAAAACAAGATAATTTCGCACAATGCAGGATTTCCTTAAAACGTGGTATTCTGACATATTTTTTTCGAGAGAAAACTCCTGTGCATTCTCTTTTAAGGCTACATGCTTAGACATACACACAACACCAAATCTTTTCGAGTTACAACGTGTTGTTTAGGAAAAACAAGATAATTTTTTATGATGCTTTATTTCTTCTTGTAAAGTTTAAGTATTTCTAATACGTATGTATTTGTCTTTACTCTGCAACACTGTATCCTTGTAATGTGGTATTCTTACATATTCTTTCGAGAGAAAACTCTCCTGTGCGTTCTCTTTTGAGGCTACACACTTAGACATACACGCATCATCAAAGCTTTTCGAGTTACAACGTGTTGTTTACGAAAAAAAAAGATAATTTCGCAAGATGCGGGATTTCCTTAAAACGTGGTAATCTGACATATTTTGTCGAGAGAAAATTCCTCTGTGGGTTCTCTTTTGAGGCTACATGTTTAGACAACCATGCAACACCAAATCTTTTTGAGTTATAATGTGTTGTTTAGGAAAAACAAGATAATTTCCCACTATGCGGGAGTTCTTTAAAACGTGTTATTCTGACATATTTTTTCGAGAGAAAACTCTCCTGTGCGTTCTCTTTTGAGGCTACGAGCTTAGACATACAAGCAACACAAAATCTTTTCTAGTTACAACGTGTTCTTTAAGAAAAACAAGATAATTTCGCATGATGCGGGATTTCCTTAAAACGTGGTATTCTGACATATTTTGTCGAGAGAAAATTCTCCTGTGGGTTCTCTTTTGAGGCTACACATTTAGACATACAGGCAGCCCCAAATCTTTTCGAGTTACAACGTGTTGTTTAGGGAATACAAGATAATTTTTTTACGATGCTTTATTTCTTCTCGTAATGTTTAAGTATTTCTAATACGTACGTATTTGTCTTTACTCTGCAACACTGTATTTGCTTGTAACGTGATATTCTTACATATTCTTTTGAGAGAAAACTCTCCTGTGCATTCTCTTTTGAGGCTACACAGTTAGACATACACGCAACACCAAAGCTTTTCGAGTTACAGCGTGTTGTTTAGGAAAAAAAAGATAATTTCGCAAGATGCAGGATTTCCTTAAAACGTGGTATTCTGACATGTTTTGTCGAGATAAAATTCCTCCGTGTGTTCTCTTTTGAGGCTACATGTTTAGAAAACCATGCAATACCAAATCTTTTCAAGTTATAACGTGTTGTTTAGGAAAAACAAGATAATTTCACACTATGCGGGAGATCTTTAAAACGTGGTATTCTGACATATTTTTTCAAGAGAAAACTCTGCTGTGCGCTCTCTTTTGAGGCTACACGATTAGACATACACACCACACAAAAACTTTTCGAGTTACAACTTATTGTTTAGGAAATACAAGATAATTTTGTACGATGCTTTATTTCTTCTCTTAATGTTTAAGTATTTCTAATAAGTACGTATTTGTCGTTACTCTGCAACACTGTATTTCCATGTAACGTGGTATTCTTACATATTCTTTCGAGAGAAAACTCTCCTGTGCTTTCCCTTTTGAGGCTACATGCTTAGACATACATGCCACACCAAATCTTTTCCAGTTTTAACATGTTTTTTTTAGGAAATACTAGATAATTTTATACGATGTGTTATTTCTTCTCGTAAAGTTTAAGTATTTCTAATATGTACGTATTTGTCTTTACTCTGCAAAACTGTATTTCCTTGTAACGTGGTATTCTTACATAGTCTTTCGAGAAAAAACTCTCCTGTGAATTCTCTTTTGAGGCTACAAGCTTAGACATACACGTAACACAAAATCTTTTCGAGTTACAACGTGTTGTTTAGGAAAAACAAGATAATTTTGCACGATGCGTGATTTCTTATCATAAAGTTTAAGTATTTCCAATATGTACGTATTTGTCTTTAATCTGCAACACTGTATTTCCTAATAACTTGGTATTATTACATATTCTTTCGAGAGAAAACTATCCTGTGCGTTCTCTTTTGAGGCTGCATGCTTAGAAAAAAACGCAACACCAAATCTTTTCGAGTTACAACACTTTGCTTAGGAAAAAAAAGATAATTTCGCACGATGCAGGATTTCCTTAAAACGTGGTATTCTGACATATTTATTCGAGAGAAAATTCTCCTCTGCATTTTCTTTTGAGGCTACAGGCTGAGACATACAAGCAACACCAAAGCTTTTCGAGTTACAACGTGTTGTTTAGGAAAAACAAGATAATTTCGCACCATGCAGGATTTCCTCCAAACGTGGTATTCTGACATAGTTTTTGAGAGAAAATTCTCCTGTGGGTTCCCTTTTGAGGGTACATGTTTAGACATACACGCAACACCAAATCTTTTCGAGTTACAACGTGTTGATTACGAAATACAAGATAATTTTGTACAATGCGTTATTTCTTCTCATAAAGTTTAAGAATTTCTAATAGGATTCGGCGGTGGCGGCGGAGGCGGCGGCAGTGGCAGCAGTGGCTGCTTCAGCTGAAGGGCCATCAGCAGTGGAACCAAGGCGTCACAGGGACCAGTTAGGCCCTGCACCCACGACCACTGACCTTCGCTGACCAGCCGGGCAGCAAGCAGCTGCAGTTGTGCGGTGCCTTTCCTGCACGGAGGCCATTTCAGAACTCGGCCTCCCACCAGCCAGGAGAGGTGCATCCATCTTGGTTCCGTACTCCAGGGATCGGACAGACTGAGGTACACAAACATAATCCGAGGCCAACACCTCGGTGGTCTGAGCCCGACGGGCGTTGGCCTGCACCCAGGCCCTGGGCGGGTCGGGGGGCCATCGGGGTGCCAACCCAGGCAGGAGGTTTTTTGCCTAGGCCTGCGAGCGCGCCGCCGCCATTTTGCCTGCAGGACGACAGAGAGCTCAGGCGGGCAGTCCTGTAACAGGCATAGCCTAAGGCTAACAAAGCGGGGGTCCAGGCCCCAAAAGGCACAGGACTGACCCCAAGAACTGGGCGGCTTGGTGGGCCATCTGTGAGTCAACCCGCCCAGGTGATTGTTAGCAAAGCAGACTCTCCCGGCGCTTTCAGGGAGTGCGGGCGCGCACGCCCGCCATCCTAGTCACCTGGCAGACCCAATTAACAGTCATAGCCCTAGGGGAACTTTGCTCGGACCTTGGCCTCCCAGGCTTTTGCCTGGACTCAGGGACTGGGCGGCCAGGCTAACCTTGTGTGCGACAGCCCGGTTGGCGGATCGGCTGCCCAGCGGAGTGAGCAGAACACAGGGGAGGGCACAGTAGCATACACCATCGGCACTCCCTGGGGGTGCACACAGGCTCCATCTGGTCCACAGACACAATCTGGGGCAAGGCCTCAGTCAGAAGCCCTTAGCTCTACTCTCTCCGCTTCCGGATCCAGATCAGTCTGGGCGGCAGCATTACATCTCCAAGTCCTGCAAGTGGCTAGCTGGGCTTCCGGGCGGCCAGCTGGGAGAAGTCAGTGTGCTCCAGTGAATCCAGCAGGCCCCAGCTGGAGCCTTCGGGTGCCTGCTTTGGGATCGGAACAGCCTGGGCAGCAGCACACTGTCTAAAAGCAGTGCAGGAGGTAAGCTGTGCACCAGAGGCCAACTGGGAAGGGGCAGCTTGCACTGGTGAGTCCAGCACTGACAAGATAAACTAACACCAGTGAGAACTAGATGGCAAAAGGCAAACGCAGGAACGTCACTAACAGAAATCAAGGCAATATGGCAATATCTGAACCCAATTCTCCTCTACCAACATGTACTGGATACCCCATCACACCAGTAAAACAAGATTTGGATTTAAAATCACTGGTCATGATGCTGGTACAGGAACACATGAAGGACATACATAAAAAAAATCAGGAGAAAATGGATCAAAAGTTAGAAGCCCTTGCAAGGGAAACACAAAAATCATTGAAAGAAATCCAGGAGAATACAAAAGCCAACAAGGAGGAAATGCAAAAAACACTTAAAGAAATACAGGAGAACTTTGGTCAACAGGCTGAGGTCATGAAAGACGAAACACAAAAATCTCTTAAAGAAATACAGGAGAACTTTGGTCAACAGGCTGAGGTCATGAAAGACGAAACACAAAAATCTCTTAAAGAATTACAGGAAAACACAAACATGCAAGTGAAGGAGCTAAGCAAAACCATCCAGGATCTAAAATCAGAAGTAGAAACAACTAAGAAAACTCAAAGGGAGACAACTTTGGAGATAGAAAGCCTTGGGAAGAAATCAGGGGACAGAGATGCAAATATCAACAACAGAATACAAAAGATAGAAGAAAGAATCTCAGATGCTGAAGATTCCATAGAAACCATGGACTCAACAGTTAAAGAAAATGCAAAATGCAAAAAGCTTGTAACCCAAAATATCCAGGAAATCCAGGACACAATGAGAAGACCAAACCTAGGGATTATAGGCATAGATGAGAGTGAGGATTTACAACTTAAAGGGCCAGCAAACATCTTCAATAAAATTATGGAAGAAAACTTCCCTAACCTAAAGAGAGAGATGCCCATGAATATACAAGAAGCCTACAGAACTCCAAACAGACTGGACCAGAACAGAAATACTTCCCGTCACATAATAATCAAAACACCAAATGTTCTAAACAAAGAAAGAATACTAAACCAGTAAGAGAAAAAGGCCAAGTAACATATAAAGGAAGACCTATCAGAATCACAGCAGACTTTTCACCTGAGACTATGAAGGCTAGAAGGTCCTGGGCAGATCTCATGCAGACTCTAAGAGAACACAAATGCCAACCAAAACTACTATATCCAGCAAAACTCTCAATCACCATAGATGGAGAAACTAAGATATTTCATGACAAAACCAAGTTTACCCAATATCTATCCACAAACCCGGTCCTAAAAAGGATAATAGGAGGACAACACCAATACAAGGAGGGAAACTTCACCCTGGAAAAAGCAAGATAGTAACCTTTCATCAAACTCAAAAGAAGTTAAGCATTCAAATTTAAAAAATAACGTCAAAAATGATAGGAAGTAACAATCACTATTCCTTAATATCTCTTAACATCAATGGACTTAATGCCCCAATAAAAAGACACAGATTAACGGAATGGATACGTAAACAGGACCCTACATTTTGCTGCTTACAGGAAACACACCTCAGGGTCAAAGACAAACACTACCTTAGAGTAAAAGGCTGGAAGACAATTTTACAAGCAAATGGTCTCAGGAAACAAGCTGGAGTAGCCATTTTAATATCAGATAAAATTGACTTTCAACCCAAAGTCATCAAAAGAGACCCTGAGGGACACTTCTTGCTGGTCAAAGGAAAAATACAAAAAGAAGAACTGTCAATCCTGAACATCTATGCCCCAAATGCAAGGGCACCCTCTTTCGTAAAAGAAACTTTATTAAAACTAAAAGCACACATTGCACCTAACACAATAATTGTGGGTGACTTCAACACTGCACTTTCCTCAATGGACCGATCAGGAAAACAGAAACTAAACAGGGACACAATGAAACTAATTGAAGCTTTGGACCAATTAGATTTAACAGATATATATAGAACATTCTATCCTAAAACAAAAGAATATACCTTTTTCTCAGCACCTCATGGTACCTTCTCCAAAATCGACCATATAATTGGTCACAAGACAGACCTCAACAAATATAAGAAGATCGAACTAATCCCATGCCTCCTATCTGATCACTATGGAGTAAAAGTGGTCTTCAATAGCAACAGAAACAACAGAAAGCCCACATACACGTGGAAACTGAACAATACTCTACTCAATGATACCTTGGTCAAGGAAGAAATAAAGAAAGAAAGTAAAGACTTTTTAGAACACAATGAAAATGAAAACACAACATACCCAAATCTATGGGACACAATGAAAGCAGTGCTAAGAGGAAAACTCATAGCCCTGAGTGCCTCCAAAAAGAAAATGGAGAGAGCATACATTACCAGCTTAATGACACACCTGAAAGCCCTGGAACAAAAAGAAGCTATTTCGCCCAGGAGGAGTAGAAGGCAGGAAATCATCAAACTCAGGGCCGAAATCAATCAAGTAGAAACAAAGAGAACCATACAAAAAATCAACAATACCAGGAGCTGGTTCTTTGAGAAAATCAACAAGATAGATAAACCCTTAGCCAGAATGACCAAAGGGCACAGAGAAAGTATCCAAATTAACAAACTTAGAAATGAAAAGGGAGATATAACAACGGAAACTGAGGAAATCCAAAAAATCATCAGATCCTACTACAAGAGCCTATACTCAACACAACTGGAGAATCTGGAGGAAATGGACAATTTCCTTGACAGATACCAAATACCAAAATTAAATCAGGACCAACTAGACCATCTAAACAGTCCCATAATGCCTAAAGAAATAGAAGGAGTCATAGAAAGTCTTCCAACCAAAATAAGCACAGGACCAGATGGCTTCAGTGCAGAATTCTACCAGACCTTCAAAGAAGAGTTAACACCAATACTCTTCAAACTATTCCACAAAATAGAAACAGAAGGAACACTACCCAAATCCTTTTACGAAGCCACAATTACGCTGATACCAAAGCCACACAAAGATCCAACAAAGAAAGAGAACTTCAGACCAATTTCCCTTATGAACATCGATGCAAAAATACTCAATAAAATTCTTGCCAACCGAATCCAAGAACACATCAAAACGATCATCCACCATGATCAAGTAGGCTTTATCCCGGGAATGCAGGGTTGGTTCAATATACGGAAATCCATCAATACAATCCACTACATAAACAAATTCAAAGAACAAAACCACATGGTCATTTCATTGGATGCTGAAAAAGCATTTGACAAAATTCAGCATCCCTTCATGCTTAAAGTCTTGGAGAGAACAGGAATTCAAGGCCCATACCTAAACATAGTAAAAGCAATATACAGCAAACCGGTAGCCAGCATCAAACTATATGGAGAGAAACTTGAAGCAATCCCACTGAAATCAGGGACCAGACAAGGCTGCCCCCTTTCTCCTTATCTTTTCAATATTGTACTTGAGGTACTAGCTCGGGCAATTCGACAACATAAGGAGGTCAAAGGGATACAAATTGGAAAGGAAGAAGTCAAACTATCATTATTTGCAGACGACATGATCGTCTACCTAAGTGACCCAAAGAACTCCACTAGAGAGCTCCTACAGCTGATAAACAACTTCAGCAAAGTGGCAGGTTATAAAATCAACTCAAGCAAATCAGTGGCCTTCCTATACTCAAAGGATAAGCAGGCTGAGAAAGAAATTAGGGAAATGACCCCCTTCAAAATAGCCACAAACAGTATAAAGTATCTTGGGGTGACTCTTACCAAACATGTGAAAGATCTGTATGACAAGAACTTCAAGACTCTGAAGAAGGAAATGGAAGAAGACCTCAAAAAATGGGAAAACCTCCCATGCTCATGGATCGGTAGAATCAATATAATTAAAATGGCCATTTTGCCTAAAGCACTATACAGATTCAATGCAATACCCATCAAAATCCCAACTCAATTCTTCACAGAGTTAGAAAGAGCAATTATCAAATTCATCTGGAACAACAAAAAACCCAGGATAGCTAAAACTATTCTCAGCATCAAAAGGAAATCTGGGGGAATCAGTATCCCTGACCTCAAGCAATACTACAGAGCAATAGTGTTAAAAACTGCATGGTATTGGTACAGTGACAGGCAGGAGGATCAATGGAACAGGATTGAAGATCCAGAAATGAACCCACACACCTATGGCCACTTGATCCTCGACAAAGAGGCTGAAAACATCCAATGGAAAAAAGATAGCCTTTTCAACAAATGGTGCTGGTTCAACTGGAGGGCAGCATGCAGAAGAATGCGAATTGATCCATCCTTGTCTCCTTGTACTAAGCTCAAATCCAAATGGATCAAGGACCTCCACATAAAGCCAGACACTCTGAAGCTAATAGAAAAGAAACTGGGGAAGACCCTTGAGGACATCGGTACAGGGAGAAAGTTTCTGAACAGAACACCAATAGCGTATGCTCTAAGAGCAAGAATTGACAAATGGGACCTCATAAAATTACAAAGTTTCTGTAAGGCAAAGGACACCATCAAGAGGACAAATCGGCAACCAACAAATTGGGAAAAGATCTTCACCAATCCTACATCAGATAGAGGGCTAATATCCAATATATATAAAGAACTCAAGAAGTTAGACTCCAGAAAACCAAACAACCCTATTAAAAAATGGGGTACAGCGTTAAACAAAGAATTCTCACCTGAAGAACTTCAGATGGCGGAGAAGCATCTTAAAAAATGCTCAACTTCATTAGTCATTAGGGAAATGCAAATCAAAACAACCCTAAGATTTCATCTTACACCAGTCAGAATGGCTAAGATTAAAAATTCAGGAGACAGCAGGTGTTGGAGAGGGTGTGGAGAAAGAGGAACACTCCTCCACTGCTGGTGGGGTTGCAAATTGGTACAACCACTCTGGAAATCAGTCTGGCGGTTCCTCCGAAAACTGGGCACCTTACTTCCAGAAGATCCTGCTATACCACTCCTGGGCATATACCCAGAAGACTCCCCACCATGTAATAAGGATACATGTTCTACTATGTTCATAGCAGCCCTATTTGTAATTGCCAGATGCTGGAAAGAACCCAGGTATCCCTCAACAGAAGAGTGGATGCAAAAAATGTGGTATATCTACACAATGGAGTACTCTTCAGCCATTAGAAACAATGAATTCATGAAATTCTTAGGCAAATGGATGGAGCTAGAGAATATCATACTAAGTGAGGTAACCCAGACTCAAAAGGTGAATCATGGTATGTACTCACTAATAAGTGGATATTAACCTAGAAAACTGGAATACCCAAAACATAATCCACACATCAAATGAGGTACAAGAAGAAAGGAGGAGTGGCCCCTGGTTCTGGAAAGACTCAGTGAAACAGTATTCAGCAAAACCAGATCGGGGAAGTGGGAAGGGGTGGGTGGGAGGACAGGGGAAGAGAAGGGGGCTTGCGGGACTTTCGGGGAGTGGGGGGGGGCTAGAAAAGGGGAAATCATTTGAAATGTAAATAAATTATATCGAATAATATAAAAATATTCTTTTCATAAAAAAAAAGAATTTCTAATAAGTACATATTTGTCTTTACTCTGCAACAGTGTATTTCCTTATAACGTGGTATTCTTACATTTTCTTTCGAGAGAATACTCTCCGGTGTGTTCTCTTTTGAGGCTAAACTCTTAGTCATACACGCAACACCAGAGCTTTTCGAGTTAAAACATGTTGTTTAGGAAAAACAAGATAATTTTCCACGATGCGTTATTTCTTCTCATGAAGTTTAAGTATTTCCAATATGTACGTATTTGTCTTTACTCTGCAACACTGTATTTCCTTAAAACGTTGTATTCTGTCATATTTTTTCGTGATAAAACTCTCCTGTGCGTTCTTTTTTGAGACTACACACTGAGATATACAAGCAACACCAAAGCTTTTCGAGTTACAACGTGTTGTTTAGGAATAACAAGATAATTTCGCACGATGCAGGATTTCCTTAAAACGTGGTATTCAGACATATTTTTTCGAGAGAAAATTCTCCTGTGGGTTCTCTTTTGAGGCTATACGTTTAGACATACACGCAACACCAAATCTTTTCGAGTTACAACGTGTTGTTTATGGAAATACTGCATCATGCGAAATTATCTTGTTTTTCCTAAACAACACGCTGTAACTCGAAAAGCTTTGGTGTTTCGTGTATGTCTAAGCGTGTAGTCTCAAAAGAGAACGCACAGGAGAGTTTTCTCTCGAAAGAATATGAAAGAATACCACGTTATAAGGAAATACAGGGTTGCGGAGTAAAGAAAAATATGTACGTAGTAGAAATACTTTAACTTTACGAAAAGAAATAAAGCATCGTACAAAATTTTTTTGTATTTCCTAAACAACACGTTGTAACTCGATAAGATTTGGTGTTGCGTGTATGTCTACACGTGTGGCCTCAAAAGAGAACCCACAGGAAAATTTTCTCTCAAAACAATATGTGAGAACACCACGTTTTAAGGAAATTCTGCATCTTGCGAAATTATCTTCTTTTTACTAAACAACACGTTATAACTCGAAAAGCTTTGGTGTTGCGTGTATGTCTAAGCGTGTAGCTTCAAAAGTGAACACACAGGAGAGTTTTCTCTCAAAGAATATGTAAGAATTTCACGTTATAAGGAAATACAGTGTTGCAGAGTAAAGACAAGTACGTATGTATTGGAAATAACTAAACTTTACCATAAGAAATAACGCATCGTGCGAAATTATCTTGTTTTTCCTAAACAACACGTTTTAACGTGAAAAGCTTTGGTGTTGCGTGTATGTTTAACCATGTAGCCTCAAAAGAGAACGCACAGGAGAGTATGCTCTCGAAAGAATAAGAATACCACGTTATAAGGAAATACGGTGTTGCAGACAAAAGACAAATACGTACGTATTAGAAATACTTAAACTTTACGAGAAGAAATAATGCACCGTACAAAATTGTTTTGTTTTTCCTAAACAACACTTTATAACTCGATAAGATTTAGTGTTGCGTTTATGTCTACACGTGTAGCCTCAAAAGAGAACCCACAGGAAAATTTTCTCTCAAAAATAACATGTCAGAACACCACGTTTTAAGGAAATCCCGCATTGTGCGAAATTATCTTGTTTTTCCTAAACAACACGTTGTAAGTTGAAAAGCTTTGGTGTTGCGTGTATGTCTAAGTGTGTAGCCTCAAAAGAAAACGCTCAGGAGAGTTTTCTCTTGAAAGAATATGTAAGAATACAACGTTATTAAGAAATACAGTGTTGTAGAGTAAGACAAATACGTACGATTTAGAAATACTTAAACTCTACGAGAAGAAGTAACGCATCGTAAAAAATTATCTTGTACTTCCTAAACAACACGTTGTAACTCGTAAAGATTTGCTGCTACGTGTATGTCTAAATGTGTAGCCTCAAAAGAGAACCCATAGGAGAATTTTCTCTCGAAAAAATATGTCAGAATACCATGTTTTAGGGAAATACCGCATCTTGCGAAATTATCTTGTTTTTTCCTAAGCAACATGTTGTAACTCGAAAAGCATGGGTGTTGTGTGTATGTCTAAGGGTGTAGCCTCAAAAGTGAACACACAAGAGAGTTTTCTCACAAAGAATATGTAAGAATTCCACGTTAAAAAAATACAGTGTTGCAGAGTAAAGACAAATACGTATGTATTGGAAATGTTAAACTTTACCAGAAGAAATAACGCATCATACAAAATTATCTTGTATTTCCTTAACAACAAGTTGTAACTCGAAAGGATTGGGTATTGCGTGTGTCTAAGCGTTTAGCCTCAAAGAGAACACACAGGAGAGTTTTCGCTCAAAAAAATATGTCAGAATACCACGTTTTAAGGAAATCCCGCATCTTACGAAATTATCTTTTTTTTTTCCTAAACAACACGTTGGAACTCGAAAAGCTTTGGTGTTGCATGTATGTTTAAGTGTGTAGCCTCAAAAGAGAACACACAGGAGAGTTTGCTCTCGAAAGAATATGTAAGATTACCACGTTATAAGGAAATACAGTGTTGCAAAGTAAAGACAAATATGTACCTATTAGAAATAATTAAACTTTATAAGAAGAAATAACGCATCGTTCAAAATTATCTTGTTTTTCCTAATCAACACGTTGTAATGCAAAAAGATTTGGTGTTGCCTGTATGTCTAAGCGTGTAGCTTCAAAAAAGACACTACAGGAGAATTTTCTTTCAAAAAAATATGTCAGTATACCATGTTTTAAGGAAATCCCGCATCGTGCAAAATTATCTTGTTTTTCCTAAACAACACTTTGTAACTCGAAAAGCTTTGGTGTTGCGTGTAAGTCTAAGCGTGTAGCCTCAAAAAAGAACACACAGGAGAGTTTGCTCTCGAAAGAATATGTAAGATTACCACGTTATAATGAAATACAATGTTGCAGAGTAAAGAAAAATGCGTACCTATTAGAAATACTTAAACTTTATGAGAAGAAATAACGCATCACAAAAAATTGTTTTGCATTTCCTAAACAACACGTTGTAACTCGATAAGATTTGGTGTTGCATGTATGTCTACACATGTAGCCTCAAAAGAGAACCCACAGGAGAATTTTTCTCAAAAAAATATATTATAACACCACGTTTTAAGGAATCCCCGCATCGTGCGAAATTATCTTGTTTTTCCTAAACAACAGGTTTTAACTCGAAAAGATTTGGTGTTGCGTGTATATCTAAGGTTGTAGCCTCAAAAGAGAACAAACAGGAGAGTTTTCGCTCGAAAAAATATGTCAGAATACGACGTTTTAAGGAAATCACGCATTGTGCAAAATTATCTTGTTTTTTCTAAACAACACGTTGTAACTCGAAAAGCTTTGGTGTTGCGTGTATGTCTAAGCATGTAGCCTCAAAAGTGAAAGCACAGGAGAGTTTTCTCTCAATAGAATATGTAAGAATTCCACGTTATAACGGAATACTGTGTTGCAGAGTAAAAACAAATACGTATGTAATAGAAATACTTAAAATTTACGGGAAGAAGTAATGTATCCTGCAAAATTATCTTGTTTTTCCTAAACAACATGTTGTAACTAGAAAAGATTTGGTGGTGCGTGTATGTCTAAATGTGTATCCTCCAAAGAGAACCCACAGGAGAATTTTCTCTCGAAAAAATATGTCAGAAATCCACGTTTTAAGGAAATACCGCATCATGTGAAATTATCTTGTTTTTCCTAAACAACACATTGTAACTCGAAAAACTTTGGTGTTGCATGTATGTCTAAGCATGTAGCCTCAAAAGAGAATGCACAGAGGAATTTCTCTCGAAAGAATATGTAAGAATACCATGTTATAAGGAAATACAGTGTTGCAGAGTAAAGACAAATACGTACTTATTAGAAATACTTAAACTTTACTAGAAGAAATAACGCGTAGTGCAAAATTATATTGTTTTTCATAAAAAACACATTGTAATTCGAAAAGATATTGTGTTGCATGTATTACTAAGCGTGCAGCCTCAAAAGAGAACGCACAGGAGAGTTTTCTCTCGAAAAAATGTGTCAGAATACCACGTTTTAAGGAAATCCCACATCATGTAAAATTATCTTGTTTTCCTAAACAACATGTTGTTACTCGAAAAGCTTTGGTGTTGCGTGTATGTCTAAATGTGTAGCCTCAAAAGAGAACGCACAGGAGAGTTTTCTCTCCAAAGAATATGTAAGAATACCACGTTACAAGGAAATACAGTTTTGCTGTTAAAGACAAATACGTACGTATTAGAAATACTTAAACTTATCCAGAAGAAATAATACATCATACAATATTATCTTGTATTTCCTAAACAACACGTTGTAACTCAAAAAGATTTGGTGTTGCGTATATGTCTAAGCCTGTAGCCTCAAAAGAGAATGGACAGGAGATTTTTCTCTTGAAAAAATATGTCAGAATACCACGTTTTTAGGAAATCCCGCATCGTGCGGAATTATCTTGTTTTTCCTAAACGTTGTAACTCGAAAGGATTTGGTGTTGCGTGTATTTCTAAGCTTCTAGCCTCAAAAGAGAACGCACAGGAGAGTTTTCTCTCGAAAAAACATGTCAGAATACCCCGTTTTAAGGAAATCGCTCATCGTGCGAAATTATCTTGTTTTTCCTAAACAACACGGTGTAACTTGAAAAGCTTTGGTGTTGCGTGTATGTCTAAGCGTGTAGCTTCAAAAGAGAATGAAGAGGAGAGTTTTATCTCGAAAGAATATGTAAGAATACCACGTTATAAGGAAATACAGTGTTGCAGAGTAAAGACAAATACGTAAGTATTAGAAATACTTAAATTTACGAGAAGAAATAATGCATCGTGCAAAATTATCTTGTTTTTCCTAAACAACACGTTGTAACTGGAAAGGATTTGGTGTTGCGTGTATGTCGAAATTTGTAGCCTCTAAAGGGAAACCACAGGAGAATTTTCTCTTGAAAAAATATGTCAGAATACAACGTTTTAAGGAAATACCGCATCATGCGAAATTATCTTGTTTTTCGTAAACAACACGTTGTAACTCGAAAATCTTTGGTGTTGCGTTTATGTCTAAGCATGTAGCCTCAAAAGAGAATGCACAGGAGAGTTTTCTCTCGAAAGAATATGTAAGAATTCCATGTTATAATGGAATACAGTGTTGCAGAGTAAAAACAAGTACTTATTAGAAATACGTAAACTTTACAAGAAAAAATAACGCATCATGCAAAATTATCTTGTTTTTCCTAAACAACACGTTGTAACTCGAAAAGCTTTGGTGTTGCGTGTATGTCTAAGTGTGTAGCCTCAGAAGAGAACGCACAGGAGAGTTTTCTCTTCAAAGAATATGTAAGAATACCCCGTTACAAGGAAATACAGTGTTGCATATTAAAGGCAAATACGTACATATTGGAAATACATAAACTTTATGTGAAGAAACAACGCATCGTGCATAATTATCTTGTTTTTCCTAAATAACACTTTCTAACTAGAAAAGATTTGGTATTGCGTATATGTCTAAGCTTCTAGCCTCAAAAGAGTACGCACAGGATAGTTTTCTCTCAAAAAAACATGTCAGAATACCCCGTTTTAAGGAATTCACAAATGGTGTGAAATTATCTTCTTTTTCCTAAACAATACCTTGTAACTTGAAAAATTTTGGTGTTGTGTGTATGTCTAAGCGTGTAGCCTCAAAAGAGAACGCACAGCAGAGTTTTCTTTTGAAAGAACATGAAAGAATACCACATTATAAGCAAAAACAGTGTTGCAGAGTAAAGACAAATACGTACGTATTAGAAATACTTAAACTTTGTGAGAAGAAATAACGCATCGTACTATATTATCTTGTATATCCTAAACAACACGTTGTAACCTGAAAAGATTTGGTGTTGCTTGTAAGCCTAAATGTGTAGCCTGAAAAGAGAACCCACAGGAGAATTTTGTCTCGAAAAAATATGTCAGAATACCACGTTTTAAGGAAATCCTGCATCGTGCGAAATTATCTTGTTTTTTTTAAACAACACTTTGTAAATCGAAAAGCTTTGATGTTGCGTGTATGTAAAAGCGTGTAGCCTCAAAAGAGAACGCGTAGGAGAATTTTCTCTCGAAATAATATGTAAGAATACCAAGTTATAAGGAAATACTGTGCTGCAGAGTAAAGACAAATACATACGTATTGGAAATACTTAAACTTTAAGAGAAGAAATAAGTCATCGTGCAAAATTATCTTGTTTTTCCTAAACAAGACGTTGTAACTCGAAAAGATTTGGTGTTACGTGTATGTCTAAGCTGGTGGCCTCAAACGAGAATGCACAGGAGTGTTTTCTCTCGAAAAAATATGTCAATATACCACGTTTTAAGCAAATCCCGCATGGTGCGAAATTATCTTGTTTTTCCTAAACAACAAGTTGTAACTTGAAAAGCTTTGGTGTTGCGTGTATGTCTAAGGGTGCAGCCTCAAAAGAGAATGCACAGTCGAGTTTACTCTCGAAAGAATATGTAAGAATACCACATGATAAGCAAATACAGTGTTGCAGAGTAAAGACAAATATGTACGTATTAGAAATACTTAAAATGTATGAGAAGAAATAACGCATCATATACAAAATTATCTTATATATCCTAAACAACACGTTGTAACTCGAAAAGATTTGGTGTTGCTTGTAAGTCTAAATGTGTAGCCTCAAAAGAGAACCCACAGGAGAATTTTCCCTCGAAAAATATGTCAGAATACCACGTTTTAAGGAAATCCCGCATCGTGCGAAATTATCTTGTTTTTCCTAAACAACACGTTGTAACTCGAAATGCTTTGGTGTTGCATGTATGTCTAAGCATGTAGCCTCAAAGGAGAATGAAGAGGAAAGTTTTCTCTCGAAAGAATACGTAGGAATACCAAGGTATGAAGAAATACAGTGTTGCAGAGTAAAGACAAATAAGTAAGTATTAGAAATACTTAAAATTTACGAGAATAAATAATGCACCGTGCAAAATTATCTTGTTTTTCCTAAACAACACGTTGTAACTCGAAAAGCTTTGGTGTTGCGTGTATGTATAAGGGTACAGCCTCAAAAGAGAACACACAGGAGAGTTTTCTCTCGGAAGAATATGTAAGAATACCACGTTTTAAGGAAATCCCGCATCTTGCGAAATTATCTTGTTTTTCCTTAACAACACGTTGTAACTCGAAAAGCTTTAATGTTGCGTGTATGTCTAAGCGTGAAGCCTCAAAAGAGAATGCACAGGACAATTTTCTCTCGAAAGAATATGTAAGAATACCACGTTATAAGGAAATACAGTGTTGCTGAGTAAAGACAAATACGTACGTATTGGAAATACTTAAACATTCGGAGAAGAAATAACGCATCGTGCAAAATAATCTTGTTTTTCCTAAACAACACGTTGTAACTCAAAAAGAATTGGTGTTGCGAGTACGTCTAAGCGTGTAGCCTCAAAAGAGAACGCACAGGAGAGTTTTGTCTCGAAAAATATGTCAGAATACCATGCTATTAGGAAATCCCGCATCGTGCGAAATTATCTTGTTTTCCCTAAACAACACGTTGTAACTCGAAAAGCTTTGGTGTTGCGTGTATGTCTAAGTGTGTAGCCTCAGTAGAGAACGCACAGGAGACTTTTCTCTCGAAAGAATATGTAAGAATACCCCGTTAAAAGGAAATACAGTGTTGCATATTAAAGACAAATACGTACATATTGGAAATACTTAAACTTTATGAGAAGAAATAACGCATCATACAAAATTATCTTGTTTTTCCTAAATAACACCATGTAACTCGAAAAGATTTGGTGTTGCGTGTATGTCTAAGCTTCTAGCCTCAAAGGAGTGCGCACAGGAGAGTTTTCTCTCGAAAAATCATGTCCGAATACCCCGTTTTAAGGAAATCGCAGATCGTGTGAAATTATCTTCTTTTTCCTAAACAACAACTTGTAACTTGGAAAGTTTTGGTGTTTCGTGTATGTCTAAGCGTGTAGCCTCAAAAGAGAATGCACAGGAGAGTTTTTTCTCACAAGAATATGAAAGAATACCACATTATAAGCAAATACAGTGTTGCAGAGTAAAGAGAAATATGTATGTATTAGTAATACTTAAACTTTATGAGAAGAAATAACGCATCGTAATATATTATCTTGTATATCCTAAAGAACACGTTGTAACCTGAAAAGATTTGGTGTTGCACGTAAGTCTAAATGTGTAACCTCAACAGAGAACCCACAGGAGAATTTTCTCTCAAAAAAATATGTCAGAATACCACGTTTTAAGGAAATCCCGCATCGCGTGAAATTATCTTGTTTTTCCTAAACAACACGTTGTAACTCGTAAAGTTTTGATGTTGCGTGTCTGTGTAAGCGTGTAGCCTCAAAAAAGAACGAAGAGGAGAGTTTTCTCTCGAAAGAATATGTAAGAATACCACGTTATAAGGAAATACAGTGTTGCAGAGTAAAGACAACTGCGTACGTATTAGAAATACTTAAAATTTACTAGAAGAAATAATGCATCATGCAAAATTATCTTGTTTTTCCGAAACAACACGTTGTAACTCGAAAAGATTTGGTGTTGCGTGTATGTCTAAATGTGTAGCCTCAAAAGAGAACCCACAGGAGAATTATATCTCAAAAAATATGTCAGAATACCACGTTTTAAGGAAATACCGCATAATGCAAAATTATCTTGTTTTTCCTAAACAACACGTTTTAACTCGAAAAGCTTTGGTGTTGTTTGTATGTCTAAGCGTGTAGCCTCAAAAGAGAACTCACAGGAGAGTTTTCTCTTGAAAGAATATGTAAGAATTCCACGTTATAACGAAAAACAGTGTTGCAGAGTAAAAACAAATACATACGTATTAGAAATACTTAAACTTAACGAGAAGAAATAACGCTCCTTACAAAATTATCTTGTATTTCCTAAACAACAAGTTGAAATTCGAAAAAATTTGGTGTTGCGTGTATGTCTAAGCTTGCAGCCAGAAAAGAGAACACAAAGGATAGTTTTCTATCGAAAAATATGTCAGAATACCACGTTTTAAGGAAATCCCGATTCATGGGAAATTTTCTTGTTTTTCCTAAACAACACGTTGTAACTCGAAAAGATTTGGTGTTGCGTGTATGTATAAGGGTGCAGCCTCAAAAGAGAACGCACAGGAGAGGTTTCTCTCGAAAAAATATGTAAGAATACCACGTTTTAAGGAAATCATGCATCTTGTGAAATTATCTTGTTTTTCTTAAACAACACGTTGTAAGTCGAAAAGCTTTGGTGTTGCGTGTATGTCTAAGTGTGTAGCCTCAAAAGAGAACGCACAGGAGAGTTTTCTCTCGAAAGAATATGTAAGAATTCCACATTATAACGGAATACAGTGTTGAAGAGTAAAAACAAATACGTACGTATTAGAAATACTTAAACTTTACGAGAAGAAATAACGCTCCTTACAAAATTATCTTGTATTTCCTAAACAACAAGTTGAAATTCGAAAAAATTTGGTGTTGCGTGTATGTCTAAGCTTGCAGCCACAAAAGAGAACACAAAGGATAGTTTTCTATCGAAAAATATGTCAGAATGCCACGTTTTAAGGAAATCCCGATTCATGGGAAATTATCTTGTTTTTCCTAAACAACACGTTGTACCTCGAAAAGATTTGGTGTTGCGTGTATGTATAAGGGTGCAGCCTCAAAAGAGAACGCACAGGAGAGGTTTCTCTCGAAAGAATATGTAAGAATACCACGTTTTAAGGAAATCATGCATCTTGCGAAATTATCTTGTTTTTCTTAAACAACACGTTGTAACTCAAAAAGCTTTGGTGTTGCGTGTATGTCTAAGTGTGTAGCCTCAAAAGAGAACGCACAGGAGAGTTTTCTCTCGAAAGAATATGTAAGAATTCCACGTTATAACGGAATACAGTGTTGAAGAGTAAAAACAAATACGTACGTATTAGAAATACTTAAACTTTACGAGAAGAAATAACGCTCCTTACAAAATTATCTTGTATTTCCTAAACAACAAGTTGACATTCGAAAAAATTTGGTGTTGCGTGTATGTCTAAGCTTGTAGCCACAAAAAAGAACACAAAGGATAGTTTTCTATCGAAAAAATTTGTCAGAATACCACGTTTTAAGGAAATCCTGCATCATGCGAAATTATCTTGTTTTTCCTAAACAACATGTTGTAACTCGAAAAGATTTGGTGTTGCGTGTATGTATAAGGGTGCAGCCTCAAAAGAGAACGCACAGGAGAGGTTTCTCTAGAAAGAATATGTAAGAATACCACGTTTTAAGGAAATCCCGCATCTTGCGAAATTATCTTGTTTTTCTTAAACAACACTTTGTAACTCGAAAAACTTTGGTGTTGCTTGTATGTCTAAGCGTGCAGCCTCAAAAGAGAATGCATAGGAGAATTTTCTATCGAAAGAATATGTAAGAATACCACGTTATAAGGAAATACAGTGTTGCAGAGTAAAGACAAATACGTTCGTATTAGAAATACTTAAAATTTACGTGAAGAAATAATGCATCGTGCAAAAGTATCTTGTTTTCCTAAACAACACGTTTTAACTCGAAAGGATTTCGTGTTGCGTGTATGTCTAAATGTGTAGCCTCAAAAGAGAACCCACAGGAGAATTTTCTCTCAAAAAATTATGTCAGAATACCACGTTTTAAGGAAATACCGCATAATGCGCAATTATCTTGTTTTTCCTAAACAACACATTGTAACTCGAAAAGCTTTGGTATTTCATGTATGTCTAAGCGTGTAGCCTCAAAAGAGAACGCACAGGAGAGTTTTCTCTCGAAAGAATATGTAAGAATTCCACGTTATAAAGGAATACAGTGTTGCAGAGTAAAAACAAATACGTACATATTAGAAATACTTAAACTTTACGAGAAGAAATAACGCTCTGTACAAAATTATCTTGAATTTCCTAAACAACAAGTTGAAATTCGAAAAAATTTGGTGTTGGGTGTATGTCTACGTTTGTAGCCGCAAAAGTGAATGCAAAGGATAGTTTTCTATCGAAAAAATATGTCAGAATACCACGTTTTAAGGAAATCCCGCATCGTGCGAAATTATCTTCTTTTTCCTAAACAACACGTTGTAACTCGAAAAGATTTGGTGTTGTATAAGGGTGCAGCCTCAAAAGAGAATGCATAGGAGAGGTTTCTCTCGAAAGAATATGTAAGAATACCACGTTTTAAGGAAATCCCGTATCTTGCGAAATTATCTTGTTTTTCCTTAACAACACGTTGTAACTCGAAATGCTTTGGTGTTGCGTGTATGTCTAAGCATGCAGCCTCAAATGAGAATGCATAGGAGAATTTTCTCTCTATAGAATATGTAAGAATACCACGTTATAAGGAAATACAGTGTTGCAGAGCAAAGACAAATACATACGAATTGGAAATACTTAAACTTTAAGAGAAGAAATAAGTCATCGTGCAAAATTATCTTGTTTTTCCTAAACAACATGTTGTAACTCGAAAAGATTTGGTGTTACATGTATGTGTAAGCTGGGGGCCCTAAAAGAGAACACACAGGATTGTTTTCTCTCGAAAAAAAATATGTCAATATACCACGTTTTAAGGAAATCCTGCATGGTGCGAAATTATCTTGTTTTTCCTAAACAACACGTTGTAATTTGAAAAGCTTTTGTGTTGCGTGTATGTCTACGCATGTAGCCTCAAAAGAGAACGCCCAGGCGAGTTTACTCTCGAAAGACTATGTAAGAATACCACGTGATAAGCAAATACAGTGTTGCAGAGTAAAGACAAATATGCACGTATTAGAAATACTTAAAATGTACGAGAAGAAATAATGCATCGTACAAAATTATCTTGTATATCCTAAACAACACGTTGTAACTCGAAAAGATTTGGTGTTGCTTGTAAGTCTAAATGTGTAGCCTCAAAAGAGAACTCACAAGAGAATTTTCCTTAGAAAAAATGTGTCAGAATACCACGTTTTAAGGAAATCCCGCATCGTGCAAAATTATCTTGTTTTTCCTAAACAAAACGTTGTAACTCGAAATGCTTTGGTGTTGCGTGTATGTCTAAGCGTGTAGCCTCAAAAGAGAATGAAGAGGAGAGTTTTCTCTCGAAAGAATATGTAAGAATACCACGTTATGAAGAAAAACAGTGTTGTAGAATAAAGACAAATATGTAAGTATTAGAAATACTTAAAAATTTCGAGAAGAAATAATGCTTCGTGCAAAATTATCTTGTTTTTCCTAAACAACACGTTGTAATTCGAAAGGCTTTGGTGTTGCATGTATGTATAAGGGTGCAGCCTCAAAAGAGAACGCACAGGAGAGTTTTCTCTCGAAAGAATATGTAAGAATACCACGTTTTAAGGAAATCCTGCATCTTGCGAAATTATCTTTTTTTCCTTAACAACACATTGTAACTCGAAAAGATTTGGTGTTGCTTGTAAGTCTAAATGTGTTGCCTCAAAAGGGAACCCACAGGAGAATTTTCCCTCGAAAAAAATATGTCAGAATACCACGTTTTAAGGAAATCCCGCATCATGTGAAATTATCTTGTTTTTCCTAAACGACACGTTGTAACTCGAAATGCTTTGGTGTTGCGTGTATGTCTAAGCGTGTAGCCTCAAAAGAGAATGAAGAGTAGAATTTTCTCTCGAAAGAATATGTAAGAATACCACGTTAGGAAGAAATACAGTGTTGCAGAGTAAAGACAAATACGTAAGTATTAGAAATACTTAAAATTTACGAGATGAAATAATGCATCATGAAAATTATCTTGTTTTTCCTAAACAACACGTTGTAACTCGAAAAGCTTTGATTTGCGTGTATGTCTAAGCGTGCAGCCTCAACAGAGAACGCACAAGAGAATTTTCTCTCGAATGAATATGTAAGAATACCACGTTATAAGGAAATACAGTGTTGCAGAGTAAAGACAAATATGTACGTATTGGAAATACTTAAACTTTACGAGAAGAAATAATGCATCATGCAAAATTATCTTGTTTTTCCTAAACAACACGTTTTAACTCGAAAAGATTTGGTGTTGCGAGTATGTCTAAGCGTGTGGCCTCAAAAGAGAATGCACAGGAGAGTTTTTTCTCGAAAAAAAAATGTGTCACAATACCACGTTATTAGGAAATCCCACATCGTGCGAAATTATCTTGTTTTTCCTAAACAACACAATGTAACTCGAAAAGCTTTGGTGTTGCGTGTATGTCTAAGTGTGTAGCCTCAGAAGAGAACACACAGGAGAGATTTCTATCGAAAGAATACATAAGAATACCCCTTTAAAAGGAAATACAGTGTTGCATATTAAAGACAAATACGTACATATTGGAAATACTTAAACTTTATGAGAAGAAATAACGCATCGTGCAAAATTATCTTGTTTTTCCTAAATAACACGATGTAACTCGAAAAGATTTGGTGTTGCATGTATGTCTAAGCTTCTAGCCTCAAAAGAGTGCGCGCAGGAGAGTTTTCTCTCGAAAAAACATGTCCGAATACCCCGTTTTAGGGAAATCGCAGATCGTGTGAAATTATCTTCTTTTTTCCTAAACAACACCTTGTAACTTGAAAAGTGTTGGTGTTGCGTGTATGTCGAAGCATGTAGCCTCAAAGGAGAACGCACAGGAGAGTTTTCTCTCAAAAGAATATGAAAGAATACCACGTTATAAGCAGATACAGTGTTGTAGAGTAAAGACAAACACGTACGTATTAGAAATACTTAAACTTTGCGAGAAGAAATAACGCATCATACTATATTATCTTGTATATCTTAACCAACTCATGTAACCTGAAAAGATTTGGTGTTGCTTGTAAGTCTAAATGTGTAGCCTCAAAAGAGAACCCACAAGAGAATTTTCTCTCGAAAAAATGTCAGAATACCACGTTTTAAGGAAATCCTGCATCGTGCGAAAATATCTTGTTTTTCTTAAACAACACCGTGTAACTCGAAAAGCTTTGATGTTGTGTGTATGTGTAAGCATGTAGCCTCAAAAGAGACCCACTGGAGAATTTTTTCTCAAAAAAAAATATGTCAAAATACCACGTTTTAAGGAAATTCTACATAATGCTAAATTATCTTGTTTTTCCTAAACAACACATTGTAACTCGAAAAGCTTTGGTGTTGCGTGTATGTCTAAGCGTGTAACCTCAAAAGAGAATGCACAGGACAGTTTTCTCTCAAAAGAATATGTAAGAATTCCACGTTATAATGGAATACAGTGTTGCAGAGTAAAAACAAATACGTACGTATTAGAAATACTTAATCTTTACTAAAAGAAATAACGCTCTGTACAAAATTATCTTGTATTTCCTAAACAACAAGTTGAAATTCGAAAGAATTTGGTGTTGCGTGTATGTCTAAACTTGTAGCCGCAAAAGAGAATGCAAAGGATAGTTTTCTATCGAAAAAATGTCAGAATACCACGTTTTAAGGATTTTTCCGCATCGTGCTAAATTATCTTGTTTTTCCTAAACAACACATTGTACCTCGAAAAGATTAGGTGTTGCGTGTATGTCTAAGCGTGCAGCCTCAAAAGAGAACGCACAGGAGAGGTTTTTCTTGAAAGAATATGTAAGAATACCACGTTTTAAGGAAATCCCGCATCTTGCGAAATTATCTTGTTTTTCCTTAACAACACGTTGTAACTCGAAAAGCTTTGGTGTTGCGTGTATGTCTAAGCATGCAGCCTCAAAAGAGAACTCATAGGAGAATTTTCTCTTGAAAGAATATGTAAGAATACCACGTTATAAGGAAATACAGTGTTGCAGAGTAAAGACAAATATGTACGTATTGGAAATACTTAAACTTTACGAGAAGAAATAAGTCATTGTTCAAAATTATCTTGTTTTTCCTAACCAACACGTTGTAACTCGAAAAGATTTGGTGTTACGTGTATGTCTAAGCTGGGGGCCTCAAAAGAGAACGCACAGGAGTGTTTTCTCTCGAAAAAATATGTCAATATACCACGTTTTAAGAAAATCCCGCATGGTGCGAAATTATCTTGTTTTTCCTAAACAACAAGTTGTAACTTGAAAAGCTTTGGTGTTGCGTGTATGTCTAAGTATGTAGCCTCAAAAGAGAACGCACAGGAGAGTTTTCTCTCGAAAGAAAATGTCAGAATACCATGTTACAAGGAAATACAGTGTTGCAGAGTAAAGACAAATACGTACGTATTAGAAATAGTTTAACTTTACGAGAAGAAATAACGCTCTGTACAAAATTATCTTGTATTTCCTAAACAACAAGATGAAATTCGAAAAGATTTGGAGTTGTGTGTATGTCTAAGCTTGTAGCCGCAAAAGAGAACGCACAGGAGAGTTTTTTCTCGAAAAAATATGTCAGAATTCCACGTTATAAGGAAATACAGTGTTGCAGAGTAAAGACAAATATGTACGTATTGGAAATACTTAAACTTTATGATAAGAAATAATGCATCGTGCAAAATTATCTTATTTTTCCTAAACAACACGTTGTAACTCGAAAGGATTTGGTGTTACGTGTATGTCTAAGCTGGTATCCTCAAAAGAGAATGTGCAGGAGTGTTTTCTCTCGAAAAAAATTTGTCAGAATACCACGTTATAAGGAATTCCAGCATTGTGCAAAATTTTCTTGTTTTTCCTAAACAACACGTTTTAACTCGAAAAGCTTTGTGTTTCGTGTATGTGTAAGTGTGTAGCCTCAGAAGAGAACGCACAGGAGAGTTTTCCCTCGAAAGAATATGTAAGAATACCATGTTATAAGGAAATACAGTGTTGCAGAGTAAAGAAAAATAGGTACGTATTAGAAATACTTAAAATTTACGAGAAGAAATAATGCATCGTGCAAAATTATCTTGTTTTTCCTAAACAACACGTTGTAACTCTAAAAGATTTTTTGTTGAGTGTATTACTAAGCGTGTAGCCTCAAAAGAGAACGCACAGGAAAGTTTTCTCTCGAAAAAATATGTCAGAATACCACGTTTTAAGGAAATCCAGCATTGTGCGAAATTATTTTGTTTTTCCTAAACAACACGTTTTTACTCGAAAAGCTTTGTGTTGCGTGTATGTCTAAGTGTGTAGCCTCAGAAGAGAACACACAGTAGAGTTTTCTCTGGAAACCATATGTCAGAATACCATGTTACAAGGAAATACAGTGTTGCAGAGTAAAGACAAATACAAACGCATTAGAAATAGTTAAATTTTACGAGAAGAAATAACGCTCCGTACAAAATTATCTTGTATTTCCTAAACAACAAGTTGAAATTCGAAAAGATTTGGAGTTGCATGTATGTCTAAGCTTGTAGATGCAAAAGAGAACGGACAGGAGAGTTTTCTCTCAAAAACATATGTCAGAATACCACGTTTTAAGGAAATCCCGCATCTTGCGAAATTATCTTGTTTTTCCTTAACAACACGTTGTAACTCGAAAAGCTTTGGTGTTGCGTGTATGTCTAAGTGTGTAGCCTCAAAAGGGAATGCACAGGAGAATTTTCTCTCGAAAGAATATGTAAGGATACCATGTTATAAGGAAATACAGTGTTGCAGAGTAAAGACAAATACGTACGTATTGGAAATACTTAAACTTTACGAGAAATAACGCATCGTGCAAAATTACCTCGTTTTTCCTAAACAACACGTTGTAACTCGAAAAGATTTGGTGTTACATGTATGTCCAAGCTGGTAGCCTCAAAAGAGAACGCACAGGAGTGTTTTCTCTCAAAAAAATATGTCAGAATACCACGTTATAAGGAAATCCCGCATCGTGCGAAATTATCTTGTTTTTCATAAACAACATGTTGTAACTCGAAAAGCTTTGGTGTTGCGTGTATGACTAAGTGTGTAGCCTCAAAAGAGAATGCACAGGAGAGTTTTCTCTCCAAAGATTATGTAAGAATACCACGTTACAAGGAAATACAGTGTTGCAGGTAAAGACAAATACGTACGTATTAGAAATACTTAAACTTTATCAGAAGAAATAACACATCATACAATATGATCTTGTATTTCCTAAACCACACGTTGTAACTCGAAAAGATTTGGCGTTGCGTGTATGTCTTAGCCTGCAGCCTGAAAAGAGAACGCACAGGAGAGTTTTCTCTCGAAAAAATATGTCAGAATACCACGTTTTTAGGAAATCCCGCATTGTGCGGAATTATTTTGTTTTTCCTAAATGTTGTAACTCGAAAAGATTTGGTGTTGCGTGTGTCTAAGCGTCTAGACTCCAAAGAGAACGCACAGGAGAGTTTTCTCTCGAAAAAACATGTCAGAATACCCCGGTTTAAGGAAATCGCTCAATGTGCGAAATTATCTTGTTTTTCCTAAACAACACGGTCTAACTTGAAAAGCTTTGGTGTTGCGTGTATGTCTAAGTGTGTAGCCGCAGACGAGACCGCACAAGAGTTTTCTCTTGAAAGAATATGTAAGAATACCCCGTTACAAGGAAATACAGTGTTGCATATTAAAGACATATACGTACATATTGGAAATACTTAAACTTTATGAGAAGAAATAACGCATCGTGCAAAATTATCTTGTTTTTCCTAAATAACACGTTGTAACTTGAAAAGCTTTGGTGTTGCGTGTATGTCTAAGAGTGTAGCCTCAAAAGAGAACGCCCAGGAGCGTTTTCCCTCGAAATAATATGTAAGAATACCACGTTATAAGCAAATACAGTGTTGCAGAGTAAAGACAAATATGTACGTATTAGAAATACTTAAACTTTACGAGAAGAAATAATGTATCGAGCAAATATGTACATATTGGAAATACTTAAACTTTACGAGAAGAAATAACGCATCGTACAAAATTATCTTGTATATCCTAAACTACACATTGTAACCTGAAAAGATTTGGTGTTGCTTGTAAGTCTAAATGTGTAGCCTCAAAAGAGAACCCACAGGATAATTTTCTCTCGAAATAATATGTCAGAATACCACGTTTAAAGGAAATCCCGCATCGTGCGAAATTATCGTGTTTTTCGTAAACTACACATAGTAACTCGAAAAGCTTTGGTGTTGCGTGTATGTCTAAGCGTGTAGCTTCAAATGAGAACGAAGAGGAGAGTTTTCTCTCGAAAGAATATGTAAGAATACCACGTTATATGGAAATACAGTGTTGCAGAGTAAATACAAATACGTACGTATTAGAAATACTTAAAATTTACGAGAAGAAATAATGCATCGTGAAAATTATCTTGTTTTTCCTAAACAGCACGTTGTAACTAGAAAAGATTTGGTGTTGCGTGTATGTCTAAATGTGTAGCCTCTAAAGAAAACCCACAGGAGAATTTTCTCTCGAAAAAATATTTTAGAATACCACGTTTTAAGGAAATACCGCATCATGCGAAATTATCTTGTTTTTCCTAAACAACACGTTTTACATATTAGAGTACATATTAGAAGTAAAATAAATACATATTAGAAATACTTAAACCCTACGAGAAGAAATAAGGCATCATGCAAAATTATCTTGTTTTTCCTAAACAACACGTTGGAACTCGAAAAGTTTTGGTGTTGCGTGTATGTATTTGGGTGCAGCCTCAAAAGAGACCGCAAAGGAGAGTTTTCTCTCGAAAGAATATGTAGGAATACCACGTTTTAAAGAAATCCTGCATCTTGTGAAATTATCTTGTTTTTCCTTAACAACACGTTGTAACTCGAAAAGCTTTGGTGTTGCGTGTATGTCTAAGCGTGTAGCCTCAAAAGAGAACGCACAGGAGAATTTTCTCTCGAAAGAATGTGTAAGAATACCATGTTATAAGGAAATACAGTGTTGCAGAGTAAAGACAAATAAGTACGTATTGGAAATACTTAAACTTTATGAGAAGAAATAACGTATCGTGCAAAATTATCTTGTTTTTCCTAAACAACACGTTGTAACTCGAAAAGATTTGGTGTTCCGAGTATGTCTAAGGGTGTAGCCTCAAAAGAGAATGCACAGGAGAGTTTTCTCTTGAAAAAATATGTCAGAATACCACGTTATTAGGAAATCCTGCATCGTGCGAAATTATCTTGTTTTTACTAACAACACGTTGTAACTCGAAAAGCTTTGGTGTTCCATGTATGTCTAAGTGTGTAGCCTCAGAAGAGAACGCACAGGAGAGTTTTCTCTCGAAAGAATATGTAAGAATACCCCGTTACAAGGAAATACAGTGTTGCATATTAAAGACAAATATGTACATATTGGAAATACTTAAACTTTATGTGAAGAAATAACACATCGTAAAAATTATCTTCTTTTTCCTAAACAACACCTTGTAACTTGAAACGTTTTGGTGTTGCGTGTATGTCTAAGCGTTTAGCCTCAAAAGAGAACGCACAGGAGAGTTTTCTCTCGAAAGAATATGAAAGAATACCACGTTATAAGCAAATACAGTGTTGCAGAGTAAAGACAAATATGTACGTATTAGAAATACTTAAACTTTGCGAGAAGAAATAACGCATCGTACTATATTATCTTGCATATCCTAAACAACACGTTGTAACCCGAAAAGATTTGGTGTTGCTTGTACGTCTAAATATGTAGCCTCAAAAGAGAACCCACAGGAGAATTTTCTCTCGAAAAAATATGTCAAAATACCACGTTTTAAGGATATCCTGCATCTTGCGAAATTATTTTGTTTTTCCTAAACCACATGTTTTAATTCGAAAAGCTTTGGTGTTGTGTGTATGTCTAAGTGTGTAGCCTCAAAAGAGAATGTACAGGAGAGTTTTCTCTTGCAAGAATATGTAAGAATAACACGTTACAAGGAAATAAAATTTTGCAGAGTATAGACAAATACGTACATATTAGAAATACTTAAACTTTACAAGAAGAAATAGCGCATCGTACAAAATTATCTTTATTTCCTAAACAACACGTTGTAACTCGAAAAGATGTGGTGTGTCCTGTATGTCTAAGCGTGTAGCCTCAAAAGAGAATGCACAGTTGAGTTTTCTTTTGCAAGAATATGTAAGAATACCATGTTACAAGGAAATACAATTTTGCAGAGTAAAGACAAATACGTACATATTAGAAATACTTAAACTTTATGAGAAGAAATAGCGCATCATACAAAATTATCTAGTATTTCCTAAACAACACGATGTAACTCGAAAAGATTTGGTGTGGAGTGTATGTCTAAGCATGTAGCCTCAAAAGAGAACCCACAATAGAATTTTCTCTCAAAAAAATATGTCAGAATACCACGTTTTAAGAAATCCTGCATCGTGCGAAATTATCTTGTTTTTCCTAAACAACACGTTGTAATTCGAAAAGCTTTGGTGTTGCGTGTATGTCTAAGCATGTAGCCTCAAAAGAGAACGCACAGGAGAGTTTTCTCTCGAAAAAATATGTCAGAATACCACGTTTTAAGAAAATCCAGTATCTTGCGAAATTATCTGTTTTTTCCTAAACAAATTGTTGTAAATCGAAAAGCTTTGGTGTTGCGTTTTGTCTAAGCGTGCAGCCTCAAAAGAGAACGCACAGGAGAGTTTTCTCTCGTAACAATATGTAAGAATACCACGTTAAAAGGAAATACAGTGTTGTAGAGTAAAGACAAATAAATACATATTAGAAACACTTAAACATTAAGAGAAGAAATAAAGCATAATACAAAATTATCTTGTATTTTCTAAACAACACGTTGTAACTCGAAAAGATTTGGTGTAGCCTGTATGTCTAAGCATGTAGCCTCAGAAGAGAACGCACAGTAGAGTTTTCTCTCGAAAAAATATGTCAGAATACAACGATTTATGGAAATCCCGCATCGTGTGAAATTATCTTGTTTTTCTTAAACAAGACGTTGTAACTCGAAAAGCTTTGGTGTTGCGTATATGTCTAAGCGTGTAGCCTCAAAAGAGAATGCACAGGAGAGTTTTATCTCGAAAGAATATATAAGAATACCATGTTATAAGGAAATACAGTGTTGCAGAGTAAAGACAAATACTTACGTAAAGGAAATACTTAAAAGTGGTATTCTGACATATTTTTTTCGAGAGAAAATTCTCCTGTGCATTCTCTTTTGAAGCTAGAAGCTTAGGCATACACGCAACATCAAACCTTTTCGAGTTACAATGTCTTATTTAGGAAAAACAAGATAATTTTGCATGATGCGTTATTTCTTCTCGTAAAGTTTAAGTGTTTCCAATATGTACGTATTAGTCTTTAATCTGCAATACTGTATTTCCTTATATCGTGGTATTCTTACATAATTTTTCGAGTGAAAACTCTCCTGTGCATTCTCTTTTGAGGATACATGCTTAGATATACAGGCAACTCCGCATCTTATCGAATTCCAACGTGTTATTTAGGAAATACAAGATAATTTCGTACGATGAGTTATTTCTTCTCGTAAAGTTTAAGAATTTCTAATATGTACGTATTTGTCTTTACTCTGCAACACTGTATTTCCTTGTAACATGGTGTTTTGTCATATTCTTTCGAGGAAAACTCTCCTGTGCGTTCTCTTTTTTGGCTACATTCTGAGACATACACGCAACACCAAAGCTTTTTGAGTTAAAACATGTTGTTTAGGAAAAACAAGATAATATCGCACAATGCTGGATTTCCTTAAAACGTGGTATTCTAACATATTTTTTCGAGAGAAATCGCTCCTGTGCATTCTCTTTTGAGGCTACACGCTTAGTCATACACGCAACACCAAATCTTTTCGAGTTACAACGTGTTGTTTAGGAAAAACAAGATAATTTTGGACGATGCGTTATTTCTTCTCGTAAATTTTAAGTATTTCTAATATGTATGTATTTGTCTTTACTCTGCAACACTGTATTTCCTTATAAGGTGGTATTCTTACATATTCTTTCGAGAGAAAACTCTCCTTTTCATTCTCTTTTGAGGCTACACGCTTAGACATACAAACAACATCAAAGCTTTTCAAGTTACAACGTGTTGTTAGGAAGAACAAGATAATTACACACGATGCGGGATTTCCTTAAAACGTGGTATTCTGACATATTTTTTAGAGAGAAAATTCTCCTGTTGGTTCTCTTTTCAGGCTATACATATAGACTTACAAGCAACACCAAATCTTTTCAGGTTACAACGTGTTGGTTTTGGAAATACAAGATAATATTTTACGATGCGTTATTTCTTCTCGTAAATTTTAAGTATTTCTAATATGTATGTATTTGTCTTTAATCTCCAACACTGTATTTCCTTATAACGTGGTATTCTTACATATTCTTTCGAGAGAAAACTCTCCTGTGCATTCTCTTTTGAGGCTGCACCCTTAGAAATACACGCAACACCAAATCTTTTCGAGTTACAATGTGTTGTTTAGGAAAAACAAGGTAATTTCGCACCATGCGGGATTTCCTTAAAACGTGGTATTCTGACATATTTTTTCGAGAGAAAACTCTCCTGTGCGTTCTCTTTTGTGGCTACAAGCTTAGACATACACACAACACAAAATCTTTTCGAATTTCAACTTGTTTTTTAGGAAATACAAGATAATTTTTTACGGAGCCTTATTTCTCATAAAGTTTAAGTATTTCTAATACGTACGTATTTGTTTTTACTCTGCAACACTGTATTTCCTTGTAACGTGGTGTTCTGACATATTCTTTCGAGAGAAAACTCTACTGTGCGTTCTCTTCTGAGGCTACACTTTTAGACATACACGCAACACCAAAGCTTTTCGAGTTAAAACATATTTTTTAGTAAAAACAAGAAAATAACGCACATTGATGGATTTCCTTCAAACGTGGTATTCTGACTTATTTTTTCTAGAGAAAACTCTCCTGTGCGTTCTCTTTTGAGGCTACACGCTTAGTCATACAAGCAACACCAAATCCTTTCAAGTTACAACGTATTGTTTAGGAAAAACAAGATAATTTTGCATGATGCATTATTTCTTCTCGTAAGGTTAAGTATTTCTAATACGTTCATATTTGTCTTTACTCTGCAACACTGTATTCTGTTATAAGGTGGAAATCATACATATTCTTTCAAGAGAAAACTCTCCTATGCGTTCTCTTTTGAGGCTACACGCTGAGACATGAACGCAACACCAAAGCTTTTCGAGTTAAAACTTGTTGTTTAGGAAAAACAAGATAATTTCGCATGATGCGCTATTTCCTTAAAACGTGGTATTCTGACATATTTTTCGAGAGAAAATTCTCCTGTGGGTTCTCTTTTGAGGCTACACATTTAGACATACACGCAACATAATATCTTTTCGAGTTACAACGTGTTGTTTAGGAAAAACACAGTAATTTTGGATGATGCGTTATTTCTTCTCGTAAATTTTATGTATTTCTAATACGTATGTATTTGTCTTTTCTCTGCAACACTGTATTTGCTTATAACGTTGTAATCTTACATATTCTTTCGAGAGTAAACTCTCCTTTTCGTTCTCTTTTGAGGATACACGCTTAGACATACACCCAACACCAAAGCTTTTCAAGTTACAACGTGTTGTTTAGGAAAAACAAGATAATTTCACACGATGCGGGATTTCCTTAAACATGGTGTATTGACATATTTTTTTCGAGAGAAAACACTCCTGTGCATTTTCTTTTGAGGCTACCAGCTTAGACATACACGTAACACTAAATCTTTTTGAATTACAACGTGTTGTTTAGGAAAAACAAGATAATTTTGCACGATCCCTTATTTCTTCTCTTAAAGTTTAAGTATTTCCAATACATACGTATTTGTCTTTACTCTGCAACACTGTATTTCCTTATAACGTGGTATTCTTACATATTCTTTTGAGAGAAAATTCTCCTATGCGTTCTCTTTTGAGACTGCACGCTTAGACATACACGCAACACAAAAGCTTTTCGAGTTACAACGTGCTGTTTAAGAAAAATAAGATAATTTCGCACGATGCGGGATTTCCTTAAAACGTGGTATTCTGACATATTTTTTCGAGTGAAAATTCTCCTGTGCGTTCTCTTTTGAGGCTACACTCTTAGACATACACGCAACACCAAATCCTTTCGAGTTACAACGTGTTGGTTAGGAAATACAAGATAATTTTTTACACTGCGTTATTTCTTCTCATAAAGTTTAAGTATTTCTAATATGTATTTGTCTTTTCTCTGCAACACTGTATTTCCTTATAATGAGGTATTCTTACATATTCCTGCGAGAGAAAACTCTCCTGTGCATTCTCTTTTGAGGCTACACGCTTAGACATACACGCAACACCAATGCATTTCGTGTTACAACATGTTGTCTAGGAAAATCAAGATAACTACGCACGATGCGGCATTTCCATAACATGTGGTATTCTGACATATTTTTTCGAGAGAAAACTCTCCTGTGTGTTCTCTTTTGAGGCTACAAGCTTAGACATACGCGCAACACCGAATCTTTTCGAGTTACAACGTGTTGTTTAGGAAAAACAAGATAATATTGCACGATATGTTATTCCTTCTTGTAAATTTTAAGTATTTCTAATATGTACGTATTTGCCTTTACTCTGCAACACTGTATTTCCTTATAACGTGGTATTCTTACACATTCTTTCGAGAGAAAACTCTCTTGTGCGTTCTCTTTTGAGGCTACATGCTTAGTCATACACGCAACAACAAAGCTTTTCGAGTGACAACGTGTTGTTTAGGAAAAACAAGATAATTTTGCACGATGCGTTATTTCTTCTTGTAAAGTTTAAGTATTTCCAATACGTAAGTATCTGTCTTTTCTCTGCAACACTGTATTTCCTTATAACGTAGTATTTTTACATATTCTTTCGAGACAAAGCTCTCCTGTGCGTTCTCTTTTGAGGCTACACGCTTAGACATACACGCAACACCAAAGCTTTTCATAGTTACAACCTGTTTTTTAGGAATAACAAGACAATTTCGCATGATGCAGGATTTCCTTCAAACGTTGTATTCTGACATATTTTTTCGAGCGAAAATTCTTCTGTGGGTTCACTTTTGAGGCTATCCATTTACACATACACACAACACCAAATCTTTTCGAGTTAAAACGTGTTGTTTAGGAAATACAAGATAATTTTTTACATTGCGTTATTTCTTCTTGTAAATTTTAAGTATTTCTAATACGTACGTATTTGTCTTTATTCTGCAACACTGTATTTCCTTATAACGTGGTATTCTTATGTATTCTTTCGAGAGAAAACTCTCCTCTGCATTCTCTTTTGAGGCTACACGCTTAGACATGCACGCAACACCATAGCTTTTCGAGTTACCACGTGTTGTTTACGAAAAACTAGATAATTTCGCACGAAGCAGGATTTCCTTAAAAAGTGGTATTCTGACATATTTTTTCGAGTGAAAACCCTCATGTGCGTTCTCTTATGAGGCTGCATGCTTAGACATACAAACCACTTCAAATCTTTTCAAGTTACAACGTGTTGTTTACGAAATACAAGATAATTTTATACGATGCGTTATTTCTTCTCGTAATATTTAAGTATTTCTAATATGTACATATTTGTCTTTACTCTGCAAATCTGTATTTCCTTGTTACGTGGTATTCTTACATATGCTTGCGAGAGAAAACTCTCCTGTGAATTCTCCTTAGAGGCTACACACTTAGACATACACGCAACACCAAAGCTTTTCGAGTTAAAACAAGTTGTTTAGCAAAAAAAAAAGATAATTTCTCACAATGCAGGATTTACTTAAAACGTGGTATTCTGACATATTTTTTCGAGAGAAAACTCTCCTGTGTGTTCTCATTTGGGGCTACACACTTAGACATACGCGCAACACCAAATCTTTTCGAGTTACAACGTGTTGTTTAGGAAAAACAAGATAATTTTGCACGATGCGTTATTTCTTCTATTAAAGTTTAAGTATTTCCAATATGTACGTATTTGTCTTTACTCTGCAACACTGTATTTCCTCATAACGTGGTTTATTCTTACATACTCTTTCGAGAGAAAACTCTCCTATTCGTTCTCTTTTGAGGCTGCACGCTTAGAGAAAAACGCAACACCAAAGCTTTTCGAGTTGCAACAAGTTGTTTAGGAAAAAAAAAAGATAATTTCACACGATGCGGGATTTCCTTAAAACGTGGTATTCTGACATATTTTTTCGAGAGAAAACTATCCTTGAATTCTCTTTTGAGGCTACACACTTAGACATACACGCAACACCAAAGCTTTACTAGTTACAACGTGTTGTTTAGGAAAAACAAGATAATTTCACACGATGCGGGATTTCCTTAAAACGTGGTATTCTGACATATTTTTTGGGAGAGAAAACTCTCCTGTGCGTTCTCTTTTGAGACTACACGCTTAGATATACACGCAACACCAAAGCTATTCGAGTTACAACGTGTTGTTTAGGAAAAACAAGATAATTTTGCACGATGCGTTATTTCTTCTAGTAAAGTTTAATATTTCCAAAACGTACATATTTGTCTTTACTCTGCAACACTGTATTTCCTTATAACGTCGTATTCTTACATATTCTTTCGAGAGAAAACTCTCCTGTTCATTCCCTTTTGAGGCTCCACGCTAAGACATACACGCAACACCATAGCTTTTCAATTTAAAATGTTTTGTTTAAGAAAAACAAGATAATTTTGCACGATGCGGGATTTCCTTAAAACGTGCTATTCTGACATATTTTTTCGAGAGAAAACTCTCCTGTGCGTTCTATTTTGAGGCTACATGCTTAGACATACACGCAACACCAAAGCTTTTCGAGTTACACTGTGTTGTTTAGGAAAAACAATATAATTTCACACGATGCAGGATTTCCTTAAAATGTGGTATTCTGACATATTTTTTCGAGAGAAAATTCTCCTGTGAGTTCTGTTTTGAGGCTACACATTTAGACATACACACAACACCAAATCTTTTAGAGTTACAACGTGTTGTTTAGGAAGTACAAGATAATTTTGTACGATGCGTTATTTCTTCTCATAAAGTTTAAGTATTTCTAATACTTACATATTTGTCTTTAATCTGCCACACTGTATTTCCTTATAACGTGATATTCATACATATTCTTTCGAGAGAAAATTCTCCTGTGCGCTCTTTTTGAGGCTACACGCTTAGACATTCAAGCAACACCAAATAATTTCAAATTACAAAGTGTTATTTAGGAAAAACAAGATAATTTCGCACTATGCGGGATTTCTTTAAAACGTGGTATTCTGACATATTTTCTCGAAAGAAAACTCTCCTGTGCGTTCTCTTTTGAGGCTACACGCTTAGACATCCACGCAACACCAAAGCTTTTCGTGTTACAACATGTTGTTTAGGAAAAACAAGATAATTTCGCACGATGCGGGATTTCTGACATATTTTTTGAGAGAAAACTCTCCTGTGCCTTCTCTTTTGATTCTACAAGCTTAGACATACACGTAACACAAAATCTTTTCGAGTTACAACGTGTTGTTTAGGAAAAACCAGATAATTTTGCACGATGCCTTATTTCTTCTTGTAAAGTTTAAGTATTTCCAATATGTACGTGTGTGTCTTTACTCTGCAACACTGTTTTTCCTTATAACGTCGTATACTTACATATTCTTTCGAGAGAAATCTCTCCTGTGCATTCTCTTTTAAGGCTTCAGGGTTAGACAAAACCGCAACACCAATGCTTTTCGAGTTACAACAAGTTGGTTAGGAAAAAAATGATAATTTCGCACGATGCATGATTTCCTTAAAACGTTGTATTCTGACATATTTTTTGAGCAAAAACTCTTCTGTTCGTTCTCTTTTGAGACTACACGCTGAGACATACAAGCAACACCAAAGCTTTTCGAGTTACAACGTATTGTTTAGGAAATACAAGATAATGTTTTACGATGCATTTTTTCTTCTCATAAGGTTTAAGTATTTCTAATATGTAAGGATTTGTCTTTAATCTGCAACACTGTATTTCCTTATAATGACGTATTCTTACTTATTCTTTTGAGAGAAAACTCTCCTGTGTGTTCTCTTTTGAGACCACACACTTAGACATACACGCAACACCCAATATTTTCGAATTACAAAGTGTTGTTTAGGAAATACAAGATAATTTTGCACTATGAGGGATTTCCTTAAAACGTGGTATTCTGACATATTTTTTCGAGTGAAAACTCTCCTGTGCGTTCGCTTTTGAGGCTACACTCTTAGACATACACGCCACACCAAATCTTTTCGAGTTCCAACGTGTTGTTTAGGAAATACAAGATAATTTTTTACCATGACTTATTTTTTCTTGTAACGTTTAAGTATTTCTAATATGTACGTATTTGTCTTTACTCTGCAACACTGTATTTCTTTGTAACGTGGTAATCTTACATATTCTTTCAAAAGAAAACTCTCTTGTGTGTTCTCTTTTGAGGCTACACACTTAGACATACACGTAACACCAAAGCTTTACGAGTTACAACGTGTTGTTTAGGAAAAAAAAGATAATTTTGCACGATGCATGATTTCCTTAAAATGGTGTATTCTGACATATTTTTTTGAGTGAAAACTCTCCTGTTCATTCTATTTTGAGGCTACATGCTGAGACATACAAGCAACACCAAAGCTTTTCGAGTTACAACTTGTTGTTTAGGAAAAACAAGATAATTTCGCACCATGCAGGATTTCCTTAAAATGTGGTATTCTGACATATTTTTTTGAGAGAAAATTCTCCTGTGGGTTCTCTTTTGAGGCTACACATTTAGATATACACACAACACCAAATCTTTTCGACTTACAACGTGTTGTTTAGGAAATACAAGATAATTTTTTACGATGCATTATTTCTTCTCGTAAGGTTTAAGTATTTCTAATATGTAAGTATTTGTCTTTAATCTGCAACACTGTATTTCCTTATAACGAGGTATTCTTACATATTCTTTCGAGAGAAAACTCTTCTGTGCGTTCTTTTTTGAGGCTACACACTTAGACATACATGCAACACCCAATATTTTCTAATTATAACGTGTTGTTTAGGAAATACAAGATAATTTTGCACTATGAGGGATTTCCTTAAAACGTGGTATTCTGACATATTTTTTCGAGTGAAATCTCCTCTGTGCATTCTCTTTTGAGGCTACACACTTAGACATACATGCCACACCAAATCTTTTCGTGTTCCAACGTGTTGTTTAGGAAATACAAGATAATTTTGTACGATGAGTTATTTTTTCTCGTAAGTTTAAGTATTTCTAATATGTACGTATTTGTCTTTACTCTGCTGCACTGTATTTCCTTGTAACGTTGTATTCTTACATATTCTTTCGAGAGAAAACTCTCTTGTGTGTTCTCTTTTGAGGCTACACACTTAGACATACACGCAAAACCAAAGCTTTTCGAGTTACAACGTGTTGTTTAAGAAAAACAAGGTAATTTCGCACGATGCAGGATTTCCTTAAAACGTGGTATTCTGACATATTTTTTTGAGAAAAAAACTCTCCTGTGCATTGCCTTTTGAGGCTACAAGCTTAGACATACACACAACACAAAATCTTTCCGAGTTACAATGTGTTGTTTAGGAAAAACAAGATAATTTTGCACGATGCGTTTTTTCTTCTCCTAAAAATTAAGTATTTCCAATATGTACGTATGTGTCTTTACTCTGCTACACTGTATTTCCTTGTAACGTTGTATTCTTACATATTCTTTCAAGAGAAATCTCTCCTTTGCGTTCTCTTTTGAGGCTGCACGCTTAGACAAAAACGCAACACCAAAGCTTTTCGAGTTACAACAAGTTGGTTAGGAAAAAAAAAGATAATATCGCACGATGCAGGATTTCCTTACAACGTTGTATTCTGACATAATTTTTCGAGCGAAAACTCTCCTGTGCATTCTCTTTTGAGGCTACACGCTGAGACATATAAGCAACACCAAAGCTATTCGAGTTACAACGTGTTGTTTAGGAAAAACAAGATATTTTGCACGATGCAGTATTTCATTAAAACGTGGTATTCTGACATATTTTTCCAGAGAAAATTCTCCTGTGGGTTCTCTTTTGAGGCTACACATTTAGACATACACACAACACCAAATCTTTTCGAGTTGCAACATGTTGTTTAGGAAATACAAGATAATTTTTTACGATGCATTATTTCTTCTCGTAAGGTTTAAGTATTTCTAATACGTACGTATTTGTCTTTAATCTCCAACACTCTATTTCCTTATAACGAGGTATTCTTACATATTCTTTCGAGAGAAAACTCTCCTGTGCATTCTCTTTTGAGGCTACACACTGAGACATACACGCAACACCAAATATTTTTGAATTACAACGTGTTGTTTAGGAAATACAAGATAATTTCGCACGATGCAGGATTTCCTTAAAACGTGGTGTTCTGACATATTTTTTGAGTGAAAACTCTCCTGTGCGTTCTCTTTTGAGGCTACACGCTTAGACATACACACCACACAAAATCTTTTCGGTTTCCAACGTGTTGTTTGGAAATACAAGATAATTTTGTACGATGAGTTATTTTTTCTCGTAAAGTTTACGTATTTCTAATATGTATGTATTTGTCTTTACTCTGCAACACTGTATTTCCTTGTAACGTGGTATTCTTACATATTATTTCGAGAGAAAACTCTCTTGTGTGTTCTCTTTTGAGGCTACACACTTAGACATATATGCAACACCAAAGCTTTTCAAGTTACAACGTGTTGTTTAAGAAAAACAAGATACTTTCTCACGAGGCGGGATTTCCTTAAAACGTGGTATTCTGACATATTTTTTTGAGAGAAAACTCTCCTGTGCGTTGACTTTTGAGGCTACAAACTTAGACATACACACAATACAAAATCTTTTCGAGTTACAACGTGTTGTTTAGGAAAAACAGGATAATTTTGCACGAAGCGTTATTTCTTCTCATAAAGTTTAAGTATTTCCAATATGTAAGTATTTGTCTTTACTCTGCAACACTGTATTTCCTTATAACGTCGTATTCTTACATATTCTTTCGAGAGAAAACTCTCCTGTGCGTTCCCTTTTGTGGCCCCATGCTTTGACATACACGCAACACCATAGCTATTCAAGTTGCAACGTGTTGTTTTCGAAAAAGAAGACAATTTTGCACGATGCGGGATTTCCTTAAAACGTGGTATTCTGACATATTTTTTTCAAGAGAAAACTCTCCTGTGCGTTCTCTTTTGAGGCTACACACTTAGCCATACACACCACACCAAATCTTTTCGAGTTACAATGTGTTGTTTAGGAAAAAAAAGACAATTTCGCACGATGCGGGATTTCCTTAAAACGTGGTATTCTGACAAATTTTTTCAAGAGAAAGCTCTCCTGTGTGTTCTCTTTTGAGGCTACATCTTAGACATACACGCATCACCAAAGCTTTTCAAGTTACAACGTGTTGTTTAGGAAAAAAGCAATTTCGCACGATGCGGGATTTCCTTAAAACGTCGTATTCTGACATATTTTTTCAAGAGAAAACTCTCCTGTGCATCCTCTTTTGAGGCTACACGCTTAGCCATACACACCACACCAAATCTTTTTGAGTTACAATGGGTTGTTTAGGAAATACAAGATAATTTTGTACGATGCGTTATTTCTTCTCATAAAGTTTAAGTATTTCTAATATGTACGTATTTGTCTTTACTCTGCAAAACTGTATTTCCTTGTAACGTGGTATTCTTATATAATCTTGCAAGAGAAAACTCTCCTTTGAATTCTCTTTTGAGGCTACATGCTTAGACATACACGCAAGACCAAAGCTTTTCGAGTTACAACTTGTTGTTTAAGAAAAACAAGATAATTTCGCACGATGTGGGATTTCCTTAAAACGTGGTATTCTGACATATTTTTTCGACAGAAAACTCTCCTGTGCGTTCTCTTTTGAGGCTAAACGCTTAGACATACACGCAACACCAAATCTTTTCGACTTAATACGTGTTGTTTATGAAATACAATATAATTTTGTACAATGCGTTATTTCTTCTCATAAAGTTTAAGTATTTCTAGTACGTACATATATGTTTTTAATCTGCAACACTGTACTTCCTTTTAACGTGGTATTCTTACATATTCTTTCGAGAGAAAACTCTCCTGTGCATTCTCTTTTGAGGCTACACGCTTAGACATACACGCAACACCAAAGCTTTTCGAGTTACAATGTGTTGTTTAAGAAAAACAAGATAATTTCGCACGATGCGGGATTTCCTTAAAACGTGGTATTCTGACATATTTTTTCGACAGAAAACTGTGCTGTGCATTCTCTTTTGAGGCTACCTGCTGAGACATACACGCAACACCAAATATTTTGAATTACAACGTGTTGTTTATGAAAAAAAAGATAATTTCGCACTATGCGGGATTTCCTTAAACGTGGTATTCTGACATATTTTTTCAAGAGAAAACCCTCCTGTGCGTTCTCTTTTGAGGCTACACGCTTAGACATACATGCTACACCAAATCTTTTCGAGTTACAACGTGTTGTTTAGGAAATAGAAGATAATTTTGTATGATGCGTTATTTCTTCTCGTAAAGTTTAAGTATTTCTAATATGTACATATTTGTCTTTACTCTGCAAAACTGTATTTCCTTGTAACGTGGCATTCTTACATATTCTTGAAAGAAAACTCTCCTGTGCATTCTCTTTTGAGGCTACACACTTAGACATACACGCAACACCAAATCTTTTCGAGTTACAACATGTTGTTTAGGAAAAACAAGATAATTTCGCACGATGCTGGATTTCCTTAAAACGTGGTATTCTGACCTATTATTTCCAGAGAAAACTCTCCTGTGCGTTCTCTTTTGAGGATACAACCTTAGACATACACGTAACACAAAATCTTTTCGAGTTACAACGTGTTGATTAGGAAAAACAAGATAATTTCACACGATGCGGGATTTCCTTAAAACGTGGTATTCTGACATATTCTTTCGAGAGAAAACTCTATGGTGTGTACTCTTTTGAGGGTAAATGCTTAGTCATACACGCAACACCAAATCTTTTTGAATTACAACGTGTTGTTTAAGAAATACAAGATAATTTTGTACGATGCGTTATTTCTCTCATGAAGTTTAAGTATTTCTAATATGTATGAATTTGTCTTTACTCTGCAAAATTGTACTTCCTTGTAACGTGGCATTCTTACATATTCTTGAAAGAAAACTCTCCTGTGCATTCTCTTTTGAGGCTACACACTTAGACATACACGCAACACCAAAGCTTTTCGAGTTAAAACATGTTGTTTAGGAAAAACAAGATAATTACGCACGATGCAGTATTTCCTTAAAACGTGGTATGCTGACATATTTTTTCGAGAGAAAACTCTCCCGTGCGGTCTCTTTTGAGGCTACACGCTTAGACATACATACAACACCAAATCTTTTCGAGTTACAACGTGTTGTTTAGAAAAACAATATAATTTTGCACGATGCGTTATTTCTTCTCGTAAAGTTTAAGTATTTCCAATACGTACATATTTGTCTTTACTCTGCAACACTGTATTTCCTTATAACGTGGTATTTTTACATATTCTTTCGAGAGAAAACTCTCCTGTGAGTTCTATTTTGAGGCTCCACACTTAGACATACACGCAACACCAAAGCTTTTCGAGATACAAAGTGTTGTTTAAGAAAACAAGATAATTTTGCACAATGCGGGATTTCCTTAAGACGTGGTATACTGATATATTTTTTTGAGAGAAATCTCTCCTGTGCGTTCCCTTTTGAGGCTACAAACTTGGACATACACACAACTCAAAATCTTTTTGAGTTACAACGTGTTGTTTATGTAAAACAAGATAATTTTGCACGATGCGTTATTTCTTTTCGTAAATTTTAAGTATTTCCAATACGTACGTATTTGTCTTTACTCTGCAACACTGTATTTCCTTATAAAGTCGTATTCTTACATATTCTTTTGAGAGAAAACTCTCCTGTGTGTTCTCTTCAGAGGCTACATGCTTAGACATACACGCATCACCAAAGCTTTTCGAGTTACAACGTGTTGTTTAGGAAAAACAAGATAATTTCGCAAGACGCAGGATTTCCTTAAAACGTGGCGTTCTGACATATTTTGTTGAGAGAAAATTTCCTGTTGGTCCTCTTTTGAGGCTACATGTTTGGACACGCAACACCAAATCTTTTGGAGTTACAACATGTTGTTTAGGAAAAACATGATAATTTCCAACTATGCGGGATTTCCTTAAAACGTGGTATTCTGACATATTTTTTCGAGAGAAAACTCTCCTGTGCGTTCTCTTTTGAGGCTACACGCTTAGACATACACTCCTCAAAAGAGAATGCACAGGACAGTTTTCTCTCGAAAAAATTTGTCAGAATACCACGTTTTAAGAAAATCCCGTATCGTGAGAAATTATCTTGTTTTTCCTAAACAACTTGTTGTAACTCGAAAAGCTGTGGTGTTGCCTTTTTGTCTAAGCGTGGAGCCACAAAAGAGAATGCACAGGAGAGTTTTCTCTCCAAAGAATATGTAAGAATACCACGTTATATGGAAATATAGTGTTGCAGAGTAAAGACAAATATGTATGTATTGGAAATACTTAAACTTTACGAGAAAAAATAACGCATCGTGCAAAATTATCTTGTTTTTCCTAAACAACACGTTGTAACTCGAAAAAATTTGGTGTTGCGTGTATGTCTAAGGTTGTAGCCTCTAAAGAGAACACACAGGAGAGTTTTCTCTTGAAAGATGTATTTCAGAATAGAACGTTTTAAGGAAATCCTGCATAAGTGGAAATTATCTTGTTTTTCCTAAACAAAATGTTGTAACTCGAAAAGCTTTGGTGCGTGTATATCTAAGCGTGTAGCCTCAAAAGAGAATGCACAGGAGAGTTTTCTCTCTTAAGAATAGGTAAGAATACCACGTTATAAGGAAATACAGTGTTGCAGATTAAAGACAATTACGTACATATTAGAAATACTTAAACTTTACAAGAAGAACTAACGCATCATACAAAATTATCTAGTATTTCCTAAACAACACGTTGTAACCATCAAAGATTTGGTGTTGTGTGTATGTCTAAACGTGTAGCCCCAAAAGAGAACCCACAGGAGAATTTTCTCTAGAAAAAAATATGTCAGGATACCACGTTTTAAGGAAATCCTGCATCGTGGGAAATTATCTTGTTTTTCCTGAACAACACGTTGTAACTCGAAAAGTTTCGGTGTTGCGTGTAAGTCTAAGCGTGTAGCCTCAAAAGAGAATGCACAGGAGAGTTTTCTCTCGAAAAAATATGTCAGAATACCACGTATTAAGGAAAACCCGCATTGTGCGAAATTTGTAGCTGCCCGCAGCCACATGTAAACCGGGTTACCTGTTGAGAGAATTTTGGGGTCATAGGGAAGAGAAGCGAAAAGAACGTGCGGCCAAGTCAATGTTCACTGATCAAAGCCGTAAACTTTAATGGCGCCGGACCTTTTAACAGTTCGGGCAAACCCTTCCCCCCAGACTCCAGGCTGAGTTCCGGTGGAAGTTGTCTAGCTTCTCTTGGAGGTCTCCGTCTTGACTGCTCCGGCAGCTGGGTGGGTCACCTGTTTAATTCAGGAATCCCTATACCTGGAGGAACAATGAACTTAACCTTTACTACGTGCGCTCCACCCTAGGTGGAGCAGGATCCTGGCTAACTGGGAGAAGTTAACCTTGACCAAAGTCAAACTCTGACCAAGTGCAAGACTGCCCCAATATGGCTCTGTACATGTCCTCCCTTTTTTTATTAATTTGAACACGAGGAGGTAGAAAACAAGTGGATAAATATCCTTCATAAGAAGGCGGGCCTTAACCAGGAGGGGAAGCATTGACCGTAATTCCTCTTAAATATTGTATAACGTCTTTTTCAGAGGAGGGGTAATAGGCTCCCTTATTATTTTAAGGACAGCCTCTCGACGTTAACCCCTATGCAATTAGGTGTACTTCCTGGGGACTCAGAAGCAGAAATTCACCTCCCCATGCAGTGCTTTGCCTCGCACGTCTCGCTGGTACCCATGTTTGTTCAAAAACAAACACACATAGATCTGAGTTCTATGTGGCTCCCTCTTTGGAGATCCACTTGTGTAAGTTTTGAAGCCAGGGGGGTCTGCAAGTGTCTTTAACAGACATGTAATCTCTCGATCCAGGTGAGCCTGGGTGGAGACAGCCAGTCTGCTTAACAGACAAGGTCAAGAGTTAAAGGTGGAATAGGATTAACTTGTCCCAGAAGTATCCAATTCAGTTGTAAATTAACAACTTTAAGGACCCAAGGCTTGGCCTCTGAGATGGGAGAGGTAGCCTTGTGTATCAAGAGATATGCTGTTACTTCTCAGGAAAAGTGGAGACTATATGTTAAATTAACACAGCTGGCTGAAGATTGTTAGCCATCTTCAAAATTGGAATCTTCAATATTGGAATTCTTTCTAGACCAGTCTATGGTTGAGTCAGCTGAGCACAATAAGGAGAAGAGTCATTTTAACTCTTCTAATTAATTTTTCCTAAGCTAGCATAACAGTCTCCATGTTCTGTCCCACAAAGTCTAAAAGCTTGAAGCTAGGCAATTTATCTAACCTGGGACATTTAACAATTGAGGTAAGTCAAGAACATATACCCAATATAGCTCTTATGTTACCATGGTCTGGGCATTCAGCAAGCACAGTCAGCATATCTTCTGCAGCATTCTGTGGAAAAAACAGAGGACATGCCTTCTCCCCCAATATTAAATCAGGATCATGGCATATGTTAGTAAGTGAATTCCTTCATTTCACCTAGACATCAATATGTCTAATTACAAGATGTCATATACATTTAGCAAGGAGTTTCTTGGCATCTAAATTTTAAAATTTTTTTTTTAAACATGCAAGCATAATTTAAATTATATGCACAGGGACACAATTTCCCCTCTTTTCTTTCTTCCAAGAAGATATTGTTTTATTAATTTAAGTTGGAACACAAAGTATAAACCATAACATAGGCAATAACTATGTAATTATATAAAATATAGTTGCTTTTTCTGTTAGAGCAGTTGCAACTAGACAGCCTAAAAATGAATCATTAGTCACATGTACATATTTTTTTAATCTTTTAAATTAGAAATATGAATATCATTTATCTGTAATAACTAAGTCCTCTAGGATTAACACCATTACGTGGTAGAGGTAGAAATTGAGGACATCAAGAACAAATCTTTACAATTTGATGTGCACAAAATATAAAATTATTTCAAATACCTAAAGGACAGTCATTTAGAGAACATATCCTTTGTTCTTAGAAATTTGAATCACATTTGTATAAACTGTAGAAATTAAGAATTAGCAGTATTAAAAATGGACCAATTTTAAGCAATTATAAACCATGAGCTATGTATATCTACTATTATTAAAAGCTTGACCTTTAACATCTTAAAAATAGCTGCTATAGCACCCAATTCAGGTATCTGTGTTGAAGCAGGGAGAAACTTAAAGGAATAAACATGTGATCTGATAGTACAAATTATCTTTTGGATAACAGTTATTAATTTTGCCTAAAAATGCTTGCCATGTAATAGATCAACCATTAATAATAAATTTGATTGTTGCTTGAAGCAAGGAACAAACGTTTCCTACCTTGAAAACAGAGGTTTAAGACCTTCTGTGGCAAGCTTAAAATGAGGTAAATAAGATAAAGCCAATTAATATATCCTAACAACTTTTGAAAGCCATTTACCTAAAAATTCTAAAAGTCTATAGGAGCAAGGGCCTGTAACAAACATTCTATGAACATTATACACTGAAAATTTTAAGATCTTAACTTCTAGTATTGAAACAGAGACAAAACACTTTTTTTTTTATCTGCCCTAGGATCTACCTTTAGTCCTTGGCAAGGACTAGACCTGAGCCTTTTAACTAAGACCAGACCCAAACCTGCTAGGACGTTTTCAGGATTAAACAAAATAAACCTGTAATTCCATGGTCAAAGGAACCTACTTGATATTAAATACATTTCTACAGAGATCTCCTTTTTAATCTTGGAGGGTTAAATTTTGCTCCTACCATTGTAGCCTATAAACTTGTGGAAAAGAGGCAATGGGCCTCTAAAACCCATAGCTGTATCACTCTCAAAATTATCTTAAATACAAAATGTTAACAATTACGAGCCTGCAAACTGAAAACTGTAGCCAATGACACACTGATTTTTATTGTAACTCAATGTTTTCTTGCAATATTAGAGCACAATTGTAATTTTGGAAGCAAATCTCAATTTTAAACAATCTATTTTCTTTAAAATTAATGGCAAACACATATTTACAGCACAAGGTTTGTATGCCAGTTCTTATGTTCAAGTGTATAACAGTGTAACTTATTAAAGAGACAATATTTTAAATCTTAATCTTCATTAAGTCTAATCTCCAGGCCAAGATTCACATGAAACACCATGCCAATTTAGGAGCGTCCCAAAGGCCTGTATTTCGTGGATTGCGTCATGCCACGTGGTGTTCAAAATGGCGACTACCCTAAACTACCAGCCTTAATCGTCATGCCACGTGTTTGTTTAAAAATGGCGACTACCCTAAACTACCAGCTTTCACCTAACATTTGTTAATAACATTATACCTTTTAAATCATGTCCAGTGACTTAAGCCAATACTCTATAGTCAAGTCATGCAAAATATACCTTTAAATCCAATTATAAACAAGAACAAGGCATGAGTGGCGTTAGGCCACGTGTAGTTAGTTAAGATAGCTCTAACACTGAATCACCAGTTTTTAACCTTTTCTTAATAACACTATACCTTTTACATAATAACCAATTAATTTATAACTCTTTAGTCAAGAAATGTAAAGCCTTATATCATTAAAACCAATTAGAACAAGTATAAAGCGACTACATGAATTTCACAAGCCAAACCAAAGTCTTCCCAAATCTCGAGGTTTCTGGGCTTTTAAGAGCGGCTTTTTCCCCAGCCATGTTTCTGTCTTGGGTGAGTGAGCTACGCTGCTGCAGCGTGGCTTTGAATCAATCCCCACACAAACTGTGGCTAGCTCAAAAGGTTAGGTACCTACAACCAGCAGATGTAATCTTTACCAATTTTTCTTTTTAACATGAAACAGTCATTCACACAAAGACACAGAGAGGACATAAACATACACATAGACAGACAGTCGGTGCACCGGGACAAACACGGAAAGATACACAGAAAGTTAAGCGTGCTTGTTAAGCAATTGCATCCATTTTCCTCTTTAAGCAGCTCTTAGAAGCTGTGGACATAAGCCTATTTTTAAAAACCCCTTTCTTTTCGCCGAAATCAGCTCTTACGAGCTTTGGGCAAATGCCTACCAAATTCCTTCCCCATATTTCCCTATCTTATCAACCCAAGCAGTCCCTGCGCTGGGTCCACGCAGTATGCTTGAAAAACTGTATCCATTCCTGCACTCACAACAATAGACACGAATTCACTAGCGCTAGTTTTAACCTCTATGTTGCTTACCGTGCGGATACCATTAATTTTCACCTTTTTCTGCGAAGCTTCGCTGGATAGGGCTACCTCAGGAAATTCTCTCGTGGCAGGTCGTGCCCCACGTTGGGCGCCAATATGTAGCTGCCCACAGCCACATGTAAACCGGGTTACCTGTTGAGAGAATTTTGGGGTCATAGGGAAGAGAAGCGAAAAGAACGTGCGGCCAAGTCAATGTTCACTGATCAAAGCCGTAAACTTTAATGGCGCCGGACCTTTTAACAGTTCGGGCAACCCTTCCCCCCAGACTCCAGGCTGAGTTCCGGTGGAAGTTGTCTAGCTTCTCTTGGAGGTCTCCGTCTTGACTGCTCCGGCAGCTGGGTGGGTCACCTGTTTAATTCAGGAATCCCTATACCTGGAGGAACAATGAACTTAACCTTTACTACGTGCGCTCCACCCTAGGTGGAGCAGGATCCTGGCTAACTGGGAGAAGTTAACCTTGACCAAAGTCAAACTCTGACCAAGTGCAAGACTGCCCCAATATGGCTCTGTACAGAAATTATTTTGTTTTTCCTAAACAACACGTTGTAACTCGAAAAGACTTGGTGTTGCGTGTATGTCTAAGCGGGTAGCCTCAAAAGAGAATGCACAGGAGAGGTTTCTCTCCACAGAATATGTAAGAATACCACGTTATAAGGAAATACAGTGTTGCAAGTGTAAAGACAAATACTTACATATTAGAAATACTTAAACTTTACGAGAAGAAATAAAGCATCGTGCAAAATTATCTTGTTTTTCCTAAACAACATGTTGTAACTCGAAATATTTGCTGTTGCCTGTATGTCTAAGCATGTAGCCTCAAAAGGGAACGCACAGGAGAGTTTTCTCTCTAAAAAATATGTCAGAATACCACGTTTTAAGGACATCCCGTATCGTGCGAAATTATCTTGTTTTTCCTTAACAACATATTTTAACTTGAAAAGCTTTGGTGGTACGTGTATGTCTAAGCGTGTAGCCTCAAAAGAGAATGCACAGGAGAGTTTTGTCTCGAAAGAATATGTAAGAATACCACGTTACAAGGAAATTCAGTGTTGCAGAATAAAGACAAATACATACATATTAGAAATACTTAAACTTTACGAGAAGAAATAGCGCATCGCAAAAATTATCTTGTATTTCCTAAACAACACGTTGTAACTCGAAAAGATTTGGTGTTGTGTGTATGTCTAAATGTGTAGCCTGAAAAGAGAGCCCACAGGAGAATTTTCTCTCTACAAAATATGTCAGAATACCACGTTTTTAGGAAATCCTGCATCGTGTGAAATTATCTTGTTTTTCCTAAACAACACGTTGTAACTCGAAAAGCTTTGGTGTTGCGTGTATGTCTAAGCGTGTAGCCTCAAAAGAGAATGCACATGAGAGTTTTCATTCGAAAGAATATGTAAGAATACCTCATTACAAGGAAATACAGTGTTGCAGAGTAAAGACAAATACGTACATATTAGAAATACTTAAACTTTATGAGGAGAAATAATGCATCGTACAAAATTATCTTCTATTTCCTAACCGGCATGTTGTAACTCGAAAATATTTGGTGTTGCATGTATGTCTAAACGTGTAGCCTCAAAAGCGAACCCACAGGAAAATTTTCTCTCAAAAAATATGTCAGAATACCACGTTTTAAGGAAATACTGCATCGTGCAAAATTATCTTGTTTTTTCTGAACAACACGTTGTAACTCGATAAGCTTTGGTGTTGCGTGTATGTCTCAGTGTGTATCCTCAAAAGAGAATGGACAAGAGAGTTTTCTCTCGAAAAAAATATGTCAGAATTCCACGTTTTAAGGAAATCCTGCATCGTGCGAAATTATCTTTTTTTTTTTTTTTCTAAACAACTTGTTGTAACTCGAAAAGCTTTGGTGTTGCGTTTTTGTCTAAGCGTGCAGCTTCAAAAGAGAATGCACAGGAGAGTTTTCTCTCGAAAGAATATGTAAGAATACAACGTTATAAGGAAATACAGTGTTGCAAGTGTAAAGACAAATACTTACGTATTAGAAATACTTAAACTTTACAAGAAGAAATAAAGCATTGTTTAAAATTATCTTGTTTTTCCTAAACAACACGTTGTAACTCGAAAAGATTTGGTGTTGCATGTATTTCTAAGCATGTAGCCTCAAAAGAGAACGGACAGGAGAGTTTTCTCTCGAAAAAATATCTCAGAATACCACGTTTTAAGGAAATCCTGTATCGTGCGAAATTATGTTGTTTTTCCTAAACAACATGTTTGACTCGAAAAGCCTTGGTGTTGCATGTACGTTTAAGTGTGTAGCCTAAAAAGAGAATGCACAGGAGAGTTTTCTCTCACCAGAATATGTAAGAATACCACGTTACAAGGAAATACAGTTTTGCAGAGTAAAAATAAATACGTACATATTAGAAACACTTAAACTTTACGAGAAGAAATAACGCATCATACAAAATTATCTTGTATTTCCTAAACACCACGTTGTAATTTGAAAAGATTTGGTGGGGCGTGTATGTCTAAGCGTGTAGCTTCAAAAGAGAATGCACAGGAGAGTTTTCTCTCAAAAAAATATGTCAGAATACCACGTTTTATGGAATTCTGGCATAGTGTGAAATTATCTTGTTTTTCAGAAAACAACACATTGTAATTCGAAAATATTTGGAGTTGTGTGTATGCCTAAGCGTGTAGCTTCAAAAGAGAATGCACAGGACCGTTTTCTCTCGAAAGAATATGTAAGAATAACACGTTATGAGGAAATATAGTGTTGCAGAGTAAAGACAAATACGTACATATTGGGAATATTTAAACTTTACGAGAAGAAATAACGCATCGTACAAAATTATCTTGTTTTTCCTAAACAACACATTGTAACTCGAAAAGATTTGGTGTTGTGTGTATGTCTAAAAGTGTTGCCTCAAAAGTGAACCCACAAGAGAATTTTCTCTTAAAAAAATACCACAAATTAAGTAAATCCTGCGTCGTGCGAAATTATCTTGTTTTTCCTAAACAACACGTTGTAACTCGAAAAGCTTTGGTGTTGCGTGTATGTCTAATCGTGTAGACCCAAAAGAGAACGCACAGCAGAGATTTCTCTCGCAAGATTATGTAAGAATACCACGTTACAAGGAAATACAGTTTTGCAGAATAAAGACAAATATATACATATCAGAAACACTTAAACTTTACGAGAAGAAATAACGCAAAATTATCTTGTATTTCCTAAATAACACGTTGTAACTCGAAAAGATTTGGTGTGGCGTGTATGGCTAAGCGTGTAGCCTCAAAAGAGAACGTACAGGAGAGTTTTCTCTTGAAAATTATGTCAGACTACCACGTTTTAACGAAATCCCGCATCGTGCGAAATTGTCTTTTTTTTCCCTAAACAACACGTTGTAACTCGAAAAGCTTTGGTGAAGCGTATATGTCTAAGCGTGTAGCCTCAAAGGAGAACAAACAGGAGAGTTTTCTCTCGAAAGAATATGTAAGAATAACACGTTTCAAGGAAATACAGTGTTGCAGAGTAAAGACAAATACGTACGTATTAGAAATACTTAAACTTTATGTGAAGAAATAAAGCATCATACAAAATTATCTTGTATTTCCTAAACATCACGTTGTAACTCGAAAAGATTTGGTGTTGCGTGTATGTCTAAGCATGTAGCCTCAAAAGAGAACACACAGGAGAGTTTTCTCTCAAAAAAATATGTCAGAATACCATGTTTTAAGGAAATCCCGCATCGTGCGGAATTATCTTGTTTTTCTTATACAAGACGTTGTAACTCGAAAAGCTTTGGTGATGCCTGTATGTCTAAGCATGTAGCCTCAAGAGGGAAAGCACATGAGAGTTTTCTCTCAAAAGAATATGTAAGAATACCACGTTATAAGGAAATACAGTGTTGCAGAATAAAGACAAATACATACATATTGGAAATACTTAAACTTTACAAGAAGAAATAATGCATCGTCAAAATTATCTTGTTTTTCCTAAACAACAAGTTGTAACTAGAAAAGGATTTTGCGTTACGTGTATGTCTAAGCTTGTAGACTCAAAAGAGAATGCACACGAGAGTTTTCTCTTGAAAAAATATGTCAGAATACTACGTTTTAAGGAAATCCCTCATCGTGCGAAATTATCTTGTTTTTATTAAAGAACACATTGTAACTTGAAAAGCTTTGGTGTTGCGTGTATGCCTAAGCGTGTAGCCTCAAAAGAGAACGAACAGGACAGTATTCTGTCAAAAGAATATGAAAGAATACCACATTATAAGGAAATACAATGTTGCAGAGGAAAGACAAATACGTACGTATTGGAAATACTTAAACTTTAGGAGAAGAAATAACGCATCGTGCAAAATTATATTATTTTTCCTAAACAACACGTAACTCGAAAAGATTTGGTGTTGTGTGTATGTCTAAAAGTGTTGCCTCAAAAGAGAACCCACAGGAGAATTTTCTCTCAAAAAATATGTCAGAATACCACGTTTGAAGGAAATCCTGAATCATGCGAAATTATCTTTTTTTTCTTAAAGAACACGTTGTAACTCGAAAAGCTTTGGTGTTGCGTGTATGCCTAAGCATGTAGCCTTATAAGAGAATGCACAGGAATGTTTTCTCTCGCAAGGTTATGTATCAATACCACGTTACAAGGAAATACAGTTTAACAGAGTAAAGACAAATACATGCATATTAGAAACACTTAAACTTTATGGGAAGAAATAACACATCATACAAAATTATGTTGTATTTCCTAAACAACACGTTGTAACACGAAAAGATTTGGTGTTGCGTGTATGTCTAAGCGTTTAGCCTCAATAGAGAAAGCACAGGAGATTTTTCTCTCGAAAAAATATGTCAGAATACCACGTTTTAAGGAAATCCCGCATCGTGCGAAATTATCTTGTTTTTCTTAAACAACAGGCTGTAACTCGAAAATCCTTGGTGTTGTGTGTATGTCTAAGCGTGTAGCCTCAAAAGAGAACGCACAGGAGAGTTTTCTCTCGAAAGAATATGTAAGAATACCACGTTATAAGTAAATATAGTGTTGCAGAGTAAAGAAAAATACGTACGTATTGGAAATACTTAAACTTTACAAGAAGAAAAAATGCATTGTGCAAAATTATCTTGTTATTCCTAAACAATATGTTGGAACTCGAAAAGATTTGGTGTTGTGTGTATGTCTAAGCGTGTAGCCTCAAAGGAGATCACACAGGAGAGTTTTCCCTTGAAAAAATATGTCAGAATACCACGTTTTAAGTAAATCCTGCGTCGTGCGAAATTATCTTGTTTTTCCTAAACAACACGTTGTAACTCGAAAAGCTTTGGTGTTGCGTGTATGTCTAAGCGTGTAGACTCAAAAGAGAATGCACAGCAGAGTTTTCTCTCATAAGATTATGTAAGAATACCACGTTACAAGGAAATACAGTTTTGCAGAGTAAAGACAAATACATACATATTAGAAATACTTAAACTTTACGAGAAGAAATAATGCACTCTACAAAATTATCTTGTATTTCCTAAACAACACGTTGTAACTCGAATAGATTTGGTGTGTCGTGTATGTCTGAGAGTGTAGACTCAAAAGAGAACGCACAGCAGAGTTTTCTCTCGCAAGATTATGTAAGAATACCACGTTACAAGGAAATATAGTTTTGCAGAGTAAAGACAAATACGTACATATTAGAAATACTTAAACTTTAGGAGAAGAAATAACGCATCGTGCAAAATTATCTTGTTTTTCCTAAACAACATGTTGTAACTCGAAAAGATTGGGTGTTGTGTGTATGTCTAAGCTTGTAGTCTCAAAAGAGAATGAACAGGAGAGTTTTCTCTCGAAAAAAATATGTCAGAATACCACGTTTTAAGGAAATCCTGCATCGTGCGAAATTATCTTGTATTTCCTAAACAACACGTTGTAACTCGAAAGGTTTGGTGTAGCTTGTATATCTCAGCATGTAGCCTCAAAAGAGAACACACAGGACAGTTTTATCTCAAAAGAATATGTAAGAATACCACGTTATAAGGAAATACAGTGTTGCAGATTAAAGACAAATACGTACATATTGGAAATACTTAAACTTACTAGAAGAAATAACGCATTGTGCAATATTATCTTTTTTTTCCTAAACAACACGTTGTAACTCGAAAAGATTTTGTGTTTCGTGTATGTCTTAGCTGGAAGTCTCAAAAGAGAATGCACAGGAGAGTTTTCTCTTGAAAAAAAATATGTCAGAATAACACGTTTTAAGGAAATTCCGCATCGTGCGAAAGTATCTTGTTTTTCGTAAACAACAGGATGTAACTCGAAAATCTTTGGTGTTGCGTGTATGTCTAAGCGTGTAGCCTCAAAAGAGAACGCACAGGAGAGTTTTCTCTAAAGAATATGTAAGAATACCCCGTTATAAGTAAATACAGTGTTGCAGAGTAAAGACAAATACGTATGTATTAGAAATACTTAAACTTTACAAGAAGAAATAACGCATCGTATAAAATTATCTAGTACTTCCTAAACAACACGTTAAAACTGCAAAAGATTTGGTGCGGCGTGTTTGTCTAAGCGTGTAGCCTCAAAAGAGAACACACAGGAGAGTTTTCTCTTGAAAAAATATGTCAGAATACCACGTTTTAAGGAAATCTTGCATCGTGCGAAATTATCATTTTTTGTAAACAACTTGTTTTAACACGAAAAGCTTTGGTGTTGCGTTTTTGTCTAAGCGTACAGCCTCAAAAGAGAATGCACAGGACAGTTTTCTCTCAAAAGAATATGTAAGAATACCATGTTATAAGGAAATACAGTGTGGCAGATTAAAGACAAATACGTACATATTGGAAATAATTAAACTTTACGAGAAGAAATAACACATCGTGCAAAATTATCTTGTTTTTCCTAATTAACACGTTGTAACTCGAAAGGATTTTGTGTTACGTGTATGTCTAAGCTTGTAGTCTCAAAAGAGAACGCACAGGAGACTTTTCTCTTGAAAAAATATGTCAGAATACCACGTTTTAAGGAAATCCCGCATCGTGCGAAATTATCTTGTTTTTCCTAAACAACACGTTGTAACTCGAAAAGCTTTAGTGTAGCTTGTATGTCTCAGCGTGTAGCCTCAAAAGAGAACGCACAGGAGAGTTTTCTCTCGAAAGAATATATAAGAATACCACGTTATAAGGAAATACAGAGTTGCAGAGTAAAGACAAATACGTGCTTATTAGAAATACTTAAACGTTACTAGAAGGAATAAAACATCGTAAAAAATTATCTTGTATTTCCTAAACAACATGTTGTAACTCGAAAAGATTTGGTATTTTGTGTATGTCTAAATGTGCAGCCTCAAAAGAGAACGCACAGGAGAGTTTTTTTCTCGAAAAATATGTCAGGATACCACGTTTTATGAAAATCCCGAATCATGCGAAATTATCTTGTTTTTCTACACAACTTGTTGTAACTCGAAAAGCTTTGGTGTTGCGTTTTTGTTTAAGCGTGCAGCCTCAAAGGAGAACACACAGGAGAGTTTTCTCTTGAAAAAATATGTCAGAATACCACATTTTAAGGAAAACCCGCATCGTGCGAAATTATCTTGTTTTTCCTAAACAACACGTTGTAACTCGAAAAGCTGTAGTGTAGCTTGTATGTCTCAGCGTGTAGCCTCAAAAGAGAACGCACAGGAGAGTTTTCTCTCGAAAGAATATATAAGAATGCCACGTTATAAGGAAATACAGTGTTGCAGAGTAAAGACAAATAAGTACTTATTAGAAATGCTTAAACTTTACTAGAAGGAATAACGCATCATAAAAAATTATCTTGTATTTCCTAAACAACATGTAACTCAAAAAGATTTGGTATTTTGTGTATGTCTAAATGTGCAGCCTCAAAAGAGAACCCACAGGAGAATTTTCTCTCGAAAAAATATGTCAGAATACCACGTTTTAAGGAAATCCTGCATCGTGCGAAATTATCTTGTTTTTCCTAAACAACATGGTGTAACTCGAAAAGCTTTGGTGTTGCGTGTATGTCTAAGCGTGTAGCCTCAAAAGAGAATTCACAGGAGAGTTTTTTCTCGAAAAAATATGACAGAATACCACGTTTTATGAAAATCCCGAATCGTGCGAAATTATCTTGTTTTTCCTAAACAACACGTTGTAACTCGAAAAGCTGTAGTGTAGCTTGTATGTCTCAGCGTGTAGCCTCAAAAGAGAACGCACAGGAGAGTTTTCTCTCGAAAGAATATATAAGAATGCCACGTTATAAGGAAATACAGTGTTGCAGAGTAAAGACAAATAAGTACTTATTAGAAATGCTTAAACTTTACTAGAAGGAATAACGCATCATAAAAAAATTATCTTGTATTTCCTAAACAACATGTAACTCAAAAAGATTTGGTATTTTGTGTATGTCTAAATGTGCAGCCTCAAAAGAGAACCCACAGGAGAATTTTCTCTTGAAAAAATATGTCAGAATACCACGTTTTAAGGAAATCCTGCATCGTGCGAAATTATCTTGTTTTTCCTAAACAACATGGTGTAACTCGAAAAGCTTTGGTGTTGCGTGTATGTCTAAGCGTGTAGCCTCAAAAGAGAACGCACAGGAGAGTTTTTTCTCGAAAAAATATGACAGAATACCACGTTTTATGAAAATCCCGAATCGTACGAAATTATCTTGTTTTTCTACACAATTTGTTGTAACTCGAAAAGCTTTGGTGTTGCATTTTTGTCTAAGCATGCAGCCTCAAAAGAGAACGAACAGGAGAGTTTTCTCTCGAAAGAATATGTAAGAATACCACGTTATAAGGAAATACAGTGTTGCAGAGTAAAGACAAATAAGTACGTATTGGAAATACTTAAACTTTATGAGAAGAAATAACGCATCATGCAACATTATCTTGTTTTTCCTAATAAACATATTTTACCTCGAAAAGATTTGGTTGCGTGGCTGTCTAAGCTTGTAGCCTCAAAGGAGAACGGACAGGAGAGTTTTCTCTCAAAAAAATATGTCAGAATACCACGTTTTAAGGAAATCCCGCATCGTGCGAAATTATCTTTTTTTTTCTTAAAGAACATGTTGTAACTCGAAAAGCTTTGGTGTTGCGTGTATGACTAAGCGTGTAACCACAAAAGAGAATGCACAGGAATGTTTTCTCTCGCAAGATTATGTAAGAATACCACGTTACAAGGAAATACAGTTTCACAGAGTAAAGACAAATACGTACATATTAGAAATACTTAAACTTTACAGGAAGAAATAACACATCGTATAAAATTATCTTGTATTTCCTAAACAACACTTTGTAACTCGAAAGGATTTGGTGTTGCGTGTATGTCTAAGCATTTAGCCTCAATAGAGAATGCACAGGAGATTTTTCTGTCGAAAAAATATGTCAGAATACCACGTTTTAAGGAAATCCCGCATCGTGCGAATTTATCTTGTTTTTCTTAAACAACAGGTTGTAAATCGAAAAGCTTTGGTGTTGCGTGTATGTCTAAGTGTGTAGCCTCAAAGGAGAACGCACAGGAGAGTTTTCTCTCGAAAGAATATGTAAGAATACCACGTTATAAGGAAATATAGTGTTGCAGAGTAAAGAAAAATACGTACGTATTGGAAATACTTAAACTTTACAAGAAGAAAAAATGCATCGTGCAAAATTATCTTGTTTTTCCTAAACAACACGTTGGAACTCGAAAAGATTAGGTGTTGTGTGTATGTCTAAGCGTGTAGCCTCAAAGGAGATCACACAGGAGAGTTTTCTCTCGAAAACATATGTCAGAATACCATCTTTTAAGTAAATCCTGCGTCGTGCGAAATTATCTTGTTTTTCCTAAACAACACGTTGTAACACGAAAAGCTTTGGTATTGCGTGTATGTCTAAGCGTGTAGACTCAAAAGAGAACGCACAGTAGAGTTTTCTCTCGTAAGATTATGTAAGAACACCATGTTACACGGAAATACAGTTTTGAAGAGTAAAGACAAATACGTACATATTAGAAATACTTAAACTTTACGAGAGAAATTACGCATGGTACAAAATTATCTTGTATTTCCTAAACCACACGTTGTAACTCGAATAGATTTGGTGTGGCGTGTAAGTCTGAGTGTGTAGACTCAAAAGAGAATGCACAGCAGAGTTTTCTTTCGCAAGATTATGCATGAATACCACGTTACAAGGAAATACAGTTTTGCAGAGTAAAGACAAATACGTACATATTAGAAATACTTAAACTTTAGGAGAAGAAATAACGCACCGTGCAAAATTATCTTGTTTTTCCTAAACAACACGTTGTAACTCGAAAAGATTTGGTGTTGCGTGTATTTCTAAGCTTGTAGCCTCAAAAGAGAATGAACAGGAGAGTTTTCTCTCGAAAAAAAAATGTCAGAATACCACGTTTTAAGGAAATTCCGCATCGTGCGAAAGTATCTTCTTTTTCCTAAACAACAGGATGTAACTCGAAAATCTTTGGTGTTGCGTGTATGCCTAAGCGTGTAGCCTCAAAAGAGAACGCACAGGAGAGTTTTCTCTAAAGAATATGTAAGAATACCACGCTATAAGTAGATACAGTGTTGCAGAGTAAAGACAAATACGTATGTATTAGAAATACTTAAACTTTACAAGAAGAAATAACGCATCGTATAAAATTATCTAGTACTTCCTAAACAACACGTTAAAACTGCAAAAGATTTGGTGTGGCTTGTATGTCTAAGCATGTAGCCTCAAAGGAGAACACACAGGAAAGTTTTCTCTTGAAAAAATATGTCAGAATACCATGTTTTAAGGAAATCTTGCATCGTGCGAAATTATCAGTTTTTGTAAACAACTTGTTTTAACACGAAAAGCTTTGGTGATGCGTTTTTGTCTAAGCATGCAGCCTCAAAAGAGAACGCACAGGACAGTTTTCTCTCAAAAGAATATGTAAGAATACCATGTTATAAGGAAATACAGTGTTGCAGATTAAAGACAAATACGTACATATTGGAAATACTTAAACTTTACGAGAAGAAATAACGCATCGTGCAAAATTATCTTGTTTTTCCTAATATACACGTTGTAACTCGAAAAGATTTTGCGTTACGTGTATGTCTAAGCTTGTAGTCTCAAAAGAGAACGCACAGGAGACTTTTCTCTTGAAAAAATATGTCACAATACCATGTTTTAAGGAAATCCCGCATCGTGCACAATTATCTTGTTTTTCCTAAACAACACTTTGTAACTCGAAAAGCTTTAGTGTAGCTTGTATGTCTCAGCGTGTAGCCTCAAAAGAGAACGCACAGGAGAGTTTTCTCTCGAAAGAATATATAAGAATACCACGTTATAAGGAAATACAGTGTTGCAGAGTAAAGACAAATACGTACTTATTAGAAATACTTAAACTTTACTGGAAGGAATAACGCATCGTAAAAAATTATCTTGTATTTCCTAAACAACATGTTGTAACTCGAAAAGATTTGGTATTTTGTGTATGTCTAAATGTGCAGCCTCAAAAGAGAACCCACAGGAGAATTTTCTCTCGAAAAAATATGGCAGAATACCACGTTTTAAGGAAATCCTGCATCATGCGAAATTATCTTGTTTTTCCTAAACAGCATGGTGTAACTCGAAAAGCTTTGGTGCTGCGTGTATGTCTAAGCGTGTAGCCTCAAAAGAGAACGCACAGGAGAGTTTTCTCTCGAAATAATATGTCAGAATACCACGTTTTATGAAAATCCCAAATCGTGCGAAATTATCTTGTTTTTCTACACAACTTGTTGTAACTCGAAAAGCTTTGGTGTTGCGTTTTTGTCTAAGCGTGCAGCCTCAAAAGAGAACACACAGGAGAGTTTTCTCTCGAAAGAATATGTAAGAATACCAGGTTATAAGGAAATACAGTGTTGCAGAGTAAAGACAAATACGTACGTATTGGAAATACTTAAACTTTACGAGAAGAAATAACGCATCATGTAAAATTATCTTGTTTTTCCTAAACAACACATTGTACCTCGAAAAGATTTGGTGTTGCGTGTATGTCTAAGCTTGTAGCCTCAAAAGAGAACGCACAGGAATGTTTTCTCTCAAAAAAATATGTCAGAATACCATGTTTTAAGGAAATCCCGCATCGTGCGAAATTATCTTTTTTTTTTTTTTCTTAAAGAACACGTTGTAACTCAAAAAGCTTTGGTGTTGTGTGTATGCCCAAGCGTGTAACCTCAAAAGAGAATGCACAGGAATGTTTTCTCTCGCAAGATTATGTAAGAATACCACGTTACAAGGAAATACAGTTTCACAGAGTAAAGACAAATAAGTACATATTAGAAATACTTAAACTTTACGGGAAGAAATAACACATCGTATAAAATTATCTTGTATTTCCTAAACAACGCATTGTAACTCGAAAAGATTTGGTGTTGCCTTTTTGTCTAAGCGTACAGCCTCAAAAGAGAATGCACAGGACAGTTTTCTCTCAAAAGAATATGTAAGAATACCATGTTATAAGGAAATACAGTGTTGCAGATTAAAGACAAATATGTACATATTGGAAATACTTAAACTTTACGAGAAGAAATAACACATCGTGCAAAATTATCTTGTTTTTCCTAATCAACACGTTGTAACTCGAAAGGATTTTGTGTTACGTGTATGTCTAAGCTTGTAGTCTCAAAAGAGAACGCACAGGAGACTTTTCTCTTGAAAAAATATGTCAGAATACCACGTTTTAAGGAAATCCCGCATCGTGCGAAATTATCTTGTTTTTCCTAAACAACACGTTGTAACTCGAAAAGCTGTAGTGTAGCTTGTATGTCTCAGCGTGTAGCCTCAAAAGAGAACGCACAGGAGAGTTTTCTCTCGAAAGAATATATAAGAATACCACGTTATAAGGAAATACAGAGTTGCAGAGTAAAGACAAATACGTGCTTATTAGAAATACTTAAACTTTACTAGAAGGAATAACACATCGTAAAAAATTATCTTGTATTTCGTAAACAACATGTTGTAACTCGAAAAGATTTGGTATTTTGTGTATGTCTAAATGTGCAGCCTCAAAAGAGAACGCACAGGAGAGTTTTTTTCTCGAAAAATATGTCAGGATACCACGTTTTATGAAAATCCCGAATCATGCGAAATTATCTTGTTTTTCTACACAACTTGTTGTAACTCGAAAAGCTTTGGTGTTGCGTTTTTGTTTAAGCGTGCAGCCTCAAAGGAGAACACACAGGAGAGTTTTCTCTTGAAAAAATATGTCAGAATACCACGTTTTAAGGAAAACCCGCATCGTGCGAAATTATCTTGTTTTTCCTAAACAACACGTTGTAACTCGAAAAGCTGTAGTGTAGCTTGTATGTCTCAGCGTGTAGCCTCAAAAGAGAACGCACAGGAGAGTTTTCTCTCGAAAGAATATATAAGAATGCCACGTTATAAGGAAATACAGTGTTGCAGAGTAAAGACAAATAAGTACTTATTAGAAATGCTTAAACTTTACTAGAAGGAATAACGCATCATAAAAAATTATCTTGTGTTTCCTAAACAACATGTAACTCAAAAAGATTTGGTATTTTGTGTATATCTAAATGTGCAGGCTCAAAAGAGAACCCACAGGAGAATTTTCTCTCGAAAAAATATGTCAGAATACCACGTTTTAAGGAAATCCTGCATCGTGCGAAATTATCTTGTTTTTCCTAAACAACATGGTGTAACTCGAAAAGCTTTGGTGTTGCGTGTATGTCTAAGCGTGTAGCCTCAAAAGAGAATGCACAGGAGAGTTTTTTCTCGAAAAAATATGACAGAATACCACGTTTTATGAAAATCCCGAATCGTGCGAAATTATCTTGTTTTTCCTAAACAACACGTTGTAACTCGAAAAGCTGTAGTGTAGCTTGTATGTCTCAGCGTGTAGCCTCAAAAGAGAACGCACAGGAGAGTTTTCTCTCGAAAGAATATATAAGAATGCCACGTTATAAGGAAATACAGTGTTGCAGAGTAAAGACAAATAAGTACTTATTAGAAATGCTTAAACTTTACTAGAAGGAATAACGCATCATAAAAAATTATCTTGTATTTCCTAAACAACATGTAACTCAAAAAGATTTGGTATTTTGTGTATGTCTAAATGTGCAGGCTCAAAAGAGAACCCACAGGAGAATTTTCTCTCGAAAAAATATGTCAGAATACCACGTTTTAAGGAAATCCTGCATCGTGCGAAATTATCTTGTTTTTCCTAAACAACATGGTGTAACTCGAAAAGCTTTGCTGTTGCGTGTATGTCTAAGCGTGTAGCCTCAAAAGAGAACGCACAGGAGAGTTTTTTCTCGAAAAAATATGACAGAATACCACGTTTTATGAAAATCCCGAATCGTGCGAAATTATCTTGTTTTTCTACACAATTTGTTGTAACTCGAAAAGCTTTGGTGTTGCATTTTTGTCTAAGCATGCAGCCTCAAAAGAGAACGAACAGGAGAGTTTTCTCTCGAAAGGATATGTAAGAATACCACGTTATAAGGAAATACAGTGTTGCAGAGTAAAGACAAATAAGTACGTATTGGAAATACTTAAACTTTATGAGAAGAAATAACGCATCATGCAACATTATCTTGTTTTTCCTAATAAACATATTTTACCTCGAAAAGATTTGGTTGCGTGGCTGTCTAAGCTTGTAGCCTCAAAGGAGAACGGACAGGAGAGTTTTCTCTCAAAAAAATATGTCAGAATACCACGTTTTAAGGAAATCCCGCATCGTGCGAAATTATCTTTTTTTTTCTTAAAGAACATGTTGTAACTCGAAAAGCTTTGGTGTTGCGTGTATGACTAAGCGTGTAACCACAAAAGAGAATGCACAGGAATGTTTTCTCTCGCAAGATTATGTAAGAATACCACGTTACAAGGAAATACAGTTTCACAGAGTAAAGACAAATACGTACATATTAGAAATACTTAAACTTTACAGGAAGAAATAACACATCGTATAAAATTATCTTGTATTTCCTAAACAACACTTTGTAACTCGAAAGGATTTGGTGTTTCGTGTATGTCTAAGCATTTAGCCTCAATAGAGAATGCACAGGAGATTTTTCTGTCGAAAAAATATGTCAGAATACCACGTTTTAAGGAAATCCCGCATCGTGCGAATTTATCTTGTTTTTCTTAAACAACAGGTTGTAAATCGAAAAGCTTTGGTGTTGCGTGTATGTCTAAGTGTGTAGCCTCAAAGGAGAACGCACAGGAGAGTTTTCTCTCGAAAGAATATGTAAGAATACCACGTTATAAGGAAATATAGTGTTGCAGAGTAAAGAAAAATACGTACGTATTGGAAATACTTAAACTTTACAAGAAGAAAAAATGCATCGTGCAAAATTATCTTGTTTTTCCTAAACAACACGTTGGAACTCGAAAAGATTAGGTGTTGTGTGTATGTCTAAGCGTGTAGCCTCAAAGGAGATCACACAGGAGAGTTTTCTCTCGAAAACATATGTCAGAATACCATCTTTTAAGTAAATCCTGCGTCGTGCGAAATTATCTTGTTTTTCCTAAACAACACGTTGTAACACGAAAAGCTTTGGTATTGCGTGTATGTCTAAGCGTGTAGACTCAAAAGAGAACGCACAGTAGAGTTTTCTCTCGTAAGATTATGTAAGAACACCATGTTACACGGAAATACAGTTTTGAAGAGTAAAGACAAATACGTACATATTAGAAATACTTAAACTTTACGAGAGAAATTACGCATGGTACAAAATTATCTTGTATTTCCTAAACCACACGTTGTAACTCGAATAGATTTGGTGTGGCGTGTAAGTCTGAGTGTGTAGACTCAAAAGAGAATGCACAGCAGAGTTTTCTTTCGCAAGATTATGCATGAATACCACGTTACAAGGAAATACAGTTTTGCAGAGTAAAGACAAATACGTACATATTAGAAATACTTAAACTTTAGGAGAAGAAATAACGCACCGTGCAAAATTATCTTGTTTTTCCTAAACAACACGTTGTAACTCGAAAAGATTTGGTGTTGCGTGTATTTCTAAGCTTGTAGCCTCAAAAGAGAATGAACAGGAGAGTTTTCTCTCGAAAAAAAAAATGTCAGAATACCACGTTTTAAGGAAATTCCGCATCGTGCGAAAGTATCTTCTTTTTCCTAAACAACAGGATGTAACTCGAAAATCTTTGGTGTTGCGTGTATGCCTAAGCGTGTAGCCTCAAAAGAGAACGCACAGGAGAGTTTTCTCTAAAGAATATGTAAGAATACCACGCTATAAGTAGATACAGTGTTGCAGAGTAAAGACAAATACGTATGTATTAGAAATACTTAAACTTTACAAGAAGAAATAACGCATCGTATAAAATTATCTAGTACTTCCTAAACAACACGTTAAAACTGCAAAAGATTTGGTGTGGCTTGTATGTCTAAGCATGTAGCCTCAAAGGAGAACACACAGGAAAGTTTTCTCTTGAAAAAATATGTCAGAATACCATGTTTTAAGGAAATCTTGCATCGTGCGAAATTATCAGTTTTTGTAAACAACTTGTTTTAACACGAAAAGCTTTGGTGTTGCGTTTTTGTCTAAGCGTGCAGCCTCAAAAGAGAACACACAGGACAGTTTTCTCTCAAAAGAATATGTAAGAATACCATGTTATAAGGAAATACAGTGTTGCAGATTAAAGACAAATACGTACATATTGGAAATACTTAAACTTTACGAGAAGAAATAACGCATCGTGCAAAATTATCTTGTTTTTCCTAATATACACGTTGTAACTCGAAAAGATTTTGCGTTACGTGTATGTCTAAGCTTGTAGTCTCAAAAGAGAACGCACAGGAGACTTTTCTCTTGAAAAAATATGTCACAATACCATGTTTTAAGGAAATCCCGCATCGTGCACAATTATCTTGTTTTTCCTAAACAACACTTTGTAACTCGAAAAGCTTTAGTGTAGCTTGTATGTCTCAGCGTGTAGCCTCAAAAGAGAACGCACAGGAGAGTTTTCTCTCGAAAGAATATATAAGAATACCACGTTATAAGGAAATACAGTGTTGCAGAGTAAAGACAAATACGTACTTATTAGAAATACTTAAACTTTACTGGAAGGAATAACGCATCGTAAAAAATTATCTTGTATTTCCTAAACAACATGTTGTAACTCGAAAAGATTTGGTATTTTGTGTATGTCTAAATGTGCAGCCTCAAAAGAGAACCCACAGGAGAATTTTCTCTCCAAAAAATATGGCAGAATACCACGTTTTAAGGAAATCCTGCATCATGCGAAATTATCTTGTTTTTCCTAAACAGCATGGTGTAACTCGAAAAGCTTTGGTGCTGCGTGTATGTCTAAGCGTGTAGCCTCAAAAGAGAATGCACAGGAGAGTTTTCTCTCGAAATAATATGTCAGAATACCACGTTTTATGAAAATCCCAAATCGTGCGAAATTATCTTGTTTTTCTACACAACTTGTTGTAACTCGAAAAGCTTTGGTGTTGCGTTTTTGTCTAAGCGTGCAGCCTCAAAAGAGAACACACAGGAGAGTTTTCTCTCGAAAGAATATGTAAGAATACCAGGTTATAAGGAAATACAGTGTTGCAGAGTAAAGACAAATACGTACGTATTGGAAATACTTAAACTTTACGAGAAGAAATAACGCATCATGTAAAATAATCTTGTTTTTCCTAAACAACACATTGTACCTCGAAAAGATTTGGTGTTGCGTGTATGTCTAAGCTTGTAGCCTCAAAAGAGAACGCACAGGAATGTTTTCTCTCAAAAAAATATGTCAGAATACCATGTTTTAAGGAAATCCCGCATCGTGCGAAATTATCTTTTTTTTTTTTTTTTCTTAAAGAACACGTTGTAACTCAAAAAGCTTTGGTGTTGTGTGTATGCCCAAGCGTGTAACCTCAAAAGAGAATGCACAGGAATGTTTTCTCTCGCAAGATTATGTAAGAATACCACGTTACAAGGAAATACAGTTTCACAGAGTAAAGACAAATAAGTACATATTAGAAATACTTAAACTTTACGGGAAGAAATAACACATCGTATAAAATTATCTTGTATTTCCTAAACAACGCATTGTAACTCGAAAAGATTTGGTGTTGCCTTTTTGTCTAAGCGTACAGCCTCAAAAGAGAATGCACAGGACAGTTTTCTCTCAAAAGAATATGTAAGAATACCATGTTATAAGGAAATACAGTGTTGCAGATTAAAGACAAATACGTACATATTGGAAATACTTAAACTTTACGAGAAGAAATAACACATCGTGCAAAATTATCTTGTTTTTCCTAATCAACACGTTGTAACTCGAAAGGATTTTGTGTTACGTGTATGTCTAAGCTTGTAGTCTCAAAAGAGAACGCACAGGAGACTTTTCTCTTGAAAAAATATGTCAGAATACCACGTTTTAAGGAAATCCCGCATCGTGCGAAATTATCTTGTTTTTCCTAAACAACACGTTGTAACTCGAAAAGCTGTAGTGTAGCTTGTATGTCTCAGCGTGTAGCCTCAAAAGAGAACGCACAGGAGAGTTTTCTCTCGAAAGAATATATAAGAATACCACGTTATAAGGAAATACAGAGTTGCAGAGTAAAGACAAATACGTGCTTATTAGAAATACTTAAACTTTACTAGAAGGAATAACACATCGTAAAAAATTATCTTGTATTTCGTAAACAACATGTTGTAACTCGAAAAGATTTGGTATTTTGTGTATGTCTAAATGTGCAGCCTCAAAAGAGAACGCACAGGAGAGTTTTTTTCTCGAAAAATATGTCAGGATACCACGTTTTATGAAAATCCCGAATCATGCGAAATTATCTTGTTTTTCTACACAACTTGTTGTAACTCGAAAAGCTTTGGTGTTGCGTTTTTGTTTAAGCGTGCAGCCTCAAAGGAGAACACACAGGAGAGTTTTCTCTTGAAAAAATATGTCAGAATACCACGTTTTAAGGAAAACCCGCATCGTGCGAAATTATCTTGTTTTTCCTAAACAACACGTTGTAACTCGAAAAGCTGTAGTGTAGCTTGTATGTCTCAGCGTGTAGCCTCAAAAGAGAACGCACAGGAGAGTTTTCTCTCGAAAGAATATATAAGAATGCCACGTTATAAGGAAATACAGTGTTGCAGAGTAAAGACAAATAAGTACTTATTAGAAATGCTTAAACTTTACTAGAAGGAATAACGCATCATAAAAAATTATCTTGTGTTTCCTAAACAACATGTAACTCAAAAAGATTTGGTATTTTGTGTATATCTAAATGTGCAGGCTCAAAAGAGAACCCACAGGAGAATTTTCTCTCGAAAAAATATGTCAGAATACCACGTTTTAAGGAAATCCTGCATCGTGCGAAATTATCTTGTTTTTCCTAAACAACATGGTGTAACTCGAAAAGCTTTGGTGTTGCGTGTATGTCTAAGCGTGTAGCCTCAAAAGAGAATGCACAGGAGAGTTTTTTCTCGAAAAAATATGACAGAATACCACGTTTTATGAAAATCCCGAATCGTGCGAAATTATCTTGTTTTTCCTAAACAACACGTTGTAACTCGAAAAGCTGTAGTGTAGCTTGTATGTCTCAGCGTGTAGCCTCAAAAGAGAACGCACAGGAGAGTTTTCTCTCGAAAGAATATATAAGAATGCCACGTTATAAGGAAATACAGTGTTGCAGAGTAAAGACAAATAAGTACTTATTAGAAATGCTTAAACTTTACTAGAAGGAATAACGCATCATAAAAAATTATCTTGTATTTCCTAAACAACATGTAACTCAAAAAGATTTGGTATTTTGTGTATGTCTAAATGTGCAGGCTCAAAAGAGAACCCACAGGAGAATTTTCTCTCGAAAAAATATGTCAGAATACCACGTTTTAAGGAAATCCTGCATCGTGCGAAATTATCTTGTTTTTCCTAAACAACATGGTGTAACTCGAAAAGCTTTGCTGTTGCGTGTATGTCTAAGCGTGTAGCCTCAAAAGAGAACGCACAGGAGAGTTTTTTCTCGAAAAAATATGACAGAATACCACGTTTTATGAAAATCCCGAATCGTGCGAAATTATCTTGTTTTTCTACACAATTTGTTGTAACTCGAAAAGCTTTGGTGTTGCATTTTTGTCTAAGCATGCAGCCTCAAAAGAGAACGAACAGGAGAGTTTTCTCTCGAAAGGATATGTAAGAATACCACGTTATAAGGAAATACAGTGTTGCAGAGTAAAGACAAATAAGTACGTATTGGAAATACTTAAACTTTATGAGAAGAAATAACGCATCATGCAACATTATCTTGTTTTTCCTAATAAACATATTTTACCTCGAAAAGATTTGGTTGCGTGGCTGTCTAAGCTTGTAGCCTCAAAGGAGAACGGACAGGAGAGTTTTCTCTCAAAAAAATATGTCAGAATACCACGTTTTAAGGAAATCCCGCATCGTGCGAAATTATCTTTTTTTTCTTAAAGAACATGTTGTAACTCGAAAAGCTTTGGTGTTGCGTGTATGACTAAGCGTGTAACCACAAAAGAGAATGCACAGGAATGTTTTCTCTCGCAAGATTATGTAAGAATACCACGTTACAAGGAAATACAGTTTCACAGAGTAAAGACAAATACGTACATATTAGAAATACTTAAACTTTACAGGAAGAAATAACACATCGTATAAAATTATCTTGTATTTCCTAAACAACACTTTGTAACTCGAAAGGATTTGGTGTTTCGTGTATGTCTAAGCATTTAGCCTCAATAGAGAATGCACAGGAGATTTTTCTGTCGAAAAAATATGTCAGAATACCACGTTTTAAGGAAATCCCGCATCGTGCGAATTTATCTTGTTTTTCTTAAACAACAGGTTGTAAATCGAAAAGCTTTGGTGTTGCGTGTATGTCTAAGTGTGTAGCCTCAAAGGAGAACGCACAGGAGAGTTTTCTCTCGAAAGAATATGTAAGAATACCACGTTATAAGGAAATATAGTGTTGCAGAGTAAAGAAAAATACGTACGTATTGGAAATACTTAAACTTTAC